>NW_024412397.1:822330-887388 GCF_014898765.1 Herpailurus yagouaroundi
AAAAAAAAAAAAAATCATTTTTTTTTTTTTTTAATAAGTAACATAGGTCAATGTACCAGAATTCACGTGGCAGAAATTTTGAATCTTTTACAAAGTCTTTTACAAGGATTACCTGGTAGAGTCAGCCCACAGTGAACGGAACGGAACAATTTCAGGAAAGCGGGATTGGGAGGGAAACGGTAATAACGACCCCGCGTCACTGGATCACTTCGCAGATCGTAACGCATCCCTAGAAGAAAGGCCGAGGGCTCAGAGCAACTGTCTCACCCGGGCTCGGCGTCTGAATGCCAGACACAGGCAGTGACCGTGGTGCCACCTCCTACTCCCAAGGATGGGACACAGAAGTCTCATTTTTTTTTTTTTTTTTAATTTTTTTTTTCAACGTTTATTCACTTTTGGGACAGAGAGAGACAGAGCATGAACGGGGGAGGGGCAGAGAGAGAGGGAGACACAGAATCGGAAACAGGCTCCAGGCTCGGAGCCATCAGCCCAGAGCCTGACGCGGGGCTCGAACTCACGGACCGCGAGATCGTGACCTGGCTGAAGTCGGACGCTTAACCGACTGCGCCACCCAGGCGCCCCGAGGTCTCATTTTTGACCGGACCGAAGGTGGCCCGCCGTGCGCAAGCTGCGCTCCGACGCTGGGGCCCGTCAGCACCCGGTGCCTGAGGGGAGACTTCCTGCCCCCTTGCCCGGCCCCACTGCCCACGCCTGGTCCCCAACCCCCCGTGGGGCACAGTCTGCTTGCTGAGGCGGGAACAGCTACGTGCGGGGTGCAAATTTCTCCTCCCCGATTTTCCCCTTAAAAACACAAGTTCCCTTTAAATTAGTGAGGTCACAGCATTAGCAACAGTACCATGTGACGGATTAGGTCGCCAGCTAGAGAGTCAGCGGTGCAGAACCACCATCTTGTGTGAGCAGCACTGCGCAATCGGCTCTGACGTCCAGAAGGAGAACCCGTCCACGCGCCGGCCGGCCCTGCACACAGGCCGTCTCACGGACACCCCGGGTCGGGGGGCTGCCCCGTGGCGCAGCGGTCACTGCTGGGAAGCGTCCCGCTGAAGGGGAAATTCTGACCTTGAGCCTTTCCTGCTGTGTGTACCTTGACCTTCTCTGTGCCTGGGTCCTTACACAGGGGAGACCCGCTTGCTCTCCAAAACCTCGGATCAAATTCGACAATGTGCCCAGCAGGCTAGAGTACTGAATTTAAACTGGTAAGGCAAAACCTAAACCAAGAATAAGTCAGAAGCCCTCAGTGTGAATTACATTTGGGCTGGTCAGACCACGTCTCAAGTGCTGGACTCACTCCTGCTGCCTTTTGGGAGCACGCTGTTCGTGGGATCACCTAGCGTTTTACCTGCTGTGCGCCTGAAGCCCCCACTGCCCACGTGCAACTGATGCTTCTCCCCCTTTTGGGGGAAATAAAGCAAATGAGCAGATGTTTACTTTTGTCTACTTGATGAACTATTTCAGCAAGATCACTGTTCTTCCTTTCCAGAAGGTAAATTATACGAACAGTCACAAAGCGAATGCTTAATGTCTGTCCAATACTGTGAGAGACTGTTGTGTCGACAGGACTTGCTCGTGGTTTTCACGTTTCGTTAGTGGAACCTGCCCACCAAAGCCACCGCCAACGGGGTCAGAGGCAGGACAGTATGCTGTGACCCCTCACCTCTGCCGGGGAGTCAATGGACACTGCCCTGCTTAGGGGCAACTGCCTCATCGTGCAGGGAGGACTGTGGGCTCTGTTCCTGGGGGCGGGTGTCCCCACCACGGTAACGGGCCCTGGAGTGGGCTGCACACGGTCTGCACCATCAGTGTGCCTTATGGAGGGGTGCTGGGCTTATGGTCACCCCGACCTCTGCAGGGACAGGAAACAGGTCAGCCATGTGGGGTCAACCATGTCTGCGTGAAAGAGCCCAGTAAAAACCCTGATGCCGAGGCTCAGTGGCCTTCCGGCCCTGGTGGTGCCGTGCACACGTCACACGACACGCTGGAGAAGTAGGCACGGTGCACACAACCCTCGGGGCGGGGGCGAGCGGGAGCGCACGGCAGGTCTCTGGGGGACCCCGGCCTGTGCAGCTGTGCCACGGGTTCCCTGGTAGATCTTAATCTTTGTCCCTCCGTGGTCACAGCCGGGGCCGGTCTGATAGCTGAGCACAGTCCTCCTGCCAGTGACCACAAACCAAGGGAGGTTTTGCAGACCCTGCCTGGCAGGAGCCCTGTGCGGACCGCGTGCGGAGCAGGGGTCCAGCAAACACCAGCACACCCCTCCAGGTGAGTCTCCCCGAGCCCAGCGAGCCCAGCCAGGGCGGGAGCAGGGGCCCCGGGCCGCGCAGAGAACGGAAAAGCCGAGTAGTGAGGCCCGGACGTTACGTGGCACTGCCCTGGGTGGAGAATAAAAAGAGGAAAAATAACCTTTGAACTGGATTTGGGATTTCTCACTGCCTTTTAAAAATAAGTAGAAGCCATCTGGGAAGGGCACACCTCTGATCCTGGGAAGGACCCACGTGTCTGAACCCGGGTGACCAGGGGGAAAGGCCGAAGCGGCACAGGCCCACGCCGCAGACATGAAGGCGGGCGGGCGGGCGGGTCTTCCCGCGGCAGGAAGCGCTCACACGCTCTCGGCTCCTGCCCACGGCAGGGGTGGACCGACTCGGCCCCCCACGCAGTCCAGGCACACAGGCTGCCGAGCAAAGGCTTGGTGGTCTCGCCGGCCATACTGGCTGGGGCGGGGCAGCCACGGTGGCCTCCCCGCCACGCTTTTCCACCCCGTGGCCACTCTCCGCTGCAGAGGATGGTAGGGCAGACACTCCGAGGGCTGGGCGAGCCCCCAGACTCCCGACCCACACCCCAGGAGCAGTCTGCATTTTTTCTACCTCCCGCACCCCGGCCCTGCTCTGGGCGTGTGTGCAGGCACAGGGACGCGTGTGGGCCTTCCTGCTCCTGAGCTGAGCGGCCGGGCTAGAGGGCAGTCCGGCATCCTGTAGGCGTGTTGAGCGTTAACCAGAGTCACTGTGCAGCTCGCATTAGAACTCACATCGTCTGGTTTTCAAGTGTGTTACTGGGCTCCTCGAGTTTGCCAAGATCCTAAAACCACACCACGGATAACACGGCACTGATTCAGAGCACCCCAGAGACACGTGGCCGTCACAGGAGGAGCAGGGGGGAACGTGGGTTCTGCAGCCCACCTCGGGTGGGAAAGGAAGCGCACACTGGACACGCTTTTCCTATAAAACTTCAATATGAACTGCAAATGGCCCCACACTCCCCAGGTGGAGGGCAACTGTGACGTTCTGACCCGTCAAGTGTCTCTTCCTGCCGACGCCCCATCACCTCCTCGGGGCCCCCCCAGTCAGGACTTCAGGCTCTACCGGAGGACTCGCACCCGTGTGCCATTTACTGTACGCGTGCCCGCACAACCCGCCTCAGGGAGCGGATTGTAACCGTGTCACGTCAGTGCAGGTGCCCATACAACTGTTTTTAATCATCATCGTTTCGAGGACTAAGTCTCCACGTGACGCCAACCAGGAGTGTGACCCCTTTCACAAGACAGATCCCTTAATCACCGCCCTAATGCGAGTTGCTCAGTGAAGGGTGAACAGAGGGTCTCGCTCCGGCCTTGAGCTTTCCCACCTCGTCTCAGAGCACATTGGGAGTGCAGGGGACCTGGTCGGATTCATACCAACTCTCTCATTTCTGCAAGAGAGCAGTAGTGTTTATCGAGAAGGCCTCCTAGAAACAGCTTAAATCCAGCGATATTAAATGTAGAAATTAACTAAAATTTCAGAGGCGTTGGCGTTTGGCTCTGTTTTCTTCCTAAAGACACGTAAGCGGTTAAAACACACGTCCTCTTTGAAAGCCTGCAAGCCTCGCCTGCTGTATGAGGGACGGGAGGGGGGGCTACAAGCGTGAGGGCTGGAGACCATGGCCGCACACATGCACAAGCACACATGCACGCACGCACACGTACACGCATGCACACACACGCGCACACACACGGTGAGAGTGCTGCATCCACAGCCCTGCTGTGCGGGAATGGCCACCTGGCTTCTGCCCAGGGTTCCACTCCAAGTGGAGTGGTTCCACTCCACTTGGAACCAACCCATGGACCCCCAGCCTCTGCCCGTCCCAGGTCTGTGCTCAGGGCTGGCGTGGCGAGCCGGCCCAACGCCCCCTCTCCACCATGCCACAGCAGGCCTTCTCTCCCGCCTCCCCTGCTCCGGAAGGTTCCCTGGGCTGCCTAAGGTGCTGCGTCCTGGCTCCCTCCCCTGTGCTCCTCTGGGTGTACCCACTCTTCTCTGAGTGGCCATCGTGACGACCTACACTTACACGTGCGGGGGTCTGCTTGTTGGTCACGTCCCGCACCCCAACCCGCAGCATATCTGGGACTTCCACGCCGGAGGCGCTCGTGTGGCCAGCACGGGACGGTCCTCCAGCCACAGAGAGCGGATGGTCTCTTACCCGGAGCGACTTAGGAGTGGAAAGCTGCTGGGGCACCTGACACAGGTGCCAGTGCATAAACGGGGCTCTTCTGAGCACCTGCTTGTGTGAGGCACTCTCCCCAGTTCTGGGAGGAGACTGGTGAGCAACCCCCCCACCCCACCCCCCCCCAGCATCACCGGGGCTGGGAGCTAAGAAACGACGGTCTCCCTGGAAGTTACCAGTCCGCCTTTAGACCATTTCTTCACCCACAAGACGCCAGTCATCTGAAGGAAGCACCGAGCCTTATTCTTAAGGTCTTATTATTACTGTAAAATGTTTCTTTATTTGGGAGGGTGGGGTGGGGCAGAGAGAGGCAGAAAAAATCCCAAGCAGACTCTGTGCACTCAGTGCAGAGCCCCACGCGGCGCTTGAACCCGTGAACTGTGAGATCATGACCTGAGCTGAAACCAAGAGGTGCTCGCGTAACCGACAGAGCCACCCAGGCACCCCACCTTTACTTTTTGTTGTTAAGTATTAAGTATCATGCTAACGACAGGATTCTTCACACATGCCCCTTATTAGGTTGAACAAATTCTTTTATTTCTAGTTTACTGAGAGATTTTATTAGGAATGGATGTTTGATTTCAGTCAAGAGTGTTTTTCCCCCTGAAGCTACTGAAATGATCATACGGATTTTCCCCTTTGTCCTGTAGATAAATTATACTGATTGATTCATCACAGTTGAACCAACCTTGCATTCCTGGAATAAGCCCCACTTGATCATGATGTATTACCTTTTTTATTTGTTGCCAGGCTTTATCCACTCCTACTTTGTAACAGAGTTTTGCGTCTACGTTCCTAAGTGATTACGTTTCCAGTTTCTCATAATGCCTTTGTCTGGTATCAGTATCACTTTACCACCAGAGAAGCGTTTCTTCCCCTGTTGTATTCCAGAAGAGTTTGTACAGAATTGGTATTGTTTCCTCTTAAACATTTGGTAGAATTCACCTGAAGCCACCTAGCCCTGGACGTGGAAAGGTGTGTAATTGCAAATGAAATTTCTTGACTAGATACAAGAGCTGTGATGGCTCTGGGTGTTTTCAGTAACTGTGAGAGAGCTGGGGGAGAGGAGGAGAAATTACCGATATGAGCATGAGCATACGCCCTGTTCTTTTGCTGGGCAACTGAGGCCAACACGGGTACGTGGTTTCTGGGCCCCTGCAGCAGTGCGCTTCACGGGAGGCTCTTCCGCACTGGCAAAAGGCAGATGCATAGAACAGTCTAACGGGATGATGTGCATCTACTTAATTGATTAAGCAACGTATATTGCAACCTTAACAGTGAAATAAACTGTTTAAAAAAATTTTTTTAATGTTTATTTATTTTTGAGAGAGGGAGAGACAGAGCATGGGCATGGGAGGGGCAGAGAGAGAGGGAAACACAGAATCCGAAGCAGGCTCCAGGCTCCAAGCTGTCGGCACGGAGCCCGACGCGGGGCTCAAACTCACGAGCTGTGAGATCATGACCTGAGCTGAAGTCGGACACTTAACTGACTGAGCCACCCAGGTGCCCTGAAATAAACTGTTTTTAAAACAGACAAATTAGAAACACTATAAGGAACAACAGAAGGATTTTTGATTCTGCAGATTTAGTTTCAGTAGGTTGGGGAGAAATCTAGACATCGGGGGGTCTAGAACTCCTCAAATGTGTCCAAAGGCGGTCCAGGGCTGATAATGACCAGAAAGAACCATGATTCTGGCATTAAAAACAAAACTTCCCTTGGCCTTGGATTAGATGCCAGCATTTTCTGCGCTTACTTCTGTTCATAAACGAGGACACCTCTTTCGGAGAAGATGAAGAGTGTAGGTAAAGCACTAATAAGTGTGCTTTAAAGTGTAGCTTTAAAGTTAGTTGTTTCCATCCGCACGACATGTTCCTACTTAGGTTCATGATTAAATATTTTTATTGTTGTGGTTTCGTGAACGGGACACTGTCTTCAACGTAACAGGCTGTGGTCGATACAGAAGAGTGTATGGGTTTGTGCATTTTTATTGGGGTCTCCTGAATCCTTGCCTAGATATACAGTCACACCGTGTCTAAGGGGTAATTTTATTTTCTTGTAGTAACTGTGATGATTTTTCCCTGCCATGCTGTCTGGATAGAGCATCCAGGACAGACAGTATGACATGGCATTGATGTTAGCAAACATCTTTGTTTTATCCTTCGCTTGGGAAGGACTGCACAGTCTATCCAGTGTGACGGTGAGTGTTGGTTTAAGACAGGTAGCACAGATCACGTTAAGAAAGATCTGTCTGTTTTCAATGGACTATTGCTGGATTTGGAGAGGAAGCGAGTGTGTCTGTTTTGATCTGGAATGGGTACTGGGTTTTAACTTAAATGCCTTTTTAAAAGTCTCTAATGGAAGTGAGACTATCCAGTGGCTTTCAACTTCTACAGAGCCGTACGGACACATCTCCTAGTCAGTCGTTCTTGTATCCCTGGGGAAGAGGTCACCTGGTCACAGTCACTGAGTAGTACTGTAGCTTTGTTGGCCTTACAGGATTTCTGGATCTTTGTTTATAAGATTTATCTCCGAGTTCCTTTTTTACTGTGTATATATTTATACTGTGTGTCTTGATCAGATTTTAGAACTTGGGAGTAAGTTGGCCTTATGAAATGACTTCGAAGGCTTGTACTATTTTCCTTGTTCCAGAAAAGTTTTGGGTGGGATTTATTTTTGGCTTAAAAGAACCGGCCTATAAAGCTGTCTGGTCCAAAGTGGTTTTGGCAACTTTCTGAATTTTGTTTCTGGTCTACTCAGGTTTTAGGTGTTTTAGACTCCACTTGGCTAATTTATATTTTTCCCGAACATGGTTACTTAGTGAGCTTTTCAAAAATATTAGCATTGGGGCTGTTCAATACACTCACAAAAATTCAAGCCTGTTTGTCTGGTATACACTCCTCACGTGCAAATTTGGTGTGTATGCTTAGTCTGCATTCACTGGTATTATTTACTAATTTTGCCAGTCATTTTTCCATTTTACGTAGCTTTTGAATTTATTGCCTTCTCAGCCATTCCTTTTTGTTTTCCTTTCCTTTCATTTCCTTCGGTTTTGTTTTGTCTTCTGAATTGTTTACTTGGATGCAAGCTCACTTACTTCTCCTTACGGGTGAGCACAGCCTCCGGCTTGGCTTGCAGGGTGCTCGGCAGGATGCCCTCTGGCAGAAGCGGACTTTCATCTGCTGACTGCACCTGCTACGGCGCGAGCAGGAGCTGTTCGGTGTCCCCACGGAGGTCACGCCGTGTCCCTGGCCTCTCCTGACCATGGCTTCTCTCGGGTCCTATTCCCTACACTAACAGGACGTACACACAAAGCTGCTGAGGGTGGATAGAAATTGTCAGGTCTCCGGCTCAGAATCTGTCTCAGGAGCAGGTCACGCGCTGCTGCCCGCTATCCCGGTGAGGCCCTCTTCCGTGGGCAGAAGCAGGGCACGCGGCTTTCCCTGTTCCCTGGGGGGTGCTCTCAGTGATGGTGTGGGCCACCTAGCACCCCGGCTCCCGTATCCGTGGCCCACAGAACACAAAACCTTCCTGGCACTCAGGTGTGGGCTCCTTAGTAAGAAAGTTTCGGTCTCCACGTGATCTCATCTGGTCGGGCAGCCTTGTCACTACATGAATAAAACGTGGGGGGTTAGTTTGCAACATCTTCCTCGGGTGCTGCCATGTTCCTATGGAAGCGGCTGCTGACGTACTAGGATGTGATCCTCAGAGGTATTCCTCTGATATGTGAAGAGAGCTCAGAGCTTAGAGGCTCACATTTCAAATGACTATTTCTAGGATTACCGAGCTTATAGAAATTTCTAATAATGTGACTACTGACAATAATACAAAGGTAAAGAGACTTGAAACGTGAATATAAAAACTGCATTTGGAGGAAGCCTGGGCTAAATGTCAGCCACAGGCCGCTTAGTGACATCCAACCCTTGTCACGGGCAACTTATGAACACATTGTCACCTCTCCATGCTCAGGAGCCAGTACAGGAAAGTATTCCCAGGGTCCTACCGCATGAGAGAAACAGAATATGAGGCAAGGTCTGATCACTAATTTTTCCCTACGATTCCATTATCCAGAAACTTCTGTGCTATTACTAACAAAAAGCTTGGGGGACGTTACTCTTCTCCTCTTGGCAGTTACACACACACCTGGCAGTTCTGCTCAGGGATGCATTTCTTACCAGGCACCTTTGAAATCGTAACCCGATCACTGACCCACACATCTTCCACTGCGGTCCCACCAGCACGCTCATAACCGAATGGAGTCACAAACACGAGAGGCAAGTTGGTCACCTGGAAAAACTGCCCCCAACAGTCACGGCGGGCCGTGCGTGCGCCTTCTCTGCTGCTCCTGAGAGCAGGGCTTCCGACGCTGACAGGGACCTGAGCCCACACGTGCTGACAAGCGCCACGGTCCGTCCCACTGCGAGGAGCACCCGCGACACAGTGAGTGTAAAACGAGAGCACGCCATGCGCGGGACGGCTCGCTTTGGTAAGTCCAGAAGCAGTCCCAGTAAGGAGGCGATATTCTCCTATATTTAAATAATCCACTTGTAGTCTGGCATAAGTTTTAGCCGATTCTTACCAAGAAATGTCCAGGTGAGGAGCTAACATCTACACCTGAAAATAATATGCAAACGCAGACCTCGCCTACGTGCAGGATGAGGCCATGGTGCGGACAAGAACACTGCTAGCGAGTAGCTAGTGTTCAGAAGTCAGCAGTCCTTAAAGTCACAGCCGACTGATCTTTTTGGACCAAAAGACACCAGAGCCCTTCAAGGTTTGTGTCACCATATGCCCTGATTGCTTGAGTTGACAACCTTCCAACGCCAAGGCTCTGCCCACTGAGCTCGTACCCGCCAGGACTGCTCGTGACATTCAGGGTCCTGGCTTCCTCTACCTGCGCTGGACATAGGACAGCTGGAGGGGGCTGGGTTGCAACTCTGTCCAGGGATTTCCAGGCAACGCCCACCGTTCACTAAGCTGCAATTTGCTCTGCTGACGCTGTAGAGACAAAGCGACGGGCAAGTGAAACTTTCTACTCTCGTAGAGAAAATGAACCGTTGATCACTTATCATAAGGAACAGGACAGGGCATCGGGGCTCCACGGGATGAATACAAGACGAGCTGCTGACACTCCAGCACTGCCACCTGCCGCACCTTAAAGTATCACCCACGTTCCACGACCACACGTTGCCACAAGTATTCAGTGACTGCACCTCAGTTTAACATGAGCTGCCCCAGAATGCAATTATTTGTATGAAACATTCACTTGTGCACACCTGCAGGGAGGGAAAAGACCCTCTGTTTGCAGGAAAATGAAAAGGAAGGCCGCTTCTGTTGTGAGGAAATGCAACTGTGACGTCAGACTCGGACACAGGAACGTTCGACTTCAGCGCGTCCTTTCGAAAGACAAAGAGGACGCGAGAGCCGTGAGTACGCAGGGACCGTGAGGGCGGAGCGCTGACGCAGAATCTGCTACAAAGCTCCCAAGCGATAGCATTGCTTATTAACCACACATGTTGTGATAGGTCGACGCTGAGGTCAGACAGAAACCATCAATTGAGCCATTTCCCTGAACAAAGCTCCAGGGTGCAATATTCTAAGCACTTTATTCAATAAAAAATGCTTTTAAAACGGTGCTTTGGTGATTGGGAACACTGCCATCATCCGTCAACCTAACTGCAGCAAAGTTCAATAAGCTAAATAATGAACCATTTAGATGATTTTCCTTGGGCCTCGGGGATTTGCAAACACTGCATCAATAAAGCTCTTTAAAAATTATGACAAAGTCTATTTTTTCATTTTCAGATTTAAAATCTGTTAGGGATTTTTTTTTAAGTTATTTAACATGCTGCCACTTCTAATCATTGCCCAATCTCCAAAGTAGAAGGAAAATTGTAAACAAGTAAAAAATTTAATTATAAGATTAGCAGTTCTATTTAGTTCTCGTAATCTTGGAATCAACGAAATCCCTCTCTACTGTGAATTCCTAATTTAAGATTTAAAAAGTGTTAGGACTTATATAAAAAAAACAAAGATACCCTATGTATTTTTTCTTCCTTCCTTCTTTTCCTCCTTTCTTTCTTTTTAGAGACAGCGAGGAGGGGAGAGAGGTAGCGGTGAGGGAGTGCGGGGGAGGGAGGGAGAGAGAGAATCCCAAGCAGGCTCTACGCTCAGCACGGAGCCTGACGTGGGGCTCGATCCCACAATGCTGGGCTCATGACCTGAGACGAAATCAAGATTCAGATGCTCGACCAACTAAGCCACCCAGGCACCCCAAAAATCCCATGTAGTTTCAGGAAATTCGTATTTCTTTTTGGCAGGTATTAAGGTGAAATACGTAATATAATATTTTTAAAACAAATACAATTTTTCTTGAGAAACATCTGTGGTCTCAGCTTCCTGTGCTTAAGACTGAGAAATAATTCTTAATCCATAATCAAACGGGATTCTTGACAATTTCTAGCATGTTATAATACAGAACACGATGTATTCAACCCTTTCCTTACATGAAAAGGAATGTGGTCCATTTCCTTTACAGAGCAGTCACCAGTGGCCTACACTTGTCTCCAAGTGTCCACCGGAACACTGAGACGGCAACTTCTAGATCTTATAAATCTTAGCTATTCATCTTATAGTTTCTCCTACGTTTCCTGTTACCAAATACACATATGCGCGCGTGCACACACACACACACACACACACACACGCACACGCACCAGATTCTTACGTCTACGTACAGAATGTAACACTCCCGGTGTCACAGGACGCTGACACCCGGAGGCGGCTGTGCCTGAGGGAGTGGGGGGCCTGGTCCTGTACACACCCAGTCTCCTCCGTACACAACAAGCTACACTCTCAAGCTTCTCGACAACCCACAGCACCGCCGCTAATCCAACGTTCACAGCCTGAGCCAATACCCCCCAAATGAGAGGGCGGGGTGACACTGTGACTCACAAAAAGATGCAGTCAGTCATCACAGTTCATTAGGTATCGAAAAGGGAAAGGCTACAAACCCCAGGGCTCTGGTTCCCACTTGATGTCATGGCCCGATATTGCCAGGAGACTGGTTTCTGGATAATTACCAAGGTCTGCTCCCCACACCTCCCTGCACGGCCTGGGCCTCGGGGCCCGGCCGAGATCTGTGCACCCCACATCCGCAGGGGGAGGGGGGGCCCAGCTGAGACTTGTGCACTCCACACCCACGGAAGGGGGGGGCTCGGCTGAGACCTGTACACCCCATATTTGCAAGTGGAGGGGTCCCGGCCGAGATCTGTGCACCCCACATCTACAGGGGGAGGGGGGCCCAGCTGAGACTTGTGCACTCCACACCCACGGAAGAGGGAGGGCCCGGCAGAGACCCGTGCACCCCACATCCGCAGGGGGGAGGGGGGCCTGGCTGAGACCCACACACCCGAGAAGGAAGACAAGGGTCCCAGGAGGCACAGTAAGAGCACAGCCCCCCACACCCCTGCAGCACCATGTACCCTGTGCTCAGGATGTGCCAGAGGGTGACCCAGACAGGACACCGTGGAGGTAATGGTTCAGGATCAAGCGGATTTGAGACCCTGCTTTGTCTTCAGCCTTTTTCATTCTTTTCAGTGTAAGAAAACCGAGTAATCCCAAGAGCAACAGAGTTACTGTAAAGCTGTCCAACAGTAACGGTGCTTATGAAACAGTAAGGGCTCCCTTTATCTCGTCCTCATCAACGAGAACCAAGGACGGGGTGCCTGGTTGGCGCAGGCGAAGACGCCCGGGCAGAAGTCGGGGTGCGGCACTCGGGGCGCCCGTGGGAGGACCCTGCAGGGAAGGGGTGCGAGGGACGCGACAGCGGCCACAGGAGGGAGGACGTGCGGGTGTGGGCACAGACACCAGGAGGGGACTCCAGGCGTGAGTTTGAGGGGGGAGAGGAGCAGCGGCCCTGGTCTGGGCTTTCCACGGCGAAAGGAAAACAACCCAACTTCTACCTTTTTGGCTGGTTTCTCACCGCCTTTAAGCTCTTACACGAGAAATGACGTGTTGCCCTAATTTCTAACTTAGTTTGTTCTGGTTACTATCAGATAATTTCTTGACTAAATAATCGAAGAAATGCCAATGTAACCAAATCCGCAAAAATGAATTTGGTTTCCGGAAAATACAGCAGTGCATAAAGCTTTGTAAAACACCACAAATCTGTAGGTGCTGTTTTCATCATTATGAAGTCACGTCTTTGTTTCCACTGGGGGACCCTCGGGGGGCGCTGCCCAGGAACCGCTCAGACCACTGGCCCACCTGGCTCCTGGCTCGGGCGCTGGCAGCACGCCCTGGGAGGGGCCACGGGAAGACGGCCAGGACCCGGGGGCTCTCAGCCGTGGGTGCACCTCAGCGCATCCCCAGAATGGAGAAGCGTCCAGCCCCACGAGGCCCACCCAACAATCACCGGTGGAACTGAGCCCTGTGCGCAGAAAAAGGCAGATAAACAAAACAGAAAAAAGACAATCGAGGTGTGAGCGCACCTGATGTGCAGACAGGATCAAGGGTGCCGATGTGTCCACCCGTGGCGCCCCAGGAGGCCACAGACAAGGGCTGAGGGCACCTCTGGGAACGAGACACGTCAGGACGGTCACAACCCGCCTTCTCCCGCTGCAGGGAGAGGACACAAGCCCCTTCCAGACGTGCCAGCCTGGCCAGGGCTCCTCCGTTCGGCCCCGCAACACAGGCTGCACGGTCCTCTCTGCCCGCGGCCACAAGCTGGCTCGGCCGTCACTCCTGGGACGCCTTTCCTAACACTTTAAACTCACCGCTTACCTTGTGACTTCCTGACTGATTTTAATCACTGAAACAGGGTGCAATGGTTCCAGGCTCTGCGGGGTACGTGTGGGAGCACCCGCCACTTCCCGTTCCCGGCTGCACAATGTGACCCTGAGCGTCCGCGGCCTCACCAGCTCCCCGATGCTGACACCCTGGCAGTAAAGCGACGCTCAGTTTCCCTGCAGTGATGTTATTACAGTGGAAGGACCCTGTTCTTCTGAAATAACCTTGATAACGAGAATCACCAGGCTCCTCTCTTAATTTAAAACATCAGACTTTTTAAAAAAAACTGTGATTTTGGGGCGCCTGGGTGGCTCAGTCAGTTGAGCCCCTGACTTCGGCTCAGGTCATGATCTCATGCTCTCAGGTCTGTGAGTTTGGGCCCCAACAGCTCAGAGCCTGGAGCCTGCTTCGGATTCTGTGTCTCCCTCTCTCTCTGCCCCTCCCCTACTCATGCTCTGTCTGTCTGTCTGTCTCTCTCTCTCTCTCTCTCTCTCTCTCTCTCAAAAATAAATAAAGGTTAAAACACCCTGTGATTGGAGGTTATTGTATTATCCAGTTTTAGCAGGTAAAGAAACTTGTTTGCTTCCACGGTTTGATGACAGAATCATCTCTGAAGAACCCGGAGTAGAAAACAACACATAAGAGAACTGTGTTTAAAATATACTGGCTGTACAGGAATTGGACAAATTAATTTAACAATCTAAAAATCAAAAAATGATGCAAAGTTAGAAATGACTAATTTACTGCATTTAGGATTTTACTGTTTCGTTTGTCTTCTGCAGAGTTTTGAGACGATTTGCATCCCAATTCTCTTTTGAAATAGATACACTATATCTCAATTCTGGCAAAAGAACAAAAACAAAAAACCCAAAAAGCCCTGGAAATTTACTTGGAGGAGAGAGAGGACGATGAGGCAGGAACAGCCCAAGTCTCAACAGCTTCAGGAAGATGGGACTTGGTCACAAAAGTTCTGGATTCTCTCATGTGCTTTCCGGTAACGGACTTAGACTTTCTGGGAGATGTGGACACACTGAGACCAAGGGCCCGTCTTGGAAAGGACCCTGACGCCAGGGGCTGCCAGCCGGGAAGAGCCGCGTGGCCCCTGGCCCGTAGCTAAGGCCTGCTAGAACTATGGTAAAGCTCACCTCTCACCCCGTGTCAGTCTGCGCCCGACTGAAACCCAAGGTGATGAGTTCTGTACTCTGATTCTCCAAGAGGCCCCGACTGACCTCGTCCGGGCTGGCGGCCTGGTAGGTCCGGTTCCCGTCGCTGAAGTCCTGATCTGCCTCGGCGTACTCGGCCTCCCCGCCCACACCGGCTCGGGACTCGTACACGGGGCTCACGTTGTGGCACAGCGCGATGGCCTTCACCGCTTCGTGCACTCGGCTGCTGACACTTTTTCTGACTTTGGGAGCTGAAGACTGGGCTTTTCTCGGGGGCGTTGAACTGGCATTGTTTCCGCCAGCCTGGGACTGCATCTGGTAAAATACAGAATGTCATAAAGTTGAAAATACAATATAGTTGATGCTGGAGTTATTAGCATATGCTATTTTTATAAGCTAGTTAGCTAGGGATAGGAAAAGCAGCTTGGGGCGCCTGGGTGGCTCGGTCGAGTGTCCAACTCTTGATTTTGGCTCAGGTCATGGGATCGAGCCCCACGCTGGGCTCTGTGCTGGGCCTGGAGCCTGCTTGAGATTCTCTCTCTCTCCCTCTACTCCTCTCCCCTGCTCATGTATATGTTCTCAATCTCTCTAAAATAAAATACCAAAAAGAAAGAAAAAGAAAGAAAGAAAGAAAGAGAAAGAAAGCAAGAGGAAATAAAGAAGAAAGAACAAAGAGAAGAAGGAAGGAAGGAAGAAGAAACAAAGAAGAAACAAAGAAAGAAGAAGGAAGGAAGGAAGGAAGGAAAGTAGCTCGATTTGATTATGTGGTTTGATTCGGATTCCCTTCTACAGAACAGCTATTACTACAGTTGTCATACATACCAAAATATTTGTTTCAATACTTAAAATCTGGGTGTTTCCTTTGACTAGATTCACTTGAGCCACGGCATTAACTTGCTAAGTCCTTAATAACTCATGCTGATCCTCCCTCTAATGATGGGGTTCGCTGAAGAACAAACAGTAGACTTGTAAGTGCTCTCACTTTTCTTTAAAAGTGCCGTATCTCAAGGGGTATAAAGCTAAAAGCGGGAGGAAAATGCTTATGAATCTTCCTTTAGTACGATAAATTAATCCATCTCGTGACAGCCTCTGAAGTTAGGGTCTGATTTCGTGCTTAACAATCATTACAATAAACACTGCGTTCTGAGGAAGAATGATCCCCGTGTCAGATTTCAAAATCGTGCCCTCTCAAGGTGACTCCCCATTTACACCGTGTTTGGCTCTTGTCGCACTGAGCCGTGTCCGGGGAAGCTCACCTTCGCCGGCGAGGCGGGCGGCTGCTCACTGTCCCCCATCCTGGAGGAGGAGTTGGAGGAGGAGGATGCCCCCCCCCCCCCCGCCACCAATAGGACCTCAGACATTCCTCAGTTAAGTTCACAGCCGCTCGTGACTCCTCCCGAGACAGTGAGTCTCCCGCTCTTGGATGGCACGTGTAGAGCCGCTGAACCATGAACATTCTGCCCATCAAATTACAGGGTTGTCTAATGAAGGGTTTGCCTGTTCGGCACAGCAGCTGGCACTCAGACCCACATCTGCGTGCTGCTCACATGACTGCGTCACAGCAGAGACCACGGCCGACTCCCCCTTATGAATTATGTCATGTTTATTGATGGCTGTATGATTTAATTTCACACAAATGCCATTAAAGATTATGCCCTCCATCACCAAATGCTTCCAGTGGGGAAATACAATCAGATTACGAAAGATCTGTTACCTTACACTGGACCTGGTAGACTATTATCATCTTAATAAAAAGACAGAATCTAAGGAATAAAATCAATTTTACATAAAAAGTACTGTCTAACCAACAGATAGCTAACAAAAAAGGTTTTTAAAAGAACTCTTACATGGAAATAAGTATGAAATATTTGTTGTTTTTATACAGTGACTTATCCTTTCTGCTTTTGATGCTTCTATTAAAATAGCTTATTTGGAGCTATTAAAATCATACTAATGGATAACGTAAATTAGTTATTTTTTTAAAAAAAGATGTCCCCCGGTACTATTTCCAACTGGACAAAGATTACTAGAAGAGAAGTCTTTTTTCCTTTTCCTTCTTAGATTTTCCTTCTGTTAATCAATATTCTAGGTTACACAATACTTAGCCACCCAGGTGGCTCAGTCAGTTAAGCGACCAACCCTTGATCTCAGCTCAGGTCATGATCTCGTGGTTCATGAGTTCGAGTCCCGCATAGATCCCCCTGCCTGGGATTCTCTCTCCCACTCTCTCTGCGCCCCCCCTGCTCGTGCTCTCTCTCTCTCAAAATAAATAAACACTCAGAATACTCTGTCTTGAAATGAGTGACGTCCAACTCAGTAAAGCGTTTGGTTTCCAGTTTGTACCTGAGCTTGCGTAAGTGATCAGTACATACGATAAACTTACATGCATCATGGTTCTCATCTGACAGCGTCTTGAAAGTAAAGTATACGATATTCTAGTAAGTGCTACAGAACAAAGAGAAGGTTTTCACAAACTAAACGCAAGGCAGACAGTCCACTGGAATCTGGTCAGAGCAGAAAGCACTCGGGGTAGGTGTGAGGAAGACAGGTCGGAAGCATGACGGTCAACACAGACGGTCCACAGCCTCCCAGAGGGCCCAGGGGAGCCTGCGGACACGTGAGCCCCTCGTCCTTGGTGGGCGGGAGACTTGGTCCTCTCCCTGACATACTACGTGGTGACTAAACCCTACCAAAGACTGGCGAGGAGGCAGAGAAGCAGCCTCGGAAGCGGTGACTGGTCCTCCATGGCGACCGCAGCCTTCAGTGCGAGGACCTTAAACAGACACCCCAGGGTTGTGAGGTGCGGTTACACAGAATCAGTGGGTCCACACGAGCGCAACACACACACTACCTGGGAACAGCCTGTGGGAAGGAACCACGCAGCCTGAAAGAAACTCTGGAAAATGGTCTATGTCTGCCGTCCCTCCGCTCGCGATCTGTGATCTGTGCACGCACAGGGCCCCGTGGGCCCGACGTCGGGACCTGGAGCGTCAGGACTGTCCCAGGCCACACCACACGTGTCACTTGCAGATCCCGCCGCCTACGAAGTGTCGGGCAGGTGCTGTGACTACTGGGCTGCAACCTTGTGGGGAAACAAGTAATTCCTATTCTCACAACCTCAGCTCCTGAGGCCCCAGTGAGAAGACGAGACTTAGGTCATGTGCCCCTCTCCCACAAAAACGTCCTTACGTAATCCAGATACAGACCACACATTTACAGACGGAATAACGTGATATCTGAGGTTCACTACAAACACGGTGAAGGACAAGGGCTATGGATGAAACAAAACCCGCTGTGCGTGGACACCTGCTGACGTGGACGACAGGGCGACGGGCTCACCACGGTACGGTGTGCCCACTGCTATTTATTGAAAAGGCAAAAAAATATGAGAAAGTCTTATTAATTATGAAGGAAAACAGAGGGACTGTTGAGAAACACATTTGAGGGAGCACCCGGGGGGCTCAGTCGGTTAAGCACCCGACTTCAACTCAGGTCATGATCTCCCTGTCTGTGAGTTCGAGCCTCACGTGGGGCTCTGTGCTGACAGCTCGGAGCCCGGAGCCTGCTTCGGATTCAGTGTCTCCCTCTCGCTGCCCCTCCCCTGCTTGTGCTCTCTCTCTCTCTTTTTCTCACAAACAAACAAACATTTAAAAAAAATTAAAAAAATAGTAATAAAATAAAATAAGTCCCAAAACTGCTTCTTGATTTATAAATTAGAACCGAATGTTTTGGGACATTCAAAGAAGTCTGCCGATTTCTGCATGAATGGACACAACAGCTCAGGCTGGCTTCCGCAGACCGACCGCGTCCGCGCCAGGGTGCGCGAGCTCACCTGCGGGCACGGATTCCTGAGGTGGCCCTGGATCTCGTCCATCGTGTCTGCTCCATAAGACACAGTCCCCAGGTGCAGCCGCTTAAACACCATCTCGTTCTGGGTGAGGGTTCCTACGACAGGAGTGGCGAAGACGAAAATCAGTGCGCACACAGGAGGCCAGCAGGCCGAACACAAGACTTCCCCACCCACGTTTCCACCCGCGGGCGGACGCTCTCCTCCCTGCTCAGGCTTCCCCTCAGCACGCTCTGGAATTCCAGCACCCAAACTGTCCTTCTGCCGAGGGCCAGCGTCCGTCCTAGCTCCCTCCGCGGTGGCTCCCTGAAGACAGGGCACACTCCGCCTTTCAGTTCACGCGTGTGACCTGGCCCACACGTGGGTCCTGCACGTTCTGAGACAGGCAGGAAAGGGGAAGACACGGCCGGTCTCCGGAGTTACACCTGAGGACGCCGCCTGAGAAAGACATCAGCAAGTCCCAAATCAGCAGGCCTATTGGTTTTTTAAAAACCCAATTTTGAAAAATTAGATAATTTCCATTGAACAGAAACAGATGCGTTTAACCCTTCGCGTCCATCTGTGTCACGTCCATTGAACAGAAACAGATGCGTTTAACCCTTCGCGTCCATCTGTGTCACGTGGGGCGAGAGCACGTGGGCAGGAAGGCACATTCTCCCGAGCTGGGTCTCCGACCAGTGCCCTCCGCAGATGGGGAGGACCCTCCAGAGAGACAGTCAGGGGTCACCCCTGGGGACTGCCGGTCCCCATGTGCCCGCCACTAACGTGTGCCTGCGCACAAGTAAGTACTTCACTCCCGGCGTGTGAGGAAGGCAGTCAGGAGAGGAGCACAGGTCAGGTTTATGAGACTCCCGGGGTCTGGCTTCCTATCAGAAACGTATACAGCCAAATACAGTGAGTAACCTCATGAAAGGCAGTGAGACAGAACATTATTTCAAAAACATGGTGAGTTTTCATTAAAAGTGACACATAAATTCACCCTGTTACACATCATGACTCTGGAAACCCCAAACTCTGTGAATATATATCACTTGATGTAAAAATATACATAGAACATGTGCATATAATTTTTGCTTACTTGCTCTTGGGGACACGTGGACGCCTGTGAATGTGTTTGTCACGTGCTGCAATGACGTGCTGTCACACAGCCTCCCTGGGCTTTTCTGCACTTACTTCAAGGCACACGGAAGGATCACCCACGGGCTGAGGTCGTTATAGACGTGAATATGAACAACCCCATTGCCGATCGGTGATCATAAAAGTTGGGCTTTCCACACGGCTACGAGACACCCACAAGATATTAACTGATTTTTGCTTTCTTTGGCACACGTGACATTGAAAATACAAAGCGTTTTCCTATCTACCCCTGACTCCACACACATTAGTGAGAACTAGCGTTCAAGACAAAATAGGTCATCCAACTCGGAACTCCCACCAGGACACGGAGGCCACTTGAACGTGACAGGTAAGAGGAAAGCCCGTGCTGCCCGTCACGGTGTTAGGGGTGGCTCCGTCAGTCCTCCTGCACGAGTGGAAACCATACAACAGACCTTCATGCATTTCAGAGAGCAGCTACTCTCACGGGGGCTTGTCTTCTAAACTTTGTCTTTAACCCTTTTAATACCCTGAATAAATGGAACCCAAGTTTCCTGAAGTCAAAATTATGTGAGAAGTACAGTTTTGGGGTTATGTCGTCATTAAATAGAATTAGCTTAAAATAGTGGCTTACATTAAACAACGTAATTAAAAACAAGTCAGCCTCCAAATGAAATAAGGGAAGTTCTAGAAATGATTTCTATCAGAGATTTAAGATGAAAACGACAGTTCTCTTATCCGAAATCAAGACAATGAAATCATACGTTAATTCCTATTAGAATAGGCACAAAGTTCACCTCTATTATGTGTGCCCGGATGAGTTCTCTGAAAAATTATTTAATGTTGCTCTAATAAAACATGTTTTACTCATCAGACTGACACAATCAGAGAATTTCCTGTCGACGTTTTTTTCTCTGATACACACTGAACATGAGACTGGTTTACAAAGGGCTGCGGTAATGAGGCAGCTCAGAAGTGAGACTGTGACGAATAATTCTTCTCCTAACCTGACTTCTTACCAGCGATTCTATGTATGTGGCAAAGAGAAGGATACCATGGCCTGACAGTGCCTGCGAGGAGTGAACTGTTATTTCTTTAGGTCTTTAAACCACTAGATGCAAGTCACAGAAGACCCCAAGTAAAGAGACGCGTCTTCTCCTCCGCTCGCTGTCTTACGCCACAGGGACCGCGGGGACAGGCACTTGGGAGCGCGAGTTCACTCCGCGCTGTTACTGTTTCTGTATTAATCGTTCACCCCTTCTTCTCTTCGTAAACACCGAAGTAAAATTGACATATACTATCTATTTCGGGGCCACCGTCTAGTGATTCAGTATTTTGCACTCCCCAAAATGATCTGCAGAAGTGCGGTTACCACCGGGCGCCATACGGAGCTACTACCGGACCATCGACCACGCTCCCCGTGCTGCACTGTTCGTCCCCGGGACGTACTTATGTTGTCACTGCAGGTCTGTCCCTCTTCATCCCCTTCACCTGTTTCACCCTCTGGCCACCACCTCTGTGTCTGGGGAGTCTGTTTCTCTATTGTCTGTCTGTTTAGATTACACACGTTTGAGTTTCTCTGACTTGTTTCCTTTGGCATGATACCCTCTAGATCCACCCACACTGTCGCAAATGGCAAGGTTTCACTTGTATGGCCGAGTAGTATTGTACATACACACATCTTCCTCACCATTCATCTGTCGGTGGACACTTGGGCTGTGCCCGTGTCTCGGCCACTGTAAATAACGCTGCTAGGAACACAGGGGTGCACACGGCTTTCTGAATTCATGTTCTTGTTTTCTTTGGCTAAATACCCAGAAGTGCGACTACTGATCACATGGTAGTTCTATTTTAAATTTTTGAGGAACCTCCACACTGTTCTCCAGAGTGGCCGCACAGTTGGCATTCCCACCAACAGTACAAGAGGGTCCCCGTTTCTCCACATCCTCAGCAACATCTGTTGTTTCCTGACTTGTTGATTTTAGCCATTCTGGTGGGTGTGAGGCGGTATCTCATCGTGGTTTTGATTTGTGTTTTGTTGATGAGTGACGTGGGGCATCTTTTCATGTGTCTGTTGGCCAGGTGTGTGTCTTCTTTGAGAAATGTCTATTCGTGTCTTCTGCCCATTTAAAAAAAATTTTTTTTAATGTTTTTATTTATTTTTGAGACAGAGGGAGACAGACCATGAGCAGGGGAGGGGCAGAGAGAGAGGGAGTCACAGAATCTGAAGCGGGCTCCAGGCTCTAAGCTGTCACCACAGAGCCTGACGGGGGGCTCGAACTCACGGGCCGTGAGATCGTGACCTGAGCCGAAGTCGGACCCTCAACCGATTGAGCCACCCAGGCGCCCCTGCCCATTAAAAAAAAAATTTTTTTGATGCTAAGTTGTCTAAGTTCTTTACATATTTGTGGATATTAACCGCTGTGAGATGGTGGATGTGAAAATACCTCCTCCCATTCAGTAGCTGCTCTTCCGTTTTGTTGGCAGTATCCTTCATTGTGCAGAAGCTTTTCACTTTGATGAAATCCCATTGGTCTATTTTAGTTTTTGCTGCCCTTTCCTGGGGAGACAGATCCAAACAAATGTTGCTAAGGCCAAGGTCAAAGAGATTACGGCCTGTGTTTTCCTCTACAACTTTTGCAGTTTCTGGTCTTTAGTTCTGTGCTAGTTTTGTGGGTATAAGAAAAAGGTCCAGTACTTTCTTCTGCACGAGGCTGTTACTGCAGAGACAGTCTCTTCCCCATCCTGTGTTCTTGTCTCCTTCGTTGGACATTAGCTGCCTGCCGTTCACGTGCGTGGGTGTTTTTGGCTCTTGACTGTTCCACTGGTCTGTTCGGTGCCGCGCTGCTAGGACTGTGGCTTTGCTGACCTTTTAGAGTTTAAGGTGCCCCCATCTCCCGATCTTGTAGCACCCAGCTCCTCCCACTCTTCCTCTAGGATGGTTGTTCTGTGCTCTGGATGCACAGCACGGCCTTGGACTCCCCTTCCCCCAACCGGTCCACATGGACCCCCATCCCCACCTGGCCTCCCCTTCCCCCAACCGGTCCACATGGACCCCCCCATCAACCCTGGCCTACCCTCCCCCAACCGGTCCACATGGAGCCTCCCCCATGCCCCCTGGCCTCCCCTTTTCCCCACTGGGCCACATGGACCGCCCCATCCCCGCTGGCCTCCCTTCCCCCAACCGGTCCACATGGAACCCTCCCAGCCCCCCTGGCCTCTCCCTCTCCCCACTGGTCCACATCCCCCTCCCCCATCCCCCCTGGCCTCCCCTTCCCCCGACGGGTCCACACTCCTCCTACATCAGCCACAGGCTCCGGTGGCCGCACGGCCTCAAGATGCAGCCACCATTCCCCAAACACCATCAACCCTCACATTCCCATCGATTTCTAACACACTTGGCATTCATTTATGCGTTTGGCAAAAAACTCCCTTAAAGGCATCGCTGTGCACTGGGTTTTGGAGGCTGACGGATCAGGGTGTGCGCCCTGTTTGTTCCCCGTGGGCCAAGGAATGTCACACTCAGTGTGTCTGCAAATAAGGAGGAGACCACGTACCTTGCCCAGCTGTGGCACAGGGTGAGTAAGATCATGTACGAAGAGCCCGAAGCACGAGGACTGGGGGTCCCTTTGCTCAAGAGCCCTGCGGTGCAAAGGCAGAGAGAAGAGCACAGAGCAGGTCTGCTCCCAGGGGACGCTGAGCACGGGGGGGCAGACGTGCGGGGTCTGTGGCCACAGCCGCTGGAGGAGGATGGCAGTGAGGCCTGCAGAACTGATGAGTGTCCTGTCACCGAGGGCATCCAGGGCCTGACTTCGTTCTGGGGACTCCCGCGTGGGTCACAGTGACTGACCAGCACGGTGGTGGTGACGGTGGAGGACAAAGTCGAGGAAGGTCTAGGAGACCAGGGACGTGGTGGCAGGGCTGGAGACAGAGAAGAGGGTGCAAATCCAGAGGCTGGAGAGGCCGGGAGTTTGCTCTGGGATCTGGGCTCCGCAGGGCTGGCGGGGAGGGGGCCCGGCATGCCCGGGGGCTGTGCTCTGTTGATGGTGTCCCCGTCCCGAGTTCCCCAGCACGGAGCCGCGGGGCCCGCCGTACTGAGCCTCCTACCCCTTCAAGCTTTGGGCACATGCACACGGCAGGGCTCCGCAGAAACCACAGACCCTTCGCTCCTGGTTTTAGAGGTGGCAGCCCGCCGGACGCCCCTTGCCACAGCCTGCTGAGCGGCCAGGGCAAGCAAGCACTGTCCCCGCTCCAGGCAGAAGTAAATACGGCACAAAGAAAGTGGACCAGCCGCATACGGTCAGACTGTCGGTACGTTAGTGAGACAAGAACTCAGATCCTGAGATGACAAATTCTGTCTTCTACGTGTCAACCTGCCTCAGTCCGACGGCTGCTAGCTAGCAACCAGATTCCGTGCCGCGCCAACTTGTGTCGAGGGGGATGAGGCTTCGTTCAAAGACCAGATTCAGTTAAGGTTACAATGCATTTCAGGAAACAGAGCAGATCAAATTATACCGTAGGAGAAAGTATCAGTCATTTCTAGAAAGATCTTTTGGGCTGCGTTTGGTACGTTTCAACAGGTTTTTAAACCATCAGGAATAATCACAACATTTAACGCACTCACGTCACAGCGAATGGGAAAGATACCCCATTCGTCCAACACCGGCAACTCCGATGGCGGGATAGACACACGGCCTGAAACCCGGTCACGGAAGCAAGAGAGCATCTGGGAGAAATATGGCCGCACGTGCAGAGCAAACACGCCGGCAGAACAGGCACTGACGCAAGCTGCTGCTTCTGTCACACATCCTCTGCGACCCCCGGGCCTTCTGAGCTCAGGCCGGACCGTCCTCCCAGGACACCGTCTCTGTCGTGCGGGGTGGACCCTCCAGCTGGAACGCTCCACGGTCTGACACTGAGCTCTACAAGTCCGCTCTTTTCACAGTCGTCATCTTCCCTGATCCTCAGAGGAGCACAGACCGGTGGGAGCAGTGCGCATCCCTGCTGCTGGAATCGGGCGGGGCCTGTGTTTGTATTCGGGGTACTGGAAATGCTAGAGGAGTACAGGATGAGAGTTCTAGAGTTTCAAAAGTTAACAACCGTCAGGTACATGAGTGCGATGACAGAAAAAAGTAGCGAATGTGCTTTTCCCAAGGACATTGCAGTTACAGGGACGCACGCTCCCCCGCAAAGACCAAGGGACGTCGTGGTTACGGGGATGCACGCCACCCCGCAAACACAGGTGGCGTTTCTCGCTGGGGGCAGCAGAGCCTTAGCGAAGACCTTTCCCAGATGTGGCAGCCTGAGTAAGGGTGGCTGGGTTCTGTTCCGACTGATTTTGGAAGGATCACGGATTCACAGAAGGCTGCACACATACACAGAGGGGGGGCCCCCGTGCCCGCCACCCGGCACCCCCTCACCACGGGCTGCTCTGCTACACTGAGAGGCACAGCACTGGCGGTGCGTGTGGTTCCACGTCACCATCGCGTGTGGGTCTGCGCCAGCACCTCCCTCGCCTGCGGCCGCGTCCACCCTTCCCCCGTCCCTGCCCTGGCTCAGCGGGTCAGGTCTCCACCTGCTGGACCGGGAGCTGGGTCATCTCCGGATGGCCGGGCAAGGGTGCAAGTCTAGGGTCCCCACTGGACCCTTGGGGCAGAGGGTGGGGCCACAGATCCTCCGTCAGCTTGACTGACACAGAACGGAATTTAACGCTGCAAGTCTGAGGTGTACGACAGGCCGACCGGACAGACTGACATGCGGCATGCGACGGCCAAGGTCGCGCTGGCCGGCCCCTCCATCTGGCACGTCATGGGGCCACACCCGCTGCACTGACATGCACACCTTCTTGGAAGGGCTGGAACGGAAGCGTAGGAGTCCCCCGTCCCACCAGCTGGTCCTGCGGCTCGTCGTGCCGCTGGCATTTCTGCACCGCTGGCTTCTCCAGCACCCGGGCTGGGGCCGGAGGCAGACCAGCAGGGAACTGAGCGCCGTCACTCCTGGGGTCCCGGGGGCCCCGTGAGCCTGCCTGCTTCCCTCCGCGCTCACGGTCCCCCCGTGTGCGCTCCATACGTCACACCAGCAGGAAGAACGGGGAGAAGGGCATCCGGAACTGGAGGCTCTAGGTTTTACTGGAACATACTGTGAAGGCTCACTTCAGCCTCTAACACTCTGGGATCGCCCAGTTCGCTATGGAAGCTCTCCTACTCTTTCCTACGATCACAGGACACTGACAGAGACAGGTACACGTTTATAAACTACTTTCTCACGTGACGACACACAGGAGCATGGAATCCGTACCGGGAGTACCACAAACTCACTGTAACATACCACATTCTGTCGGGCGAGTCTCCCAAGCACGGATACTCAGACGGTTTACAATTTTTGCTATAGGAACGTGATTTCCGTAGGGTAGATTCTTCAAGATGAGATTTCGGAGAGCACAGTCTGAATTTACACACAGTGCCACACACGTGTCCCGGGTTACACTGGTCACGGTGCCCACCGCCAACACAGCATGCTCAGCCATGGCATCGACAGGCTTCAGGTCACGATCGCAGAGGAGTTCAGAGGCACTAGCCGTAGATTACGTTCTTAAGATGTAATTTTAGACATTCACTTACCTAGTGATAAATTAACTTTATACCTGTTTCCTATTTTAAAAAAAATATTAAGTTCTATTCACATATAACTGGCTAATGCTCATGTACTTAAAGAAGTCGCGAGATTACACGTTGTCACAATAAAACATTTTGTTTTCCCGTGCTTTTCTTTGAAGATCACATCTGTTTTACATCAAGGCAGTAGTGTGGGGGGGGACTGGTACTTGTCAGCTGTCCAAGATGCCCACGAGGTTAGGTCTCCTGCCCCACGGCCTCGGACCAGCAGGATGTGGACGCTGCATTCGGGCCGGGTGGCTCAGCGTCTAACTGGGTGCACCCAGCAGACCTGGGAGAGCTTAAGTCCCCAAGCCCAAGTCGCAGCCCCGTATCGCCTGAATCAGAGCGCCCGAGAAGAAAGCCGGTCACGAGATCCGAAGCCCGGGGACCACTCTCTCCGCAAGAGAATGCTGGCTGCATGCAGCGTGTGGAGCGAGGGAAAGGATCCGCTTCGGAGAACAACCGGAACGTAAAGCCCGCGTCTCTGCACCCTGGCGTTTGGACACGACACTTCTGGCAATCCACCCAGTTGACTGCCAGCCCTTCCCTTCAAAGTTAAACGCTCTGCCAACGGATCAGGGCCAATGACCGCACAAAGCAAGTTCAACGACAGTGCCTGAACGCGTTCCATCCCCTCCAGACGTATCTCCGCGGTCGTCTCAACTGTACTATACTTAGGAGAATATCCCCTTTTCCGTTTTCCACGTATCCAATCATGGAAAAAGGAATTGCAATACGCGAATGTCGCTGTTATCAGCAAGGCAACACAACACCGCTGACCAGAAGCATCCCGCAGTAGCCCGGACGGGAGGAAGCCACCACAGCCAACGGCCAGCTTGTCTGGGGTCACGTATGCACGTGCTCAACTCACAACGCCCAGGCAACAGGTGGACGGGGCAAACGAGTGCCAATTCCTGCCATCTGGACGACGCGAGGAATACAAAAAGTGCTTAAAGGTGAACTATGACAAAGGAACCCAAATCCCTCAGCCGCGTAAATCTCCTACACGGCACACGCCGGTCACTCGGAGAAACCTGCACAGTTTGTTCTGAATGCCACCTCACCAAACATATGCAAGGATGAGGAACAGGGCTCTGGGGCGTGAACGAGGACGTGTGCCCAGGGCACGGGTCTCAGTGCCGTCCCGCGCACCGTCCCCCTGACACTGGCTCCTTTGTGGGGGGACGTTCCACTCAGCAGGGAAAACACCGACGGGAGAAGCACAGCCGTGCAGGGAGGCCTGGGTCGGGAGCCCGGGACACGCCCTTACTGGCATCTGGAAGCTTGTGCACCTGACGGTGGGGACATCTCTGCTCTTCACACGCGTGGCCCTTGTGTCACGGGCCATCAATCTTTGCCTCGTGACTGCAAAGCTGGAAATAATTCCGAGGTTCGTGGATTTAAATACAGCGTTAGATGTAATGACTGAATGATAGTTTGGTTTCATCAAGGCGAAATATGGCCAAGCATCTGATTCAGCAACATTCTGTCCTCCATTAAACTAGCTGTGATATATTTTAGAGTACAACAAACTCCTCTATTAGGAGCATTTACCGCGAAAAATCAAATGAAGACCATGACTGACCTGCCGGGTCCAAACCCCTGGTTTCATACACGATGAAAACGGGGTTCGACTACTGGCGGGGGACACAACAGGTGATGGCGGCAGAAACTACGAGGCATCCCCAAGCGCGACGCTCCACGCGGACAGCAAGTTTTTTCCACAACCAAAGGCACATCAGGACCACCGCTCCACTCACAGACTATCTCTGGACGGTGAATCTGGGGCTGAAGAGGGACTGCTATTTTAACGGGCTGCTTTAGCTACTTGTCCCCAGTTAGCCTGGTGACAGCGTTTCAAGTTCTGGGACCCCGACGCCATCTGTGCCGTTACACTATGCTTCTTGCTGCTGTTTGGAGAAACCTCTAGAGTGACGTGCCCAGATCCCTTGAAAATAGGGGAGCCCCCATCATTCCCACGGACACATACAAGCAGATGCTGGAATAGTAAATACAGTGTTGCATTTTAAAATTTAGCGTAGGGGCGCCTGGGAGGCTCCGTCGGTTGGGCGTCCGACTTCGGCTCAGGTCATGATCTCACGGTCCGTGAGTTTGAGCCCTGCATCGGGCTCTGTGCTGACCGCTCGGAGCCTGGAGCCTGTTTCAGATTCTGTGTCTCCCTCTCTCTCTGCCCCGCCCCTGAGTGCACTCTGTCTCTCTGTTTCTCAAAAATGAATAAACATTAAAAAAACTTATAAAGTAACATAAAATTTAGTTTAAAATAATTAAAAGATAACTTAAATCCAGATTTGGACTACTTCTTTCTCCTTTCGGGTTACGTTTATAACCCAAATGTAACATTGAGGCAAATACCTAAAAGCTCTTTATTCTGGTGCTTAGCGTAGCCAAGGAGAACGAAACAGAAAATAAGTTGAGAAGCTTCTGAAAGCAACCAGTTTAAAAGAATGGTCTTGTTAGAGCTTCCATACAGGTCTGTGATCCACGTTGAGCCGCTTTCCGTGCGGTGTGAGGCAGGGGTCCCAGATATTCTTCTGCACGTGGCCGTGCGGTCTCTCCCGGCACGGCCTGCGGAAGGCGCCCTTCACCCCCCAGTGCATCGAGGCAGCCTTGCTGAAAGCCACTTGCCGCCGTCAGGCTGATGTCCGGAGTCTCGACTCCGTTCCCTTGGTCCCGACGTCTGCCCTCACAGGCAGCACCACCCTGTCTGACCCCGACCACCTGGTGGTAGGCTCTGTGATGAGGAACCGTGGAGTCCCCCGGTTTGCTCTTTTCCCGGGACTGCTGACACCACCCTGCGTCCCCTGCACTTCCACACGGGTTGTAGGGTCAGCCTGTCAACTCCCACGAAGGCGGCAGTTGGAACTGAAAGGGACTCTGTAGAGTGCATGGATCAACTCGGGGAATCCTGCTGCTATCGTAACCCTATACGGCACCGACTTTATTTTTTGATGCCATTGTAAATGGAATTGTTTTCTTAATTCTATTTTGGGATAGTTCACTGCTAGTGTGTAGAAATACAGCTCGCTTTTGTGTACTCGTCTTGTATTTTAAACCTTACTAAACTCATTTCTTGATCTTTAACAGACTTTTAGGGGATTCCTTAGGATTTTCTGTGTAAAGACCATGCCACACACGAGTTTTACTCCCCTTTATAGTGTGGATGCCTTTTTCTTTTCCTCGCCTACCTGCCCTGGCTCGAGCCTTGAATGGACGCAGCGGCATTCTTCCTGACAGACAGAAAGCAGAAACCACTGCGATGTCCTTCAAAGGACGGGTGGGTGAATGGAACGTGGTCGACCCGCACGACCGAGTATTACTTGCAATGAAGTATGAACAGATGCGACCACGTGGCCGAACGTGGAAAGCGCTATGCTGAGCGAAAGAAGCCAGACACAAGAAGCCACACAACGTGCGTCCATCCACGTGAGAAATCCAGAACAGTCAGGCTGATGAGGCAGAAGGTCGTCAGAGGTGACGGAGGGCTGAGTGCGGGAAGGGAAAGCGTGGGGGCTGCTGGTGCGTATCAGGTGGCTTTGCGAGGGACAAAAGCGTCCTAGGCTCCGACGGCAGTGACGGTTGCCCAGCAGCTGTGCCAAATGCTGAGAGTAGCCTGCCCTGGGGACCTGTCGTCGGAGTCAAACGCCGGGTGGTGACGCATCCTGCCCCTGGTACGACTTCCTAGTGCTAATAACTCATGTTTTAAGGAGGCTGTAGCTGATGTATTCAAACAGACGACTCTCATTTCATCAAACGATGAAATATTTGGCTGTTATTTTGCCGAGTAAATACGTTCACATCTTGTTGCATTAAAGACATTTCTTTATGTGAAAGGCGCATTTTAGAGTTCAGTTGTGTTTTGTTTCTGAAATGCTGAGCAGGGAATTCAGGGCTGGTTTCAGACTTCCTATGCCCTTTCAAACAGCAGAAAAGTCTAGGGTTCAATCAGTTACTAAAAGAGTAGGGGGGGAGAGCACCCAGGAGGCTCAGTCGGTCAGGCGTCCAGCTCTTGGTTTCGGCTCAGGTCGTGACCTCACGGCTTGGGACTTCAAGCCCCTTAGCGGGCTCTGTCAGCACAGGGCCTGCTTGAGATTCTCCCTGTCCTCTCTCTCTGCCCCTACGCCGCTTGCACTCACTCTCAAATAAACTAAAAAAAAAAAAAAAAAAAAAAAAAAAAAAAGAGTCGGCAACGCAAAATTATTTTTCAAGTCAAACAATTTTCATGGTTTCAACCAGTTGATAGTTTTGACAATTTCTGTCATCTCAATACAACACATGTTAGTATGTCCCAAATCTGCAGCTTTGTCAGCAGGAGGGGCCGGCAACGGGAGGGGCAGACAGAAGCCACCGGAGGGCTTCCCACTGACCTGGCATTCTGATGGCGCCAGGGACAGAAAGCATCTTCTGAGAAGAGGTCTGTGATTCCCGGAAAGCGGGAGAGGTGTAGCCCCTTACTAGGGCAGACGGTTCGGAGTACGAGGAGCAGAGCAGGCAAAGACAGTAATAGTTTCTAAGGGAAAAGTCCTGCGGGCGCCCACCTCAGGGCATCGACAGATGCGATCCAGAACCACCCAGGGGAGACGTCCCTGGAGAGGCAGACGCGAAGCTTTCAGGTCAACTGTTCCCCGGCCGAGATGCGGCCTCACCCCGGATCTGCTGTAGGAGAGCGAGGGCGGTGGCCCGTGGACTTCCCTGTGAAGGGCCTAGCTGGGCAGACCTTACAAAGAAGGAAGGAAAACAAAACTCGGAAGGGATTAAGACTCAGTTACCATACCGTCGAGTACACGTCGATTCTTCAAAGCGTCGCACCTATTGAACTTGAGTCCCACACTGTACCTGCTGTAAACAGGGCTTTCCGTCAAGCGGTCACGATAACCGGGACTGTACGTGTCTGCTCGAGCGCCGCGTGTGCCTGCACGCCCATCGGCGCACGCTGCAAACCGCAGGCGGGTGCGTGCGCCGAGCATCCCGTACTGGTCAGACGCTCCGCCCCGTGAAAGCCGAGGCCGGGCTGTCGTCCTTGGGCAGGAGAGCGCCGTCCCCTGGCTCCCAGGACATTCGCGCCCGCTCGTAAACCTCACGTGTGCCACGCTCCGCTGCTGCCACCCGCCACAGACCAGGCGGCCTTCGGAGCAGGAACGCAGGGCACGCGGGGCAACAGGTGCTGGGACCCCCGCGTGCCTCCCGAAGAACCTGTCGTATCGGGGGGTGTTTTGGTAAAGCTCTGTTCTACGTCAAGATCAGAACCTCAACAAGGGACTAAGGTCCTGCTTTAAGAGGCTGCAGCCTGGCTGGAGCTGAGCCTACCGAGCCCTCCGCGGTCCGGTCGCACGAGCGGTGGCGCTGTCCAGAGCGGGGACGGTGGCCTCGCTGTGGCCAGTACCCACGACCTGTCCCGGGGTCCAGCGCACGCCTGGTGTTCCCTGTCGGTGTCTGCATCCCGGCAGCTAACAGATGTCCGCTCTCGTCGAGCGAATTACTTCATGTTTCACGCACTGGCGGCCGCACACGTGTCACTATGGCAACATCATTAATTTCAGATCTTACCGGAAACGTGCACTCTAATCACAGCTAATTACACCACGCTGCTCTCCCGTCCACGGGAAGGGAGCGGGAACGCAATCACGGGGACTGCATTTTCCGTTCGGCTGTGGCCAACGACACGCGGCGTGATGGACGCTTCCCGTCAGAACGCTCGTCGGCCGAGCCCAAGCCTGGTCCCGGTCACGCCGAGCGCCGCCTCCCGGCTACGTTGGCGCCTCTCGGTTCCGGTTGCCCCTCACACCACAGCTTGGTCGCAATCACGCGGGCGGACCGTGTCTGCAAACTCACACCCCGGATTCTCCACAGCCACCCACTGTGACTGCTAAGCCCCGGCCGACTTCGGGTCAACCTAGTCCCACGACAGAGGAAGGAACAAAGAGCGGCCTACCGGCCGCAGGGGGGCGCTGCAGGCAGAGGGTGGGCCGGCAGGTTCTGGAAGGCGAGCAAGGCCGCACTGCCCTCGCCTCCCCTGCGTAACACCCACCACAAAACCTGCCTGGCCAACAACACGGGCTTTGCCCGGAAGGCCGGCGTCTGCCCGAGGCCACACGGCGCCCAGCGGCGAGGGCTCAAGCCCCCGTGTGCCAGTGCCCCCATCCGCCTGTGCGACAAGCACGTTTACAGTCACAGCGAGGACAGTGCCGTGTCTGTGATGTGCCCGCAGCTGTGACGGGACTCCACACCTTGTCCCCTATTTCCATCACCTGCAACTGGGTGGACTTGACACACGGCCCGGGACAAGGACAGCGCACAGCTGTCACCGCGTGTGCCACACGGACGTGCTCAGTAAGTGGTGTTCACCTTGTGGTTACCGACAAAGGTTCTGAGAAAGGTCGAGACCGAAAACTGTTTTAAATCCAAAACATGTTTCAAGCTCCACGTCTTCAAAACAGGAAGTGACGGCGGGAGTCCCTTCCCGTGACCTCTGGTACAAAAAGGCCTTCGGAGGATGAAATGCAGAAGATTTTTTCAAGTTTATTTATTTCATAAGCAGGGGAGGGGAAAAGAGAGAGAACCCCAAGCAGGACCTACACCCTCAGGGCAGAGACCAAGGCGGGGCTCTAACACGTGAACCGTGAGACCCTGACCTGAGCCAATGTCAGACGCTTAACTGACTGAGCCCCCAGGCACCTCTCACTAACGTGCTTTATGTACTTTTTTGTAATTCTTTTTAAAGCTCAGGAGCCCAGATTACTTACTTTTGCATTTTAAATGTTTTTAAACGTCTGTATTTATTTTTGAGGGAGACACAGCATAAGTGGGGGAGGGGCAGAGAGACAGGGAGACCCGAGATCTGAATGAGGTGGGCTCCAGGCTCTGAGCCGTCAGCACAGAGCCCGGTGCGGGGCTCGAGCTCACGAATCGTGAGATCATGACCTGAGCCCAAGTCAGCTACCCTACCTACGGTGCCACCCGGGAGCCCCATAATGCTCCATAACTTCTATCCTGTACCAGTAACTGCTTTTCCGGTGTTACACTGTTCGGTTTTGTTTTCCAAAACGATGCCGTGAACCATCTTACGTCGTCTCCTGTCTCAGACACGCAGCTGCTTCCCGAGAGGCAGTGTTGCGCGGAGCCTGCCCAGACGAGTGCCCGGCAGGTAACACTCCCACCCGCAGCGGAGAGAAGGCCCGACACGGTGTGCCCCTCACAGGTCAGGGGTCTTCACGTGGGGACAAGCCATGTCTCCACCGCACGAAGACGCCTACTCACGAACAGTGTGCCCGTCCACCACTTCGGTCTTCCAGAATGTAAGAACTTACATCCGTATAGGCCTTACACGGGTTTCGTTTGAATTTATTTTTAATATACTTTTTGTTGCTATTCTGATTGGCATTTTTGGAATTAAATGCCCCCATTGTTACTGGTATAGGAAATGTAGTTAAATTTTAAGGATGAATTTACAGGTGTCACTAAGCTGTCCCGTAATTCCAGACGCTCTCCTGACGGCTCCTTTGGGCTCCTTTCTGGGCAAACTGTCACGGAACCCCTGCTCTCGGGGAAAGCAGGCCTGTTCGCGCTGGAGGTCCGAGCGCACGCAGCTCTTCTCATCTGTTAGACCGCGGTTAGAGAGCAGGCTGTGGGCTGTGGAGGGCGGGTCCCTCCCACCGCCTGGGGACAGCTGAGGCCCTCGCTGGCCTCAGCCCGCACCTATCGCCTCCGTGTGTCTCCAGGACGCTGCTCTGGGGAGGCGTCCCGGCCTCTCCGCAGGGTCACTCTAGGAACCATTTTGAGTTTGGGTTTGCTTGGCTCCAGCTTCTCCGTCAAAGTGACTCCACCCGGTTTCCAGAAATCATTCACTTCTGTAGGGGCGCTTTTGCTTCTTCGCCACAACCGTTACAGATTTGTTCTTAAAATCTCCTGTCAGCTCCATGAGGGTGGGAAGGAGGAATCTGAAGGCGTCTTCCCGGGGTGCCGTCTTGAGCCTAAGCTCCTCGTGATTTCTGATCTCACGACCCATGCGTGAACTTACCGGCAAGTCCCTGGAGACGCTACAAAGACAAGCCCTCACGAAGACCGGACGTCAACGCCACCTGACAGCTGGATTTTGACCGAACCGTGGCAAGCGCCTCACTTCCTCGTGAGGGTGGACGACTGCGAAACACCCAGTGAAACACTTCTCGCTGGGAACCGCAACCCGTCTCCCCACCGGGTCACGTCCTCCTTCACGATTCTCTGGAAGGTCTGACCACCTTCGCACCCCTCACATTTACACCCACGCTTGGTGCTCCCTCGCACTGCCACGAGCGGGTTTTTACTCTTCAGTCTGCTTGACGCGCAGGGAGCCATTCTGTCATTTTGCCCTGTGACCTGCCACTTCACGGAGTTTTAGCAGTTGGCTTCCTCGGTTCCTTATTCTTTTGGTTGTACGGCTGACTTCTGTGTCTTGTCTTACTGCAACGTCTAGAACACGTGCTAAATCACAACGTCAGTTTTTTCTTTACTTTTCCTACGATGAAGCTTGTTCTCACATCTTGTTAAAAATAATGTTGAATTTCACTTGAGACATATTTTACCACGTGATAGGAGTATTCTCTTATTTTCAGTTCACCAAGAATTACTGGGAATTTAAGCCACGAATGGATCAATCAGGTAGGGACTTTAACCTGTCGATAGGACTTTTATTATCGTACTGGATTCAGTTCGTCTTTTATTGAATACGTTACGTATTGACAAGAATTCTTTGATGAAAAAAGTTAAAAGTGAAATAAAAAAATATAAAATCTGGGGCGCAGACCTGATGGGGTAGTTTCTAGTAAGGCTCTTTAGGAGGGTTACTGTGAAAATACCAAATCCATGCACACATTGCCGTACCCTCCCAAGAGCTCAAAAGTACCATCCTGTAATAAACAAGCAGTTTTTCCTCTTATGTACCCTCCACAGAGATGTCATAAAGGCAGTTAAAACAAAGAAAGAACCGTAAGGCTGCAGAGAATTAAAAATATTCAAGCACGTCATTTAAATCTCTAAGGATTTAACATTTTGCTAATTCTGATGATATTCCAAGATGAAGATTAGTTGTGTGCCAGTGTTCAGGGCAAGGTCTGGAAAATTCTAAATGTGAATGAATTCAATACCCTGCTACACACACACACACACACACACGAGCATGTGCACCCCTGAACATACATGGACACACATGCCCCGTGCATACATGTAGACACACACCGTGTGAGCATACGTGGACACACATGCTTTGTGAATGTATGTGGGCGCACACACCCATGCACATACGTGAATACACACATTTTGAACATGCGTGGACACACACACCCATGAACACACATGGACACACACACGCCCCGTGCACACATGTGGACACACACGTGGACGGACACACACACACACACCCGTGAACACACATGGACACACACACGCCCCATGCACACATGTGGACACACACATGGACGGACACACACACACACACACCCCAGGCACACACGTGGACACACAGGATCACTACGGACTGGATGCCGGCTCGGTACCTGTTTTGTCGGTCAGCAGGTACACCAGGCGTCCCAGCTCTTCCGGGATGGTGCTGGTGCGCACGACTGTGCCGGGGATGCTCTCGTCCTTCATGATCATCCACCCGTACGCGGCCTTGCCCATGTCCAAGTTCACGCGCAGACTGCCGAATAAAACCGACCAGAGTTGTCAGTGTGGTCCAAAGCCAGGCAACACCCTCACACTCATGTTTTCCACAGACATTTATTACCTTTGACCTTACGTGAACTAGGTTGGTGATACTGGATTTCAGCATTTAAAATAAACGAATCTGTTGACACTTAAGCCAACGAACCTTTTCACACCCCACAACGTGTTTGCACGTGGCGGTCAAACGGGCTCCCGATCCTCGCCCTACAGCTGAGCGCGTGGAATCGGATGTCCGGGAAGAAGGTGGGTGGCCGCACGCGCCCCACGCACACCCAGAGGAGAGATCTGTGTTTATGGGGCTCAGGCGGTGCCTCCCTGGGAGAGACTGTCAAAATGTGCTCATGTGCTCATTTCACAAGAACAAACAGGAGGCTTCCCCCCCCCCCCCCCCCCCTGGTGACTTCCTCCCAGGCTGAACTCGCCCGGGGGGAGCGCTCGGCCCCGCACAAGGCCAGGCTTCCACGCCAGGGCTGCGACCTGAGGCCCGGGGCGGTGACAGAAGCAAGTACTGGGGACAGTGGCAAGAGGCGGGATCAGAGTAGCCGGGGCCAGGCCACCAGGTGCGGCGCAGGGTCTCACAGTCAAGAGCCACGGAGGCCCCTGACTAGGCTTAGGCAGAGTCTGGAGTACATTTTAAAAATGGCGCCTCTTTGACCCAGGCTGCGCTCGTCCACCTGCTGGCTTAAGTGAAGCGCTCGCTCTGCTCATGCTTTTGTACCTAGCAGTTCTGGCCTCGCTTTGCTCTTGGTAACGATGAGACTTAAGATCATCAGACACGCGTCAAAGCCCATAAAAAAATCTGTGCCCGGTGTAACTGTGTCACGAAAACAGCAGACACGATGCACCTCCACCATGTGGTGAGGCTGCTGACCCTCAATCACGGCGACCCAAACTGCCAATACGAATTGGCAATTCGTAACAATAAAAGCACACTTTGAAAACAACGTGAAGGAGTCAGAGTCAGCGAAGACAGCCTGTAGGCAAGTTAAAGAAAATTAAAATGATCATAATGAGTTATTTGTCCATAACGCTCCCATCTCAAAACTCCTAAGACCTCTCACGGTCAGAAGGAAAAGTCGTAATCGACAAATACACAGACCTCTGAAACCGGCCTCACGACCTCTTGGCTACTTACAATGCCGATAACGGCAGGGAGACCAGCCGGTCAGGGAGGACAAACACCCCAGGACGGCACGGGGGGCAGAGCACGGCAGCCTCTTGGCCTCACGGGCGGCCTCCTGTTAAGGTCTGGGGTGCAGACACCACTCTCTCTGTGGGGCCGGGGTGAGCGCCCAGAGCGGCCGGCGAGGAGCTTGAGGAGCACTGGCGAGGGTCCCAGCGGCAGCCACTAAGAGCCACCGCCTGGAAAGGCTGAGGGGCACGGGGGCTGGAGGAGGGACACGCGGGGTCTTGTGTGGACTTGTCTGTGAGCCGGGTATCGGCGATCAGACAGACCCTCTGAACCCGGACAGTCAAGTGCTCTCACTTGACTCAGCGGGCCAGCGAGTGGGCAGGGGCAGGCAGGGGGCCAGGCCACTGATGACCAGGGTGCAGGGGGTGCAGGGGGCGGTGTGGGTCCCTGTGGAGCTCAGCACGGTGGGCTCGGCAGGCCCAGAGGCCAACGCGGTGCGGGAGCACGACCTTCTTCTCTTGTGTACCGGGGTCAAATTATTTTGGAAAACGTCAGCCTGCCTCAACTACCACAGGGCAAATGGGTACTTTCCTGGAGTTCACAGGGTGCTGCTGGGCTTGGGGCTGAGTGGAGACCAAAGGGGCACCTTCTGGGTTCTTCCACGGGGTCCTCTCGACATCACGAACGGCCACGATTTAACAAAACAACTGCTGTCGTCACAGAGCCATAAGAACCTGCTGTTTCATGAGCCAGTGTGACACAAGGTGGCAGGAACGGGCCCGGCCAGGGCGTCAGGAAGGGTCGCGCCCGGGCACAGGCTAACTGGGAAGCATGGCCGTCTCACCAGCCCACCTTCCTGACCAAACCCCCCCGCCCCCAGGGGCCGTGGCCTCCCTTCCTCTACACAATGTCTGAGGAGGCGACCCGAGCCCCGGGTAAAGGTGAGGTGTATTTTCCTAAAATACGCAATGATTCGATGCCCTTGAGGCCCCACCTGCCTGGCGCATCTCAGCTGGCACGCTGGGCCCGGCGCCTGCGGCTGCTCAGGGGACAATCCACCTGCACCAGCTCACGTGCACTCCTGCCTGACCGAGGCTTAGTCTTAGATCTTAATCTGAGCAAAAGAAAAGTCATTTTATTTTTTTTTTAAATGTTTTTTAACGTTTATTTCTTTTTGAGACAGAGAGAGACAGAGCATGAATGGGGGAGGGTCAGAGAGAGGGAGACACAGAATCTGAAACAGGCTCCAGGCTCTGAGCTGTCAGCACAGAGCCCGACGTGGGGCTCGAACTCACGGACCGCGAGATCATGACCTGAGCCGAAGTCGGCTGCTCAACCGACGGAGCCACCCAGGCGCCCCAGAAAAGTCATTTTAATGAGAAGTTTTAATCAAAAGTCATCAAACCCCTTTCCTGTAAATTGTCACCGAAAGGAAACGGACAGATGTGGTTTTATCTGAATCTCCCCCAATGTTCTTCATCTTGTGACATGTTTACACTCTGTGACATACTGAGGGTGGCCGGGGATGTTCAAGCCTCACTGGCTGAATTCACCCAATGCCATGCAGTGACGGTGCCGCTCGGGCCTCCGTCAGGACCTGGACCTCTTCCCAGGCTTCAGACGACTGTATCTGTTGCCGATCGAGCATCCAGCCTTTGCCTTTCCACAAAAGCCTTTAAGTGCAGGCATACGACACACCGTCCTCTCCGGGCGCCACAACACAGAGCAAGTTTATGGTTTCTCCACGAGGAAGCCATTTCTCCACACGAGTGAACAGCAGAACAGAGCTGGCGAGTGACCCTGGGTTCCTTTTTCCTTTCGCTTCCCGTATGTCAGTAATCACCTCCTGCCCACTGCACGGCCCAAGTTCTCCTGCACCTGCTTTCCATGTTCCGCCCGGAAGACGCGTGGGTACCTGAACTGTACAGGTTTTTTTTTTTTTAATTTTTTTTTTCAACGTTTTATTTATTTTTGAGACAGAGAGAGACAGAGCATGAACGGGGGAGGGGCAGAGAGAGAGGGAGACACAGAATCGGAAACAGGCTCCAGGCTCTGAGCCATCAGGCCAGAGCCCAACGCGGGGCTCGAACTCACGGACCGTGAGATCGTGACCTGGCTGAAGTCGGACGCTTAACCGACTGCGCCACCCAGGCGCCCCTAAACTGTACAGGTTTAAGGCGACGTGTGAGTTGTACTGATTCTTAATTTTCAAGTTTCCATCATCTTGGACAAACGACAACTTGAGTTCTCCAAGCCTCAGTAACAGTACCTGTAAAATGCCACGTATGTGCAAGATGGCTGTGGGAACTGCACTAACACATAAAAACAGGTGAGTTGCATCCCTGGAGCAGACGACCACCGGTCTCAACAGCCAGACAAGGTCTGATAGGAAAGACAGGCCCTGGGCCAAAACGGAACGGACAGGGGTGTACAGGAGGCCCTACCCCAGCAGCGAAGGCAGGACGCGGGCTCGGAGGGCACGGGCAGGACTTTAGGTGGAACAAAGGCGGAAATCCACCCGAGTGGCCTGAGAATCCGCCGGCACTGCACCCACGGCCATGTGCGCAAGGATAAACGAAGTGTGGCCTTGGGTCCTAAGAACAGAAAATCTGGAAGGGCATGAAAGCAGCTTAAATTGGTAAAAGCAAAATTCCGAATCACATTACGTTTCCGAGTGGGCGTGGGAGATTTGAAATAACGTGGTGTTTTAGGAAAAATAAATGGGAGTGTCAGTGTTCCAGATGAACTGAACCAAAGAAATCCTGGAGCCACCAGGAGAGTGCAAAGCTGTGCACAGGGCAGCAGGTGGCGCGCCAGGGCCCGGGGGTCCACGGGGGTCTCTGAGAATACACCACTGCTCCGAGCCACACCTAGGGACAGGGGGGCAGACTCAGGAGGGCCTTCCATTCAGAGTGATGTCAGCCAACCTCCCGAGCATCCACAACAAGCAAATGCTGGTCACGGGATCAGATATGGGGTGAAGGACACCAAAACAATTCAGGTCTTCCCCAACATTCAGAATGGTTTCAGCCTTTACTGGGGAGCCACATGAAACACCGCATGTGCTATGCAGCAGCCAGTGCTAAGGGGTGTGTGTGTGTGTGTGTGTGTGTGAGCACATGCACGCACACGCACACACACGCCCGCAGACGTCATCCTGTATGGCAGCAGTATAAATATATTTGTGCAGGAGTGAGGCCAAATCTTTTGTGTCAACGTGTCAAAGGGATAAACCTTCCTATTAAAGGACTAACACTTCCTTTAGTTCATAAATGAATAAAAGTACTAAGTATATGCAATTTGATGCACCTTCAAATAAAATGTCTCCAACAGCCTAAGAATGAAGGAGCAGCGAAGGTACCTGTGACAAGCCACCCAAACCAAGCCAGGTAGTGCTTGTGTCAAAACGTCAGTAAGCAAGGGGCGCCTGGGTGGCGCAGTCGGTTAAGCGTCCGACTTCAGCCAGGTCACGATCCCGCAGTCCGTGAGTTCGAGCCCCGCGTCGGGCTCTGGGCTGATGGCTCGGAGCCTGGAGCCTGTTTCCGATTCTGTGTCTCCCTCTCTCTCTGCCCCTTCCCTGTTCATGCTCTGTCTCTCTCTGTCCCAAAAATAAATAAACGTTGAAAAAAAAAATTAAAAAAAACAAAAAAGTCAGTAAGCAAGCTAACCAGGAGAAAGGGACCAGATGAAAAGGTGGAAGGCTTGGGGCTGGAAAAGCTCAGCTCAGCTCTCTACACAAAGGGGACAGTGACCACAGCGAAGCCAGGCCGGAGGAGAGGAGGAGGGGTCCCGCAGCACCCGCACCACGGGGGCCTTGCACGCACAGCGGACAAGCAAGGCTGTGGCACAAGAGACCCAGCCCGGCCTCCAAGGGCAGGCAAGGGCGCCGGGCCTTACGGACTCACGCTACATACAAGACAAGCAGTGGTGGGTTCAGGGGAGATGCACTCCGGAACTGGCTGAAATAGTTATTTGCTTTTTCCTTGTGTAATTTAGCGAGCAGAACACGGGCTTGAGGCCTCTAACACCGTCTGTGTAACCAGGTGAGGAAGGTCTGGCAGAGAATGACACTTAACCAGAAGAAAGCAGAGTCGACAGACGGGGAGAAGAGTCCCAAAGGGCGCTGGGCTTCCCGTTCGAGCCACACCCAATGAACGGGCTGCGTGGCTGACCTTCCCTGCACCCGTTTGATAAATTAACCAACGCTCCCTTAGATTTATACTTAACTTAAAAATTGCACGTACTGATCTATCATGAAAAAGTGCCACAATTAAAAGGCAAATGAGAAGGGTGCCTGGGTGGCTCACTCGGTTAAGTGAATGACTCTTGATTTTGGCACAGGCCATTATCTTGTGGTTCGTGAGTTTGAGCCCCGCATCGGGCTCCACGCTGACAATGCAGAGCCTGCCCGGGACTTTCTCTGTCTCTCTGTCTCTCTCTCCCTCTCCTGCTCATGTGCACGTGCATGCTCTCTCTCTCTCCCTCTCTCTCTAAATAAATAAATAAATAAATAAATAAATAAATAAATAACTTTTAAAAATTAAAAAAAAAAAAAGACAAATGAGATAACTATATTGGCCAATATAAAGAGCTACCTATTATGATGTTAAAAGCCAACAGAAACGGATACACGAAGAATGGGGCAAGACTCAGAAGGACAAAGGCACGAAGAGTGAATTCACGCTACTGAGGCATTATTTTAAATAAAACTTTACCCCATGAGGAAGCAGACGGGAAAAGGTGACAGGTTAAGAACCCTCCGGAGGCCACAGCAGCGGGAGCCTCAGGGCACGAATGCAAGCTCATCGCCCCCATTCCAGAGCCTGAGACCTCCACCTCCCAGAATACACTAACTCTCATGGACCAAAGGTGGGGACAGTGCTTTGCTTTTTCATAATTCTAACTTTGACGTCGTTTTTAAGACTCACAAGAAGTAGCAAACCAGGAGGGTTCCCGGGTGCTTCCCCAGTGACACGTCACACCGCCATAGCACACCCCCCCAGGCAGAGTTGGGGTTACAATACGAATAACTCAGATGAAGACTTCACTCGGGCTTTGTCAGTTTTTACACGTGCTCTCTGCTTTCTGTGTCCCGAGGACAGACTCATGTCACACCCCATCCACCATCGGGGTCAAACGGTTCCATGCAGCTCGCACGCTCCTCAGCTAAACCCCCACCTGCCCCCGACTTGCCCCCTGGCAACCGCTGAATTGTCCATCATAATTTTGTAACTTCAAAAATGTCCTATAAATGCCCCAGGGGTTGTCTGTATCAATACTTTGTTCCTTTTTATTGACGGACAGTCTTCACTGAATGGACATACCAGGGTTTATCCGGGTGACACTGTCTTAACAGCTTGCATTTCCCAGGTTCACTATGATAGAGCTGTACTTTGTGTTTAAAAGAAAGTTTGCTACATTCTCAGGAATAAAGTTGATCACACTTAGGACCTGAAAGTTTTACCCTTGGAAAGTACTGCCATGGAAGTTAATCAGAAATTTTCAAATTTGTCTTTTTTTTCTTTAATGTTTTACTTTATATTTTTTGAGAGAGAGAGCAGGTGAGTGAGTAAGCGCTAGCAGGGGAGGGGCAGAGAGAGAGGGAGACACAGAATCCAAAGCAGGCTCCAGGCTCTGAGCCGTCAGCACAAGAGCCCGACGCAGGGCTCAAACCCATGAACCGTGCGAATCGCGACCCGAGCCAAAGTCAGATGCTCAATCGACTGAGCCACCCAGGCGCCCCTAACTTTCTTTACATAAAAACTGCAAGGAAGTTCTGTGATCTTGGGTAATGGCCGGCTGTCCTACTTGAACCAATGTTCCCACTGAAAACAGTAAGAAATACCATGTAAAATATTTTTTAAGTTTCTGGAAAGAAAGAGAAAGAGCAGACTAGACAGTAAGGGGCTTCTGGGCTGGGCCCTGACCAGGTACCACACAGGTGAAGTGACCACGGGACCCCCTCTGCCCTGAGACCGCCAGCCCCCGATGGTCTGAGCTTTCTTGTCAGCAGCCTTCCGGTGCGGGGAGCAGACACAAAGGCCAGGACCAAGGCAGGTGGAGGTCCCACAAGAGGCCCCTCTTTCCAGGATAAGAGGCCAAGAGGGGCTACACCCCACACTAAGAGGGGACTGGAGAGCCGTGTGCCCACACGTGGAGAAGGAGCCAGGCTCCCACAACTCAGGGACTGTGAAGTGAATCTCACGTTCGGAGGAAGATGTTCCGTGACAGGAGGCGCCTCCATGTATCAGCAGAGGCAGGGTATATGCTTCAAGAAGACAGCTTCCATTTTTTATCTCAAATCACTCCTATAATTAGCTTCTCAAATACAATCACCAAAAAAAGCCACAAAACACCCCAGAGATAAACTGAAACCGAAGCACGCGACAACAAACGCCACACGGCACTCAGTGAAACCACGTGCAAGAGCCAGAAGGAAAAAGTGAGAGAGAAAGACCGACAGGAACAGCAAGCAGCCCGTGACTGACGCAGACTGCGAAACAGGACCCGGGAACCAAACTAGAGTGATCACCTGCGTGGAATACACAAATATAAAAACGAGTAAGCAGTGTGATAAAGACACCAAACAGAAGTTTCAGAACTAAAAGGTGTCAATAACCGAAATTCGGAACTCGAACGGTCTGACGGCGGACCAGCCTCGGCCAAGGCTGAGATCGCGACTTGGAAGACGGGTCGCTGGAACGAGGCAGAACGGGGAATGGAGACAGAAGGTGGAAAAGAAGAAAACGAGAGGACCAACGAAGAGCATGGGGAGGACATGTGACACAGCTCGCACTCACGTCCCCAAAAGGAGAGGACGCAGCAGGACCAAACCCAGAGTTTTCTGGCATAAAGGAAAGGGCCCATCCACACACTCGAGAAATGCACCGAATCCTAAGCATTCTACGAAGAGAAGCTTCAGTCTGGACACAGGGTGGCGGAGCGCAGAGCAGGAGGGAGCAGGTGTGAGAGCGGCGGCAGGCAGAGGGCACCGAGGAGCACGGGCCCCGGGGACCCCGCCAGCCGCAGCCAGAAGGCAGCGGGGAACGCAGGAGAAACGGTCTCCAAGGAAAGCCAAGCAGAAACCTGGCACATTCCCAACAAAGCCATACTGGACAAAAGAATAAATTTTTGACACAAGGAAAATTATTCTCCATGGGAGGCCTCAGGGTAAGAAATGAACACGGATGTACACCAAAATATACGGGGAATGTACAAAACAACAGTATCCTTGAGGCCTAAGAATGAACGAAATTAAAATAAATGGCGAAAACGGCACAAGGTCAAAGGGGTGAGGGGAGGGAAACGTGGGCTAAGGTGACAGGTAAAGGAAACAGCTGCCTTTGGACTTTGACAGATTAAGAAAAACAGTCTCTGTTTACAGGGTAATGACTAGAAGAACAAAAATAGCTTAAACCTTCCCAACTCGTTAGCGGAGAAGTGCAATTATAAAAATTACAAGGAAAATGGTAAGCAAGGAGGAAAGCCTACGACAGGTAAGGCACACTAAAAAACCAAGATAAGATGACAAATTTAAATCAGAACTGTAACAGAATTACAATAACCGTGTGGGCACCCAACCGTCAAAACTTGTCAGAGAAGATAAAAATTCAAACCCAAGAGACACACATACACACAGAGAAGGGAAGTGCTCAACGGAGCCAGCCAAGCCGAGCGCACTTGACTAGCAGGCACGGTGCTGTTAACGTAAGACAAACTAGAATTTAACACAGGAAGCTTGAGCAGAGATCAAGAAAGTCACGTTATAATGAGAAAATACGTAATTCAGCAGAAATATGTAACAACTTATATTTGTATATATCTGACACCAAAGCCACAAAGTATATGATGGCCGCAAGAGAATTCCAGGGAAAACGGATTCCCAAGACTAATGGAAGAGCTCCACACAACTCTTAGCAAGTGTTAGAGAAGGCAGAGAAAAGCCAGTAGGGGTGTGGAGACACTGACAACAAGCCTCACAGATGCGCTTACACACTGTGCCAGCAATCCAGAATCCAGGTTCTCTGCGAGGGCAGGCAGGTGTTCATGGAAATCAACGAGACACTTGGCCCTGCACCTCAACTCTGCAAATGTCACACATCTGAGATAACAGAAGATACATTCTCTAACGACAACACAAACTAAATACAGATGCAGCAAATAATTAGAAAACTCAAACATGCTGGTAAATTAAGAAATGACTTTGTAATAACCATGGGTCAAAGAAGAAATCAGTGGAAATTAAAAAATATTCTGTACCTGAAAATAACAAAAATATTATGTATGAAAACGTATGGGAATCAGCCAAAGCAGTATCTCTGTGAACATTTATAGCCTCGATGACATACATTCAAAAAGGGGGGAGGGGGAGCTGGAAACTAGTAAATTAAGCATCTATATCAAGAAGCAAGAATAATACAAACCACAGAAGGCAGAAGGAAAGAAGGTAACATTAATAAGTTAGAGAAATACTATACGTCACAGAGAATCAAGCCTAGAGAAGCCTCGTCCAAAAGACTCCTAAAGCTGATACACCCACTGAAAGACCAATCAAGAAAAACAGAAAAGAGAAACAAGTATCACAAATGAAGAATAAATACCACAGATCCCATCCATTTGAAATAACAGGAAAATATTATGGACAAGTTTTAGGAATAAATTTGAATACAGGTACAGGTGACACATTTCCTGAAAACCATAACTGCAAAACTGAAGAAGAAATTAAAAACTTGAAATCAATTTTAACTTTAAAGTTAATTACTTAGACTGTAACTATTCAATAAATATATTTAAAACTATTAAAGAAATCAAGTCTGTCAAACATCTTTTTTGCAGTAAAAAGTTCAGGCCTCCCTGATGTGTAAATGCCCAAGGAATAAATAAGTATCATTTTAGAGAAAATGTTTTAGAGACAAGAAGAGGAAAGAAAACTTGGCCATGTATTTTGTGAGACCGGCACAGCCTGGACACCGAACACCAGAAAAATGATACGAGAAAACCAGTAACAGCATCGTCACTCATGGGAATCAACGCAAAAACTTCACAAAAATACAAACAATGGAATCTGGTAACACACAAAAGAATATTATACCACGATTAAGATGCATCTTTTACCGTAAGAACATAAGGTAGGTATCATATTAGAAAGTCAATCAGTATAATTTTTCATATTAAAATATTACAGAAAAACTTAAAAATAAAAAAATCACCTCAACAGATTTAGTAGCAGTCTTACAAAAAATGATATTCACAATCTTATTTTAAAATGTTTTTCTTTTTAATGGTTATTTATTTTTGAGAGAGAGACAGAGAGACACAGCATGAGAGGCGGAGGGGCAGACAGAGAAGGAGTCACAGAATCCGAAACAGGCTCCAGGCTCTGAGCGGTCAGCACAGAGCCCGATGCGGGGCTCGAACTCACGGACTGTGAGATCATGACCTGGGCTAAGTCGGACGCTTAACCGCCTGAGCCACCCAAGTGCCCCCACAATTTTATTTAAAAAAATTTTTTTTAATGATTATTATTTTTCAGAGAGAGAGCATGCGTGTGAGCAGGGGAGGGGCAGAGAGAGGGAGACACAGAATCCGAAGCAGGCTCCAGGCTCTGAACTGACAGCACAGAGCCCGACGCAGGGCTTGAACTCACAAACCATGAGATCATGACCTAGGCCAAAGGTGAATGCTCAACCAACTGAGTCACCCAAGCGCCTATATATTCATAATTTTATAACAATTTTTAGCATAATAGGAATAGGAAAAACTTTCTTAGTACAAAATGGGCCTCTATAAAAACATAGTATGCTTAATAATGATGAAATTTGAACGTTCCGCCCTTCACATCAGAGACAAAAACAATGTCTGTTCTCAGCACTCCCGCGTAACGAGATACCAGGAATCGGACACAGTGACAGGGAAAAGAAGCAAATGTGCAAGGGATCCAAAGAAACAAAGCTCTCATTATTTGCTGCCAATACACTTACCTACAGAGAAAATTCAAGAGACTCCAGATTAATAATTAAAACCAATAAAGTTTTACCAAAATTGATGGGTTCAATCATTTTATAAAAGTCAATTTTATTTCTCCAAACCAGTTACAAATACGTTAAGAAACAGTACTTTCAAAAACCACAGCATTTACAACAGCAAAAAATATCAAGTATCTAAGAACAGCTCTAACAAAAGTTATGCAGGATTTCTGTGAAGACATTCTTTAGACTTCAACGTACTGGAGAAGACCTACAAAACAGATAGGCCAGATTTATGGTCTGGAAAATTTAACACTGAACGCAAACGGCCAATGTGGGCAAAGGCACTCTGAAAGGACACAAGGAAGGCCCTGGTCTCTGAAATACTGGCTTATTACAAAGCCAGTATTTAGACAGTTTGTTAGGTGGTCAGGAATAGACATGCCCACCAAGGGAACAGAAGACCCCAAACCGGCCATGCCTGTCTGAGCACCCGGTGTAGGACAGAGGTGCCCTGGCTCACTGGGGGACAGTCTCTTCCACAAGGGGCACTGAGCCCACTGGGATGGAAAACAATTGTACGTGAAAACCCTATTTGGCACTCAGAGAACCTGCCGCTTCCCGTGGTCATGGCCAACCCTGTTAACCTTTCAGAAGTTAGCACTGGAGGACAGCGCCATCGTCCAACGTACAGAAGCGCTTCCTGAACAACCCGCCCAGGGTAATAACCAACGACAAAAAAGATTTCTCAATTTGGCTACGTAAAACTTACAGGTTTTCTTCCCCCGATGATTTCACTGCCAGGTGAGTAGAACTTCCAGCTACGGACCGAAAAAGATTATCAGCAAACCAGAACTGGCGAGAATGCCCGGAACACAGGCACAACCACGCAGGCCCCGACTCTGTCCTGTTACAAGGACGGGGAATGATCTTCTGAGACTGGACGTCCTACCCTCTGGCCCGCGGTGCCAGGACTCCACACGGCCCAGGCCTGTGGCCTCGTGACTCTTCCTTTTTCCTGAAGGGCAGCACATGCTTGTGGCCGGCGTCTCCACCAGCCCATCTCCTGCCCGTAGGATTTCGGGAGTCAACAGGCTGCTCTCATTTCATTCCATGTCTGTTCCTTCCAGTGCAAGCTGACGGCATTTCCGCTGATGAAAGATTCTCGAAACCTCTGTGGGTCTCCTGTGTGTGTCACGGGGGGACCACGCCACTAGACAAGAGGCTCCCGCACAGACCTTTCCTGGATCACCCCGTCCACTCCAGGCTCTTGCTGAGATGGCTGAGTGGGTCCATGAGTCACATACGTAACCTCTTCGGCAAAAAGCTGTACAGCCACATCCTGGGCCTTCTTTCCGGTATCTGCTTTCCAAACCTTGAATTTTCTCACATTAGCCTCTTTTGCAATCTGGACACGCTGAAAATTTCCCCAACCACTGAGTGCTTTCCTAGGTTGGAAACACCCTTTTGCCCAGGCATCCCCCAAGCATGCTAAATGGAAAAAGGAGGCCCCACTGAGATGTTAAGCAAGTTAATTTCTAAGTTCTGAAGCCAACTTTGTACCTGTGCCAGCTGACGTTTTGAAACTGCGTTCTCACTGTGTGCAGCGAGCAGGGGTCTGAGCAGGGCACTGGGCGCTCGCTCCCCCAGGCAGCCGCGGGCAGAACGGGAGCGGGGGCATCCACGGGCCACGGGAAGTGAGAGGAAAAGTCTGCCTCCCAAGCCAGGCACACCCCGCCAAGCGCAGGACTTCGGACAGATGGTTCCTACGTGTTCCGCCGCGGGAACATTCTCACTGTCAGGTGCGGCTTTACCTCTGCTGCCCAAGCGTGCCTCCCGCGACTCAGCCCCGATTGCACGGTCTTCCGGACCACCAGCTAGAAGGGGACACGGCACTCTGAAGCGTGCGGACCGAAGACTGGCTGAACAAACCAGCTCCTGCACATGCCTGACGGGCGGCCACACACGTGCCTGACTTCCGGAACAGCTGGAGCAAGCTCCGAGCAGCACAATCAGGGAACATACATCCGTTTCAGTTCCGGGAGTTAAATCCCACAACACTGTCCTTGAAAGACTAAGTAAGTGCTATCAGGTGATTCAAAACTATTTTGTCCCGTAAAGAACAATCTCTGTGAGACAGCCTAACTTTGTGAAATGTGTAAAAAGCATCTGAAGAAAACAAACCAGAAACAGACCCACAGAGACAGAGAACGGCTGGTGGCCGCAGGGAAGGGGGTGCGGAAGAGTGACAGAGATGAAGGGCATTGGCAGGAACAAACCTCCAGTTATAAAACAAACACGGCACAGGGAACGTAGCCGATGATGCCGTAAGGACTCCGAACGGCAACGGCCTTCTTGCGGGGAGCATTTTCTAAGGCACACACTTGGCTAGTCACTATGCTGTGCGCCTGAAACTAATGTAACATTGTGTGTCAGCTACACTTCTGTTACAAAAATGTGTTAGGTCAGGCCGTCTCGGTGGCTCAGTGGGTTAAGCGTCCAACTTGATTTTGGCTCAGGTCATGATCTCCTGGTTCGTGAGTTGGAGCCCTGCCTTGGGCTCTGTGCTGACAACATGGAGCCTGCTTGGGATTCCCTCCCTCCCTCTCTCTCTCTCTCTCTGCCCCCCCCTCCCCCCCTCTCTCTCTGCCCCTCCTCCACTCATGTGCATGCACTCGATAAATAAAAATTAAAATAAAAGAAATAAAAAAGAAATAAATAAAAAACTTTTTAGAAACATGTTAGGTCAACAGAGGAAAAAGCACTTGACTTTCGAAAACTGCACTTTTCAACATAAAAAAAAATTTTTGATGTATCCCTTATTAAATTGAAAAACATACTTAGTAAATACTAAAATATATTATTATCCCTATTTTATGGGAACTTTGCAAAAGGAAAATAAACTTGGTTGAATCAAATGTAAACACGAATTCCCTAAATCAGTGTCCTGGACGTACAAATAAAAGTGCATAAAAGTGTTATAAACAAATACTTTAAAAATGCTCACAATATATTCTATTTCGTAACTATAATTCATTTTTCCTGCTACTTTGGTAAAAGTTAAAATGTCAAGTTTCTTTGTAGTGTAATTATACTGAAGACAGAAAAAAATATTTTGCTATGATAAAAACACGCACACTGCTGACGGGATCACAGCACTCCCATAGAGAAGCGTCCCAGAACAGAGCACAGGGTCCCCAGCAGGCCGGGTGCCGCACGGCAGAAGCAATCTCCACGTACGTCATACTCACATCTTAGAACCGACAGAAGCAACACAGAGAAATGATGATTAGCGAAAGCAAATAAACGCACAAAATGAAAAACACGGGAACTGCTGAGAAAAGACGCGTTTGCTCAGTGGAGAGGGGAGGAGGAGGCAGCCGAAGGAGGGAGGCAGGGGACCGCGCCAGGCGGCTGACACGTGCGGGCCAGTCACGGCGCACCCAGCCTGAGCGGGGGGCGGGGCGGGGGGGTCCTGCCGGGCAGCGGGGTTCACACCAGACGGCGGGGCTCCTTCCAGCCACGGGGTTCGCACAGGGCTGGGGGCTCCCGCTGGGGAGTGGGGCCCCCGAGCTCGGACCCTCCAGCGCTGAGTGCTCCCGGTGCCCAGTGGGCTGTGTGATGTGCTCGGCACGCGGGGCCTTGCTTCCCACGGGGACTTGCAGGCTCACTCACATGCCCTGCGCGCCAGGAACCCTTCCTTGCAAGCCCCGGATGAGAGGCGGGAAGTCCACACGGAGAGCCGTGATGCTAGTCCAACGCAGAGATGACATCAAGGTCCTTGACCCCGGGGGCACCCCAGTCGGGCTAAGTCCGCAGACCAAACCCACAGAAACGGGTGCCCCGCCGACGGGGGTCCGGAGAAAGGGGAAGGGCTTCAGCGCTCCCCTGAGCAAAGCAGGGCCCCGGTCACCGTGTCGGGCAGAGCGCTCTGCGTCACGAGTAGCGGCGCAGACGGGACTAGACGAGAACCACTGGCAGCGGAGGCCTTCCCTCGGACCCGTTCTCCCCGCGGACTCGCTCGGAGGGCACCCTGCGTGCCGAGCGTGGCACGGGCACTGGCGGGGCGGCGCACAAGCAACCACACGGCCGCTGAGCCGAGTGCTCGCTGCCGGGTCCCGCGAACCCCCCCAGGCCTCATGTGACACCGGGCGACGTGCACGGTGCAGCGCGGCGGCTGGCGGGGCGGGCACTGGGTATGCGGGATGGACAGCCCGGACCGAGCCAGGACCACCGCACCTGAGCAGGTCGCTTCTGTAGGACTCTTACAAGTACCACTTCCCCGGGAGGCTCTGGGGACACACGTGACCTCTCTGTCACCGGAGCCCACTGTGGGCACTCGGTACGTGTGTCTACGTGGTGACGACGACGCGTGACAGCCGGACAGGCCCTGCGCACGCCTGCCGCTCTGAGAGCGGGACGGGCTCTGTGCCGGGTGGCTCCGTAAGCGTGCGAGGCCCCAGCACACGCCATGCGCTGTGCCAGGCACGGGGCCAAGCGAGGCCCCTCGCCCCACGGAGCACGGTGAGCAGGCAGAATCAGAAACCGGGCAGGACGGGGCTCCGCGACCGGTGGAGACGCAAGCGTTACCGCAGCAGGAGGACGGAACCCCAGGCGGCCTGCGGGCACACGAGGAACCCGTCGGAGGGTTCGCAGAGCGGCCGCGCTGGCGTGTGGTGGAGGGGGGCGGGCGGGGCCGGGAAGGCGGACGGGCCCCGTCAGCTACGATGCCGAGGCGCCAGGGGTGAGGGTCCATGGCAGCCGGAATTCCGGCCCCGGCAGAAACAGCCCAGAGCACGCGACGGCCCCACTCTCGGGACTTAAGTGACAGAGGCATCACCCTTGGACAGCCTTTTGGAGAAAGCTGGTCTATAAAGACATGTGCGCCTTCCTCTTCCAAATGCTTACCTCCCCGCGCCCTCTATACTGTTTTCTTCTGTTCTGTTACAGAAAATGGTTGCTCTAGCTTCATGCTTCATGCACGATTTACCAGGTTTTAATTGCTCACTCACATAAAAATGTTCGTTCATGTGTACTATGCATTTTTAAAATACATTTTAAAATGTACTTTGGGGAAATACACATTTATACGGTAAAGATTAGTCTTGAAACTAAACAGACACCTCACAATAACTATTTATATCCCAAGCTTACTTACAAGGGTTACCGTTTTGAAACACTGTTCGCATTAAAAGACTGTCTTACTCAATACTTTGTCTCACTTGACAGATACATCAGGTGGTTTCTGAAACATAAAGTCAGTGAGGCACACAAATCCAATCCAAGGGCACTGGAAGTAAGTCCGCTGGCAGTAAACAAAACCAGTCCGAGAAACATCTCCCGATTCTTCAATGTTATATTATCAACACATTTGTGTATGGAAAAGGGTCAGATTTCTAGACTAATCAAAGAATGAATAACAACTCTGCCCCTCCAAGTAGCATCTTCTACGGAATCTCTTCTCAAGATACATCGGAGTCTTGGCTCCTGTTCAGCTTTGTGTGGACAAACTTCTTTCATACCGAGAAAGGTAACTTTCAATAAAATCATACTCAGCGAGACTAGACGTTTGTTTTATCTTAGTTCTCAAACCTACCTTATGGGAATGATGTAGGAAAAGAGGAGGAGGAACCGAAACAGGCTGCGGTACCACGGGCCAACAAATCCTTGTAAGGTTACCATAACAACCGACAGGGCAACTAAAGCCACAAACAGCGCTTTGGTCAGCTGGTTGAGTTCAAGGTCCAACAAACCAACCTGAAAGAAAAGCACAAAATTTAGGCATAACCATGAAGCATCTAATATTGCAAATTTGAATGCACAATAGTGATGACTAAGGCTCCTCTCGTACTGACCTTAACCCTAACGAAATACAAAAAGGTATTAACTTTACTTTTCTCCTGAAAAGCCTCTTCAGAGATTTAAGCGGAATTTCTGAAAAGGAGTCGCGATCCCCAGAGCGTTTGCAGAAAGGTGCCACTGAGAAAACACGACTCCAGGGTAGCCAACCACAAAACACTGAAATCCTTCCCGAGATCGAGGCGTTCCGACAGCCGGCTGTGGTGAGCCGGGACGCGGGATCTCATTCCGACGGAGCGCCCCAGAAAAGGAGGGCCTCTGCCAACTCTCGCTGCCAGGAGCCTGTCTCAACTAAGCAGAAAAGCAACAGGGCAGTTGGCCTGAACGGATTCCTCTTTCAATTTACACAGACCCTACACTTTACGTTCTCCCAATAAGGTATCGGGAGTCATTCTGTGGACCGCGGCCTCGCTGAGCAAAACATGAGGGGAGGTCGCGTCCCTGGGAACGAGCTCCTCTCTGGCTGCGTCCCGTGCGGGATCGTGGCAATGGCGAGAAGCGGCGTTCGCTCCTCAACTCAGACGTGCGCAACTGGGATTTCGAGCTCCGGCGGCCTGCACGAAGCCCCCCCTGCGAAGTCACCGGCTTGAAGGACCACAGCGCAGTACAGGGTGTGGGGGGACACAGGGCGGGGTCTCGGGCTTTGCCAAAAGGCTTCCGAGCTACAGGGGGAGAAGGGGGGCCGCAGAGCAACTACTTTTCCTCAGGAATCGAAAAGCAGGCTAGTTTGAACGCTGGCGGTATAACCTTGGGAGAATTGAGTGCCGTTTTCTCATCTGTAAAATGGGGTTGCAAAAGCGCCCTCGTCAGAGACTCGGGGCTGGCTAAATGAGACGGAGCGCAGCTCCGGGTCCAGGGCGAGCCCTCATGCACATTCTTGTCCTCGTTACTGGCACGAGGAAACCCTTCCATCTCATCCCTGCTTCCTAACTGTGCGGCCCTCGCTTTGCGCTGGGCGAGCCCTGCTTTCCTCCGCTCTCCGCTGGCGCCCCCCCGCCTGCTAACCAGACGAGGTGGACTCCCCGTGGGCCCGGGGAAGCTCCCGGTCACTCCCGGTGACTGTCAGGCCGCAGCTGGCACGTGTTCAGCACACTGCCTGCTCCCGACGCCCAGGATGCCGACAGCAGACCGGGTCTCCATCACAGGAGTTTCCCCCGAATCTGTACAAGTTTTGAGAGAGGGTGATTTAAAGAAAAAGAAAGTGACTGCCGTAACTTTGACAAAATATATGGGGTACCGTAATTCTCAAACTAAAGAGTTTTTAGTTTGAGCTAATTAGTAACTTAGTTTATTTTTGAAAATCCCTAACTGTGGCCAATAAAAGGTTAGCTTTCCCCATGTCTCATGAATTTAGTTCACATCTGGTTGTGATTAACGTTTGCCACACACTTGCAGGAGAACATTAGAACATGTAGTTAGGAAGAAAACACAAAACGTTGCCAGGAAATCCAGTGAAGCGTGGCTACAAAAAAATTCACTCACTGAATAAATACATGTCAATGTCTCCTGCATTTTACTCCTACCTACAGTGTAAGGTTATGAAAAATGAGTCAGCTATGAGACTCTACCTGGAAGAAACAGCCAGTCTAGTAGGAAAACTAAGACGAGCCACCAGCCATACAAAATTACAAGTCTTCCCCTCTAACCCAGTGTGTGTACAGATACTCACCGCCTTTAAGAACAGCCTAGAAACATGGGAACGACACGGACCCAGAAGTAACGACTGACGTCGTTCTAGAGCTTGGGTTCTACCCGCACACCCACCAAGACACGGCAGGGTCTGTGCCCCGGGCGGCCAGTGACAGGCCCCGCCCCATAGGCTCCACCCCAGAGGCTCACTTTCTGAGAGCCCCGCCCCTCTCGCAGACCCTTGTGGTCCCAGCTCCTGCACCTGCTGCCCGGCCCCGCCCCCTGCGGCCCCGCCCCTCTGGCTGACACCTGTGGTCCAGGCCCCTGGGAAGAAAACCCAAGACCTGTTGGAAGGTGGTCTGGTCTGTTCCGGCACATCCAGCCTCCTAACTAAGGAACTTCAAAGCAAACCCAGCTGGGCCCCCAGCACTCACTCCGGTTTTCCTGGTTTTCCTGCGGCCACAGGCGGGGGGCCCTTCTGCGGCCAGCCTTCCCGTTCTGCACAAGCTGGCCTTCGGGCCAAGGGGCCGCGCGGGACACGGGGTCCACACCCGGCCTCCGCCTGCAGCCGCGCAACACAGCCTCCCCCCGGCCCAGGCGGGGCTGCGGAGGAACCCTGACCAGGTTCCGGAAACTTCCGGTAGGGCTGCCCTGCAAGGGCTGGGCTTCCCCCGAGGGGCAGGCAGCTCCAGACCACGGCTCCTGATTTATCAACCGCACTTAAAAAGCAGCATGACGTGGACAAATATCTTGCCGTTTCCGCTACTCCAACTACTCCATAGTTTATGCTTGAATTATTGAGAAAAATAGGTTTTGGGATTAAAATGAAGAAAAATTAAGCCGAGGAAGTAGAGCATGTTTCAAAGCGCAGCTCCTTCTGCTGTGACAAAGGAGGCCTAAGTGTCAGGCCTCGCTGAGGGTCAGATGAAGTCATTACTCATTCAGTCAGGGAAGGAAGGCTCAATTACCTCAGCCTAAAGATGCTATCAATGAACGCAAAGTGCACATTTTACTCTATTCATCCAAATCCCATTAAAAAGTGAAAGGGATGATTTAATCGGGCCTTCCAGAGTTGGCCTTTTTTTCGTAATAAAATAAAGAATCACTGTCTCGCAAAATGCATAACCACTACCTCCCACTTTCCCTGCACCACAGCAGCGAAAGACTGGAAAAGCTGAGGACAAAAACGGTCAGAAACGAACACAAAGTTTCCTTTGAAAAGGGCCACACATAGGACGGGAGCTGACGCGGCCCCTGCACACCGACCGGCAGACCCGCCGTGGGCACCAGCAGCTTGGCCATCCCGCCCCCCGCCCCGCCCCGCGGCCCCGCAGCTCCTCCTGCACCGTCCAGCAGAAAGGACAGCCTCACCGTCGCAAGCCTCCCTGTGTGCGGGGTAACCACAACCGTCCCCTAACGGGCCGCTCCCTGCATTCTGGCACGAAGCCTTGAGCTCTGACTTTTCTCCCTGGAAAATCACTGCAGCCGAGCTCTAGCGAACGGTACGGTCAGAATTTTCCTGTGTCGGTGCTAACACAACACAGGGCAAAGAAAAGATGTATTTCAACAATTAGCTTCTTACGGGTACACTTCTGGCTAACAGCTAGTATCTCTATACTCATTTCTCTAAAACAGACTTAAAAGTTTCTTCAACTCACCTAAAATGCGATCTGGACTCTGAAAAACTATTCAGTATAAGAACTAGTTAACTTGTAAACTTACAGCTTTTACAAAGAAGACCGTGGCTTCAGTTGTGATGTGAATCTCTTCCTTCTTTAGAAAATTTCTGGAAACACCTGAACCAAATGCCTTTTGCTATAACTGCAAAACCTTTCAACTCATAAAATATGTTATTAATCCCTCGAAGTAATTTTGACTGTATAAGAAAAGGTAAATTAAGTACACTAGCAAGCAATTTTCAACATTTATTGTAATTTCCTATATTAGTAAAGCAAATTTTCTTCTACTTGTCATAATATTTGTTTTATTTGAAACAACTGTGATAACAAAATTAAATACGCTACTGGAAATTTTAATCTCCAAGGGAAAATTTGTGCATAATGTCTAAGACACCACAATGGTTCTGCAAAGGGGCTGTTCTAGGATAATGAACACAATAATTGCCTGTATAATCTAAAATGCTACTAATGGCAACGATCACAAATCCATTTAGCTCCTCTTTAATTTATGTACCAAGTTTTAAATAGCTAATGGTTCTCAGTAAAATAATGGTTTATACCAACAATAAAGGGTAAATACGGTATTCTTCCGCTTAATCAAGAAAAGAGCAGTCAGGTTTTCTTAAACGGGCGCGTGGACGAACGAGAACCCGCCTCATCTCTGGGACACGGTGCCGTCCCGTCCATCCCAAAGTAAAACCCCGCAGTGTGGCCCTCAGTCCCTAAGACGTCAGTGCACACCCCAAACTGGAACAGAGGTCTCGTGTTCTAACTTGGCTAAGGGGCAAAACAAAAGGCACCAGTGCCACAGCGCACGACCGTACGGCATCACCCCCAGATCGGCATGACGTGAACCTCAACATACCTTTACCAGTCTTCTAAAGCTCACATTTAACTCGCCACAGAGAAGTGTTTCAGAATAGCAAAATAGGAGGATGTGAAATATCAAAAAGCTAATTTAAACTCTTGCAAGACGCTAAATGTTATTTTAATTGTCCGATCTTATCGCTGCACACGTATCATATTTTGAAAGGCAGAAAAGCCTCCGATCTAACAGCCCAAGAGTCAATTCGCTCAAGATGAATCTACGCAGGCAGAAGTATGGCTTTGCACAGGAAAGATTACCTACAGGGAAACACAACGCGATTAGCGCCGTTTGCCGTTTAACAGCCAAATTACTCTCGGATCAGCCCATCAAGTTCCTCATCACTCAGGGTCTGGAGTCTGACTACGAAACCGATAGCAGGGCTGCACCGTAACCCAACTGAAATCCCTGTACAAAGCACATTCCTTTTAAATAACTTTGAAGCAAGTCAGCCCTCCACTTCCCACTTTTAGTAGAATCTTAAGAAACAAGGAAAAAATGGGTAACTTTCAGACCTTCATCTGCACCACTGAAATATGCATTTCAAATAACTGAAACTCGTCCACTAAATCTGACTCCCAAGCCTTACAGCAGTAACGCTTTCCATTTTGGAGTTTAAATCAAAAGCGTTAGTTTTTAAGAAGAGGTGCTATTTAGCCTTTTGCTCTTTTTCTCCAGTCTGCTTATTTACTCACCTTTCGACACCGACTACTGAGTGGTAGGTGTCGGCCGCGCTCTGCAGACGTGTCTGAACGACCGCTGCTCGCGCCTCAGCGATCTGCGAAATACGCGGGGTGCCCGCGAGCCGCGTTAGTCTGCTGGCTCAGTAATCTGTGCTGTGGAAACTCCCTAAACAAGCATCCGTACGACGATTCTTAACGTTGCAATACAGCCCCTTGATTTTTAAAAACCGAAATGTGTATTTACACAACAAACAGTTTAAAGTCTATTGCGTGACAGTGTTTCATATCCTACATTTTTACCTACCAACAAATTCCGCCTGACCCTTCTACACTCAGCAATTAAGGTTTTTTTCTCCCTTGCTTACTATATAGTTATGACAGGGATGTTTTTCGTTGAATGTTTAACGTTTACAAAGAAAATAAGGTTGTTCTATTTTTCACACAAACAAAACAAAGTACTGACGTGAGGATCAGCTACTCAGCAAGCAGGGAAGCCGTGCCCGTGTCGACGTGGGAGACGTCGAGAGACAGGGGATTCAAGGCACGACCTAAGCCTGGCATGCACAAACTCGGGACGACCGCGCAGAGTGTCAGAGCACTTGTCGGCCGGCCTACAGTAAGCACGTTGTTAAAGCTGAAATTATTCCTAAAATCCTTGCAGATCGTCTGAGAAATTTCAATACTGGCTTTAGCATTTCCTATATGGCACGTATCCACTCGACAGGATACTTTTTATAACTGACAAAAATGCCACAACACAGCACACCGTCTACGAACATATGTATACACACGGGCACACATCTCAGATTTGTTTCTGCAAAATGCAGGCTTCCTTTATGTTCACGCAGGACAGTCTGGTCATGTCCGGTACCATTAGCTTCCTCTGTCATATTAGAACCTTGATTCGGGTATAACCAATTTATCAGGAGTCATCAAATTTAAATCAATACAGTGCCTTAAAAATAAGTGGCAAGCTAAATGTTTAATTTTTAAGGTAATAAATTATTTCAAAACACTCTCTTACATACAATCTGTGACACATCAAAGACAAACAAAAATGAGTATGTGTAAACATGCAAAAAGAGTCTGGAAACTACTTGGAAATTTAATTTGCACTCGATGTACACAAGTTACATTAAAATCCAGGGCTGAATATTAAGAAACCCCATAAGTTTCTAATGTACCATACTCCTCATTTTATTTTACAATGGTCCACAGAATTTATTTGAAGAGTGGGGACATAAGAAGACTAAAATGTACAAACCACTGCCATCCCAACGCTACACTGAATACTATTCGTGTGCACTGCTGTCTTATTTCCTGTTTGTATTTCATTGCAGGGGGCGGGGGGCGGGGGGGGGGGGGGCAAAATGTGAGGCACTCTGTAGTTTAGCCAGCAGAGGGCGCTCAAGTTTGATGCTTATTTTTTCTGAATCCTGAAAGTCTTTTTTTTTTTAAATGCAGAAACTCAATCTCTAATTCAACCAATTCAGTATATTTAATATGTTGTTGTTTTATAAAAATAGTTACTTTAAACATCTATTTTTGCCATGCAGAATTCAGGACATAATTTACAGACTTCACCATGCTGGACTGCAGGGGAATTTCCTGAATAAAAATACACTGTCATATAAGGGATCATTTTTAAAGCCCTGACATCCAAAATACTGCAGGTGACTAACACAGTACCAGAGCGCTAAGGCTTCTGAAGATGCAGGGCTGTAAACAAAACTGACACACGAAACAACGGCCAACGGCTGACATTAATGGTTTCAAGACGCTGCACCCTCATCTTCGTCTTAACCAAGTAGGAAGCTATCAATTTTACATGGTTTTGCCAAGACCACTCACCAATTTAAAATAATTACTTCAATAACCTAAGTTATCCACTGACACCAGAAACCTTAACGTTCAATATCGTTCGTGTAAGTGAAATTCGAGCTCAGGCATTTGGATTTCAATATAATTAAAGAAAAAGAAGCAGTTGATTTGGGTAATTTTATATTTAACAGATATTTTACAAATAGCATTAACTTGGTCTCAAATCCTTACTATCTAAAAACACAATAGCCGTGAGTTTAGGGTCTCGTAATGCTCTCACCGTGTTTAAACAACAAAACCCGGGGGCGCCTGGGTGGCTCAGTCGGTTGAGCCTCCGACTTCAGCTCCGGTGGCGATCTCGCAGATCCTGACTTCAAGCCCTGCATCGGGCTCTCTGCTGACAGCTCGGAGCCTGAAGCCTGCAGCCTGCTTCAGATTCTGTCTCCCTCTCTCTGCCCCTTCCCCACTCATGCTCTGTCTCTATCTCTCAAAAATGAATAAACGTTAAAAAAAAAATTTTTTTTTTTTCAATAAACAACAAAGCCCAGAGGGCCGTGGCCAGAACAGATCGGGCCCGCGGTCACCAGTACAAGGGACACCCAGCATGCCCAGGGACACGGGCCGTGGCCTGCATCTTCCAACACTTTAAAGACCTGACGCTCTTGGGAGTTCTTTGTTCCCTAGCAACATGAGAACCAGATTTTTCTAATAATAACTCTAATGGTACTTAAATTTTTCAAGAAAGGCTTTTATTAGAGTCTTAAAAGTTGAACGGACACGGCAGGAAAGGGAAGACCACTGATTCGGGAGAGCGGCCGACAGGGAGGCAGCCCCCGCCTCAGGCCGCAGCCTGGCCCCCCGTGGGCACAGGAGAGACGGCGGCCGGCTGCTCAGTCGGGAGCGCGTTCATGTGCGGGGCCCCTTGAGTGTGTCAGGTCCTCTATTTTAAACACCGTGTCTGTGGATTTCAGAAATGCCCTGGAAATATACTCTTATTCACTCAGAGATCACTGACAAAATGGTATCGGCTGGAAAATGCTGCATTACTGAGCCATTACCGAACTCGACTCGAGTCTCGGCCCTACTTACTACTTGCTGAGGGGACCGTCAAGCACACAGCCACGCTTCTCACGCTACCGCGTCCTGAAATCCCCGAGCGCAAGGACGGCTTCCCTTCGGGGAAGAGCTGAAAGAAGTCTATGCAGTACCTTTCTGATATCCAGAAAATGAGGTGTTGAAGGAATTATTCCTGTGAGTGGCTTGGGATCGCTGGGCCACAGGTAACAGGGCAAAGCTGGACGTGGAGGAGGGCACAGGCCAGAGCACCCCTCCTCCGGCGCGGCGAGGCCCTGCAATCCACAGGAGGCGCGAGGCGGGCCGGGGGAAGGCACCTGCCGGGGGCTTCACCCCTGAGACCTGTTGGTCCTTCCCCTCCCCTCCCCTCCCTTTTCTTTCCTTTGTTTAAAATATTGCATGGAATGGGGGCTAGGGGGCACCACCTTTCCACCTGCTTATTTTCCTTATACAACTTTGAACAAAGAAACGGTTTTATTTCTATCAGTCAATAAGGTCATTAATTGGTAACGAAATCTTTATTTCCAACCCTAGGTCCTCTTTCGTAAGACGTCACGATGCAGAAGAGTCTCCATAATAAAGTCAGAAACCTGCTCGGAGATCAACTTTAAGCCGCTGCGTGTAAGCTCTTGCTTTGGCGCTCGGCGAGCATGTGCATACGACGCTTTGCGCGGGAGGGAGGGTGATGGCGCCTAGTCCGGTGTCCCGAAGAACAGTGACTCCAGGGGTCTGGCTTCCTTAGGGACTGCAGTCGGAGCTGCTAGTTGCCAGCAGCACGTCGTGGGATGGAGGGGACGACAACTAGCAGGAAACCCCAGTGGCAGAGTCCCGTTTAGCTCCCCGTCTGGCCTTCTGCAGGCCACCATGCCCCCCGGTGCTGCCAGCCGCCACGTCCCAAGAAGGCCACGATGGCGTCCGGTCCCGCGTCACTGTCTCCCTCGTGGTTCTCAGTTTATCGTGTCAATATGCAGGCACTTACGGACCAGGTAAGGTCTCCACCCCAATCTCCACACATCCAGCAACTGTCATTACATAAACCACTCAATAGTGCTTGTAAATCAAGGGTCACTAGCTGACTTGACAAGGTCTGGGACTACAGTATTTACTGGAATCAACCAGGACCACTGTGTCACTGAGCTCACGGAGTCCCTGGCAATGAGAGGCCAGCCCCCAATTGCAACCGAGGGCAGCACCCGCGAGATCCTTAGCACACCGGGGACCAGAGCTCGAAACATCTCGGAATGACACGGCCCCGCACACGGGGACCAGTTCTGTCCATGTTCTGTGACCACTCCCCTCCCCGCCCCGACGTCAGTGTCAGCAGCTACTGACCCACAGTGAGTCACAGGTGACCACGCAGAATGGCGTGGACACACTGGTGGACAGTGGCCACCGGTCTAGCTCTGAGTCAGTCCGTGGCTCTCGAGACTTACATGCCTCTGGATTTTCAAGAAAAATGGAATTGAGCAGATTTGCTGAAAACTGCGTATGACAAACTTGAGGCGGTTAAAGACTTTCCACCTTGCTTTACCTCTGTTATTATCAAATCTGTCCGTGTAAGAAGAGTTATTAGCGGTATCTTGGCGAGATGTAGCACTATTTTAAATCTAAAATTTTTGTGTTCCTTCATATCTTCAAAGACATTTTATGAACCATTTCATACTTAATGGCTTGTAAGCAATCCCAGGAGTTAGGAATTGTGTGAAAAGTTGCCCAGATTGACAGATCAAGTGAAAAGGTCTGTATTAATTTCCAAATAAAGAAATGCATGGCGTGGTATCTCGCGACGATTACACTCTAAAGTACCAATTAGAACGCATCAGAAACTAGAGCAAGTTGACACTCTGCAATAAAGCAAATAATTTCCAGTTGGAGGGGCAGAAAATGTTAATATGCGATGTTCAAGCCTACAAGAATCTTTGTAAAAGGAAGTAGCTAATAAGGTTTAATGATGCATGTCAGGAAGCCACAGTATGTAGGGAAACACAGCTGGCTTCATTTTGTAAACTATTTGATATACACATCTTTCTGGTTCGCGATGATCAGCTGTGCCAGTGCCGCAGGGGACAGTTCAGCCCGAGTCAGGGCACTCTTCTCCCCTGAACTACAAGTGAAAGACACTAACATAGGACAGTGCTGCAGGCTGGGGCCCTGACCGCACCGTATCCACTCACAAGAGAGGATTAAAGAAGTCTTCCGTGAAGTGTCTCGGAAACCATCTTACCGGCCCGAAGAGGTACTAAGTGCTAGAACCATGACAACAAACCGTAACGCAGATGAAACACTTGGATTTAGTGAATTACTTACCTTCCCAAGACGGACACCATCATTCGTACCTTGCTACTGAAATACCAATGATCTGAAAACCGGCTCCATGGAGAAACCCCACAGCTCAGGACCGCGCGGCCCTCCCGGGGGTACACGTGTGTGTGTGTGTGTGTGTGTGTGTGTGTGTGTGTGTGTGTGGAGGACTCCACTCCAAAAGGCACACGCGTCCTGCTCACACGCACTCGGCTCTGGGGCCCTGGGACGTGCAGGGGACAGCAGTCGGTAGCAGACGACAGAAGCTCGCAGCACTTGTACCCGATGGCAGCTGAGGGTCACTGGAAGCCAGCGAAGCTTCCACAGGAAACCCCGTGGTAGGCAACCATCAAACGGAAAAGCTCTTAGACACAAATGAACGATTCAGCCACCAGAAGACAACTCCTAGGTCACAACACTAATATCAGAATGCTGTGAAAGCACTCGGAGCCGCTTATTTGAAACGTCATTACACACATTAGCTGCTAAAACAAACGTGCCACATGACAACGAAAAAGCAGTAAAATTCTACTAATTAGGGAACTGTCTTACGGAACATACTCAACAGGTTCCGGCTCCGGGTGACGGCTGGGAACAGCCACTGTGCCAAGAGTCTGCACTGAAGGTTCCCCGGCACCGTGGCAGTGGGGGGTCACAGCTCCCAGTGATCTGAGAAGAGTCTCGGAGTCTCGAAGACAGTCTGTCAAGCCTGTGTGCTCAAAAATAAAGTCTTATGACGGCGCAGCCAGGCCGGAAGCGAGGAGACGAGGGAGACCGTGCCGCCCAGTGGGGACGTCCCCGCCAGGAGCTAGCTCCGTGCTGGAGTCCATCAGTCCACGTTCTCTGTGAAAGAAGATGCGGGCAGAAACGCTCCACGCAGACAAAAATCAAATGCGTAAGTAACTGATTTACTGTAACAAGATGAGCCACACTGATAACTAAAACGGTTTCATTTTGGGTTGAAACTGTTCACCTAATTTCCGGCTTCTCACGACCATAGCAACTTCCGAGCCAACGGTCTTCACCAAGTGCTTTGGCATGACTTCGTCGTCCATCCTCGGAACCCCATCCCAGGCCAGTACGCACGGCTGACGCCCCAGGAGCTGCGGCTGGGAACTGGCCGGACCCAGGTCAGACCCAGGCCGGTGGCCCAGGCCTCCTGGGCCTGCAGACGTGCGCCAGAGAGGATCTCGTTTTCATCCCCACAATCAGATCTTCGGTTGCACTTCTCAACGTTTATTTATTTTGGGGACAGAGAGAGACAGAGCATGAACAGGGAAGGGGCAGAGAGAGAGGGAGACACAGAATCGGAAACAGGCTCCAGGCTCTGAGCCATCAGCCCAGAGCCCGACGCGGGGCTCGAACTCACGGACCGCGAGATCGTGACCTGGCTGAAGTCGGACGCTGAACCGACTGCGCCACCCAGGCGCCCCGGTTGCACTTCTCATTAACGACACACACTTGCATTGGGTTCACGAAACGAAGACTGGTCAAACCCCGCTCATCAAAATGTTCTCTTCACTATTTCTCATTCAGATGTGGTAAAACTCGCGTAACCGGCAACAAGTACTTAGAGAAAAGAACAGACTAAATAAAACGGATGTTGTAACCAAAACGACTACGAAACAGTCATCAAAGGCAGGTCCTTCATCCAGCCAAGTGAACAGAAGCACACCTTCACCACCTACCCGGCTCCACGCCTTCCTACCAGAGGGGCCTCCCCCTGCGCTCTACGTGGGTCCGGCTGACAACGTCCTGTCCTTGGCACAGCTGGGGGACATGGGGCCGCGAGCAGGGACGGTGTGTGTGGAACCCTGAAGCTCTGGGTTGGGCAGGAGGGCGTCCTTGGAGAGCCAGGGGCAGGGGACACGGTGCACACAAGTGCCCTTGCTCACCTGTGCAGCAAGCGGGCCTGACGGACTCTCTCGGGGCCCCAGACGCTCGGAAAGGCAACGTACATCCCCGCGTCTTTCCGTATCCCTCAGAGCTTTATACTTAATTGGTAATTAACTGTCCTCAGGAGACAATGCTCTCAAGAAAACGGCAAGGTTAGAAACGCATCCCTCCTGGGGCGCCTGGGTGGCGCAGTCGGTTCAGCGTCCGACTTCAGCCAGGTCACGATCTCGCGGTCCGGGAGTTCGAGCCCCGCGTCAGGCTCTGGGCTGATGGCTCAGAGCCTGGAGCCTGTTTCCGATTCTGTGTCTCCCTCTCTCTCTGCCCCTCCCCCGTTCATGCTCTGTCTCTCTCTGTCCCAAAAATAAACGTTGAAAAAAAAAATTAAAAAAAAAAAAAAAAA
>NW_024412397.1:887788-897828 GCF_014898765.1 Herpailurus yagouaroundi
CTCGCGGTCCGTGAGTTCGAGCCCCGCGTCGGGCTCTGGGCTGATGGCTCGGAGCCTGGAGCCTGTTTCCGATTCTGTGTCTCCCTCTCTCTCTGCCCCTCCCCCGTTCATGCTCTGTCTCTCTCTGTCCCAAAAATAAACGTTGAAAAAAAAAATTAAAAAAAAAAAAAAAAAAGAAACGCATCCCTCCTAAAGGATAATCATATAACTTACATGAAAAGCATCGTAAGCGAGAGAAGAAGCTGCCGTGAATTGCCTGAAGCAAGCAGTGGTCATCAGATTTCCTTTAAACAATGACACACTGCAGGTAAGCTCATTTTTCTTCAATTTCCTTTCAAAGTAAGTATGACATGATGGTAGGAGATGGCACCATAATGACTAGAATTTAAACGAATTAATTCTCACCCGACTATTTTCAGTACCTATAATACGCGGAGAAGCACACCGCTTCCTCCCATCTGCCTGTCACTGCGACAATAGACTCAAGCAAGCTCCAGCGTGCGTGTCCTCCCAGAGCTCAGGGGCCCACGCTGGGCCCACGCTCTATCCTGGGGCTCGGCTCTAGAAGAGCCCGTGCGCACGTGTGGGTGCACGCGCCACATCTGTGTGAAGCGCAGGGATTTAATGTGGCCTGTTTGGAAGCTCCCCGTCTGATTTTCGTCTCGAGATGCAGAACCAGAGCCTGGCTGTGGGCGGCGGGCACTCGGGCAGAGCTGGCGCCTCTCTGGGAGGGTGTCCGTCGGCCAGTCTAGCACCACGTGACCACGTGGCCTCAAACCTTCCCACGTGGCTTTCTGAAGCTCCTACAAGGCGCGACACATCTGGGCCCAAGGGGTCTGTGCCTGAAAGCCCCCTTCGCCTCCGAGCCATCTGCACGGGCGGTTCAGGGCAGGCTCAGCAGGCGGCCTGGTGGGGACGCCCTCCCTGGACCTGCCCTGCCCAGGCCACGGCGGGCACAGGGGAACTGCTCATTCTTGTTCTTCCTCAGGTGACAAAACTGCACGTACTTATCTATCCTCTGATTGGATTTTTACCTTTACTTTTTATTCCCCCACGTATGTTCCAATCCAAGCCAAAACGAGGCTACAGGATAGCTGACTTGGCTGTTGAGCTGCCCCCCCATCTCGCAACGGGAGGGCGCGGGAGCTGCTGGCCCCTTAGCCACTGGGCACACACGTCACCATCTCAGCATGGGAGGCAGAGGAAGGAAGCCGAATTTCAAGTCGATCAAACCTGCTGCCCACCCACGTCCATAGCTCGTGAGGGCAGAAGGGTGGCCCAGGGCTGGCCGGGAGGGTCGGGGGCGGGCTGTGCCCACAACAAACTGGGGAGCTGACCCCGGCCCCGCCACCTCCGTGAGTAGACACGGCTGGGGAAAAATCCGGGTGCGGCCGAGCGCCTCCAAAGCGACCACCCCTCCCTCCCTCCCTCCCAAGGTCGGGACGGTTCGGAGCCAGAACAACAAGGGCGGGACGGGCCCGGTCAAGGGCACGCTGCACTCTGGCTCCAGCACAGCAGCCCGCAGGGCTGCCGAACGGGAGGCACGCTGTCTCCGCACCCACACGTCAGGCACCCGAGGTCGGCCTCCCTCACACCCGTGCCACGGCAGCCCCGTGGCCCCACAGGGTTCGCGGACCTGAGCGGCAGCGGTGAAGAGGGCTATCGGCGGCCAGACGGGGTAGTTCTTACTTTTTTAAGTCTATTTATCTTGAGAGAGACACAGCAAGCGGGGTAGGGGCAGAGAGAGGGGGGGACAGAGGACCCGAGGCAGGCTCCGCACCGTCAGCACAGAACCCGATGCCGGGCTCCAACTCATGAACCGTGAGCTCATGACCTGAGCCGAAGTCGGTGGCTTGACCGAGCCACCCAGGTGCCCCTAGACAGGGTAACTTTTGACATGGCAGAGCTCGACATCTGACTGGGGATGTATCGTTAAAATGCAAAGTATGCATTTAATATTTTTAACGGGAAGCCAATTTGGGAATAAAAAGTTCACTGCAATTACACTTTTATAGAGCAGTAAACAGAAAATGAAATTCTAAGAAGGTAACAGCTGAAACAGCATCAACAAAGTCTACATACATACTTACAAGTAAGTTGAACAAAAGGTGTATGAAACTCTACAAAGAAAAATCCTAAGACATTATTGAGGAACTTAAAGAACACCTGAATGGACGTGGGATACACAGCATGCGTCAAAGTTCTCTGAAGATTAAAAGCAATCCGAATCAAAGCCCCTGCAGTAACTGAAGATCATTAGCACAGAAGCTGATGAACATGAACAGAGCCATCGGAGAAGAGGGTCCGGACGCACACCCGCTGCACACAGACATGCACCCACACCTGCGGCACCGGGGAAAGGACAGACCGTCAAGACGGTTATGGGTCTGCTTCCTCACACCAGACACAAGAATAAACTTGAAATGGATGAAAGACCTAAATGTAAGACAGGAGCCGTCAAAATCCTCGAGGAGAAAATAGGCAACAAACCTCTCTGACCTCGGCCGCAGCAACTTCTTACCTGACACGTCTCTGGAGGCAAGGGAAACAAAAGTAAAAATGAACTATTGGGACCTCATCAAGATAAAAAGCTTCTGCACAGCGAAGGAAACAATCAGCAAAACTAAAAGGCAACCAACGGAATGGGAGAAGATATTTGCAAGCGACATATCAGATGAAGGGTTAGTATCCAAAATCTATAAAGAATTTATCAAACTCAACACCCAAAAATACAAATAATCCAGTGAAGAAATGGGCAAAGACATGAATAGACACTCTCCAAAGAAGACATTCAGGTGGCCAACCAACACACGAAAAAATGCTCAACATCATCATCATCATCATCATCATCATCATCAGGGAAATGCAAATCAAAACCACAATGCGATACCACCTCACACCTGTCAGAGTGGCTAAATTAACAACTCAGGCAACAACAGATGTTGGCGACGATGCAGAGAAAGGGGAACCCTCTTGCATTGTTGGTGGCAATGCAAGCTGGTGTAGCCACTCTGGAAAGCAGTATGGAGGTTCTTCAAAAAATTAAAAATAGAACCACCCTACTATCCACGAATTGCACTACTAGGAATTTATCCAAAGGATACAGGAAGCACTGAGTCAAAGAGGCATATGCACCCCGATGTTTACAGCAGTGCTAGCGACCATAGCTAAAGTATGGAAAGAGCCCAAATGTCCAGACACGTGAATGAATAAAGAAGATGTGGTCTGTATACAAGGGAATACTACTCAGCAATCAAAAAGAATGAAATCTTGCCATATGCAACAACACGGATGGAACTAGAGTGTGTCAGGCTAAGCAAAACATATCAGTCAGAGAACCACAAATACCACATGATGTCACTCATATGTGGAATTTAAGAAACACAACAGATGAACACAGGAAAAGGGAAGACAAAATAAGGCAAACACAGAGAGGGATGCAAACCGTAAGACTCCTAAATGCAGAGAACAGACTGAGGGTTGATGAAGGCAGGTGGGTGGGGGATGGGCTAGAGGGGTGACGGGCACGAAGGAGGGCACTTGTTGGGACGAGCACTGGGTGTAATATGTGAGTGATAAATCACTGAATTCTGTTCCTGAAATAATTACTACATTATATGTTAACTAACTTTGAATTTACATTTTTAAAGAAGTAAAATAAGTCAATAAATAAAACTTGACATCTAAGGAAAAAAACAAAAGGTTACGGGTCCGCTGAATGTCCACATGGGAAAACCGCAAACTGTCCCGTCCCCACGCACACCAAAGAGAAAACCCAGTTTCACAGGTCAAGAGATGTGACAGAGGTAAGAAGATAAGGGAATATCTTTGGGACCTGGGGCAGAGGGAGACCTCACGCCAGAAAGACAAGGGGCCAGCTGGATTAGTAGAGAACCGCTATTCCGCCAGACTCCAGGAACTCGAGGGTGGGGGGAGTCCCACGCCCTAGCGGCCACCTGCTCAGCAGGAGACGGGAAGGACGGCAAGGACTAACGGCCCAGGGGACAAACAGCTAAAAGACACACAAGGGTGCTTCTCACACCAACATGCCCGGGGCCGCCAGGAAGCTCGGGAAGGGAGCTGAGCCTCATCAGTCCTCAGGGAAATGAGGACAAAGAACACAGGAAGCGTCCCCACATACCCCTACAACGCTCCCAGCGGGAAAAGCAGGCGATGCGGGCGGGCACCAGGTCACGGCGGAACCGGGGCTCCCGGCACCGGGACGGACGAAAAGTGTGTCTCGTCCTGGAGACTGGGATCACGCGAAGCGACCGTGAACACATCGTGCGGCCAGGCCCCCACCCGGGGGAAGCACGCCTGGGCGCACGCCGACGTCTGCCGCAGAACCACGGGGAACAGCAAAACGCTGGCGGGGCCCGAAGGTTCCCTCCCTCGACTGCAGACGACGCACCACACGCTCGCGGTCACACCGGGGACGCGGTCACACCGGGGACACGGGCACCGACGCGGCACACGGCAGCAGCTGCGGCCGGCCTCACACACGCAGAGCTTTGCGCCCGATGAGCCAGGCTCAACACAACACGCTTCCCGAAACCGCGCTGTGCAAACGGGAGAGCGAGAGGAGTCGTGCCGCCGAGGCAGGACGGTGGCTCTGCGCGGGGAGGAAAGAGCGAGGCAGGGAAGCTCCCGGAGCGCCCTTTCCCGCCCAAGTGCCAGACGGGGAGGTGGCTCGCCGACCCGCACGCCTCAGGTTTGTGCGCTCTGGTGCACGCGTGGGAACGGAAGGTAAGAGTTACAACGGGGTAACGCAGACGCAATGTCACTCTGTTCTTGAACCCGATGCGAGGACGGACGGAAACCTTCACCGCGGAAGCCTCCGCCGCTCCACGGCACAAGACGGAGTGCTAGGAGCAAGGCGTGTGGCGGGCGACCGCCTCGGGGAACGACGAGGCGCAAAACTGGATCTAACGCCTCAGAAGACGCTAACGGAGAGCACCTCTGGAAGCTCAGAGAAGGAGCCGGCATCTAACGGACGCGACCATCTAAGGCGGCACAGGGGCGCCCACAGACGTCCCCCCACGGCGACCCACGCTTCCACGCGTGACCGCAAACCGCACACCACCCATCGCACTTCCGAGCCCCACGGCATGCACGCGGCGGCACGTGGGTGCACACTCGCCTCCCTGCTCGTGCCGTCCGGCAGCGTGACTGGGAAGGCGGTGGGGGCGAGGGGGTCTCCCTCTCTCCGGTTTCCCAACCGGGTGGTCGTGTTCAATCTACCGGTTCCTCCTCCCTCCCAGGTTCTGGAAGACTCTGGCTAACCCTTCCGCTGTCCTTTTCCTCCCTGGGCTGGCCCCCTCCTCCGGCCTGCGCGACGGCGAGGGGACACCCGTTCCCGGCGGTGTGGGAGGGAGGTGGGGGGGTGGCCTGCCCCTTTCCAGGCCGGTGCTCTGACTTCCTCTGGCTTCCGTCAAGATGCTCCCTGCCTTTGGGTCGCCACGGCCTGAGTGTCACACAAGTGGGTCCCGCCTTTCCTGGCATTCACCGGGCTCGGTGTTCCTCGAGCGTCCTGGATCCGCGGCTGGCGTCTGCCACTAGTTTTAGGGAACGCTCAGCGTTACTGCTTCACCTGCCTGTCTGTCCTCTCTGCGGCCGGTGTCCCCGCTAGGGGTGTGTTGCACTGCTGGGAGTGTCCTCGCTCCTCGGGGGCTCCGCTCCAGGCTTCTGGGTCCCCCTTCCCGTTCCTTTTCCTTTCTGCTTCTCGTTCGGGAGGTCTCTCTGCGCGTGTCTTTGGGCGGAGTCTCCCCTGGGCCGTGTCCAGCCCATCGAGAAGCTCACCTCCGACGATCTTCGTTTCTGTTACAGTGATTTTCATTTCCACCACCTCCTCTTGGTCCTGAGTGTCCACCTCCCTGAAGGCAGCGTCCACATCCACTGACCTCGGTCGCATCTCTTGACCTGTGAATCTGGGTTTTCCGTCTGATGTGGGTGGTGACGGGACAGTTTGCGGTTTTCCCGTGTGGACATGCAGTGGACCCGTAACTTTTTTTTCCCCTTAGATGTCGAGTTTATTTATTGACTTAATTTACTTCTTTAAAAACTTAAATTCAAAGTTAGTTAACTCTCACACAATGTCTCCTTTTCCTATTAGAGCCCTTAACGTGTTGACCATGGACCCTTCACGTTCCCGGTCTAACTCCAAACGCGGGGTCACACAGGGGCCCGGCCCTGAGGCTTGCTTCGTTTCGTCAGACTTTTTCCCTACCTGGCAGCGTGTCTTACGAGGTTTGTTTCAAGCCGGACGTGACGCACCACGTAATAGGAACTGACGTAAACAGCTTTTAGCATGCGGTTTCCTATGAATCCAGGCAGGACCTCCAGCGTCCACCTCTCCGTCTCCCGCCGACCTGGGCTTCCTGAGTGCGGCTTTCTCGCTGGGGACCCACTACGGCTGCACCAGCCACCCGCTGGCGTGCGCGTACAGCATGGGACAGGAGGAGTGATCTAGAATTCCGTAACTCACTCAGGTTTTTAATGGATCTGCCACCTTCACAAGTGGGGGGCTGAGTGGGAGAGATGCCCTCCCCGGGTGGCACAAGGCCAGACAGGCTATTCACGGTCTACGAGTAAGACACTTGCCGTTGTCCCCTCCCTGCCTTGCAGAGCAGGTGGTGTTCTGCACGTAAAAGCCCACCGAAGTGAGCCCCCAGGACGGCAGCACCCAGGCCCCAGCCTAGGTGCGCAGCCGTCCTCCAGAACCTGTCACAATGAGCGCTTAATTGTTGCACCCAGTTTCCGGTTCCAGCTCAGCACATCTCAGCCTGTGTCTCCAGATTTCGGGGGACGGTCACCGGTTTTGTGGGCTCAGCTCCTTTCCGCTCAAGGGCCAGGAGTGTGGGTTTCCCGGGCTGATGCTGGAGGGCACAGCGTGCTCCCCGCTTCCAGCAGGATGGAGGGGCAGGGACGAGGCCCCAGGGATGCCGGAACCACAAGCTGGGAGAAACCCAAATTTCCGGTCACCCCAAGGAGAGCAGTCTCCAGGCGGGAACAAGCTGTTTCCGAGCCAGTGGACACGTTGGGGACTGTTCCTACACATTAGCTCGCTCTGAGTCACCTGCCATAAAACCCTGTCAGCAAACCCCAACATCCGGATCCCTGCTTCTGGGGACTCCTTGCTGGAGAAAGTCACACAGCAATTTAAGAGAATCCTTCTAGAAACGCAGGCTCCAGCCTCTACTAGGGCCTCAGCAGCACGGATCCATCTCTCCAATGCCTTGCACGGCTTGCTCTCCAGCTTTCTCCACTCCAAATCCCCGAGGGTTCTCTCAAGGCCAGAGGCCTCTCCCCTGACTTAACTTCCTTTTCTGTTACGTTTATTTGAGAAAAAGCATGCATCAGCACAGAGACCAACGCGGGGCTCAATCCCACGGGTCACGAGATCACGACCGGAGCGGACATCAAGTCTGACACTCAACAGACTGAGCCACCTGGCTGGCCTCACTGTGACAGACAAACATATTTCCTGCTTCATCCAGAACACGGAGCTGAGTGGCTTCTACACCCCGCTGGACGAATCTGCACCCACTGGACTTCCTCCTGTTCTCTCTCCTGCCTCGTGAAACGGGAGGTCCCCCCATCCGGTTCAAGCACACCCGCCACTTTGCTGAAGGTCTTCCCGCTTCCTTTGGGGTGTGCTTCTGCCGACCTGGTCTCTCTGGAATCGTCCACCTCTTCCCTGCTACTGGCGTGGCTGGAAACATGCTTCCATGGAAACGTGGCCACACTTTTTCTGCCCTAGAAACAACAGCCAGTCCCAGAAAACCCGTCAGGCCATCCGCCCCCCCCCCCCTTACCTCCCCTCCATCTGACTTCCACCTTCATCTTCTAGAGGTCCCCAAAGTCGTCCCAACAGTCAGATGCGTGTCTATTTTCTAGTTAGCTGCATTTGATACTGGTGATCATCCCCTCTGGCTCGAAACTCTTCTCTGATTCAACTCATAGCTCCGCCCCTTTTTGTGGCTTCTATTCCTCTGACCTATACCCTAAACTCTTAGAGGAGCACAGATCACGTCCTTGGCCCAAGCCTACTCAGTTTCCGTGAGTCCAGTATCTGTCCCCACGATATCTGTACCATGACCAGGAGATACAGGACCGTATCTAATCGCACCTAGAATTCTCGACCTCCGAGTATGCCAAGGTTCGGGAAGTTTAGAGTAGTAGGTACCGTTTTTACAGGAGGTAGGCAGGGATGTGCAAAGCATACCTGTATTTTCCTAAAACAAGTTCCTAGATATTCAATCTAGCAGAATATAATCTGGTCACATCCTACAATTAGCAATTAGTATTTCAGATTTAAATTAAATTTCATTCCGGCCTTGGCCATTCTGTTTCCGCGCCCCTACCTACCTCTAAGTTCCAGGATGGGCTGAGGGGGGCTCAGTAGCAGCTGAGGACGGGGAGGCCACCCTCCGCCCACTATCCGCAAGGTAGCGGCCCTGGGTGCTGGATCCCGGGGCCGGTAGTCGGCACCATGGCAGCCGTTCTCCCGGTCTTCTCCCCAGTATGCACCTTCCTGGGGGCATGGAAACCTCCGGCACTGTCCTGTGTGACTGTGAAGCCCGCAGTACTCGTGGGAGGGGCTCACATGCAGAGGACCGGGGACCAGGCTGTCTCCGGCTTGCACAGCTCCGCAGGGGGGCGGTCTGGGAGGCAGCAACGCCACATCCACACCTGTCTTTCGTGTCCTGTCCCATCCAGGGCAGGCTAAGACATCGCGGGGATGCCCACGCTGGACGGTTTGCTCGTGTCATCTCTCTTTTGTACCGCCCACAAATAAACTCTACCTGGGTTCCCTGAAGACCCGACTTCTTAAATCTCAAAGCACACAGTTCTTTCAAATCAAAGTCTCAGATCTCAAGACCATTACGTTTGTTTGTTTGTTTGTTTGTTTTAAATCTACTTAGAAACTCAAAAGCTGAGCACTAGGCTACGTATTTTTTGCTTCACGTTGATATTTTACAAATTCTAGCTCTCGTGTGTCTGGTGTCAGAAAGCAGCCCGGGTTCCTTCTCCTGCACGTCGCTGTCCAGTTTTCCCAGCACCACTTGCCGACGCGACTGTCTTTTTTCCACTGGATATTCTTTCCCGCTCTGTTGGAGATGCGCTGGCCACATGCGTGGGGGTCCGTTTCTGGGTCCTCTATTCTGTTCGTGGACCTACTTTGAGCAGTTATGAAGTGTCGGACGACGTGCTGTACATAAAGTGCACGACGTCACCTCCTCACTCTCGTGCCGTCCAGCCGGCTGGTGTGCGTCTCCCCTCGCTCTGGCACAGCCTTGCACACAGCTGCACAACAACCCACCGCACCACGCACACCTCCGCCCCTCAGCTCGTCCCGCCCTGGGTCGGGGGTGTGGGTCAAGCCCTCCTCGGCGGCACAGAGGGCCCTGGGTGACCCAGCCCTTGAGCGTGTCTTCAAGGACAACTCTTGCCGCCCCTTCCTTACACACGCACCAACAGCACCCCGTCGCTCCTGGTCCGGGACCGGGGCACGTCCCCGACCTTGTAGCCCCCTCCTCGGGTCCGACCCCTCCGGGCCCCACCTCCCTCACAACCCCGGGTCGGTTAGGGCCCGTCTTCGGTGCTCCCCACACACCCGACGACGGGCAAGACTGTAACGGCCAGGTCCGTTAACGTGTGTCCCACTGGGCGGGCGACACGCTCCTTGAGGGAAGGGGGTCTGTGTCCCCATGTACTTCCTTCCCTCCAGAAGCACCTGTTGTACAGAACAAGTGTTCGCCAATGACGAAGGAGCAAGTTACCAGCACTCCAGGCAGTTCTCGGCAGAGCCGGGAGGCACTAAATACAGACTGAGCATTTATGCTCAGTTTCTCAGTATGAAACGTGTAAGGTGAATTGGTAGCAAACAGTTATAAGCAGAAGCAACTTCGTATTAATCGATAACAGCAGCCAACAGCTCGGCCTTCATCCAACGACCAAACTAACGGAGATTCAGAGCCGACAACGAGCAGGCGTGGGCCGGGCCCCCCCTCCCCACACGCCAGGGTGCCAGGAGCCGA
>NW_024412397.1:897928-912704 GCF_014898765.1 Herpailurus yagouaroundi
CTCCCCCCGCCCCTTCCGTCCAACGTATCGAGTCAGCATCAAAACAGAGACGGAACACTCACAACCTGGCACGTTACACGTCCTTAAAACGATTCGGAACGTGCATCAAATGAAACTGTGCGATGACACAGACACTTTAAGATGTGCAAGAACCCGTTTACTTATTGACTGGTGTTAATTAGCAACCCTAAATATCGTTGCAATCGTTACGGTTCTTCATGCAGACAGCCAAGCTTTAAGGACAGATCGCGAGTAAGAATTCGGGACTAATTAAGGAACGTGAGGGAACTTTTCAATCTGATATTCTTCCAGAATCCAGAGTGCACTCTTTGGTAACCTGACCTGACTGCCAACGAGGCTGAGAGCGCGCTCTCCCGGAGTCAAGCTGCTGCAGAGCCATCTGCATTTATCTGAAGGACAGAACCGATGCATCATCTGAGCCCGAAATTACAACCTGGAAGTAGTCATTTTTCTTTATATTGTTTGGAATTAAAAACATATTAAAAGGGTCCATTATGAAAATTCTGTTTTCTGTGTTGTGGGTTTCAGACCATGTCTGTGTCTTAAGGCTATGAATTGTAATAAAAACACAAATTATTGACTTTAACTTAGGAAAACTGTCGCTCGCATGACTAAATACCCAACCCAAACACAATAAATCCCTCTCTAAATCGTGTCACATGCAGCCCGCTCGTCCCCACAGGTTAATGGACTTTATGTAGCAATGTGACCTTCGTCTCCTTCTCTGCTTCTCAACGGCACGCGGTTTGTGTCCCGCAGCCACGCGGCCCAGCCGCAAGCACTCCCGCACCAACAGCCAGGTCAACGGGAATCCTCTCTGTGGCTTGAAGACCTAACTTTGGGCTCCAGGCCTAGTTTCCCGAATCTGTTCATTAACTCTGAAGTCACTTAATTTGGAATATTAAAAAACAAAAACAAAAAAACAAAACTATCCTTAATGTCAACACAGCAACTCCTACCTCAAATAAGTCATTACTTATCGAGGGTTTACTATTTGTAAAATACAGGGGAAGAGAAGACAAACGTATCCACGCCGCATTCCCTCTTTCGACTGTAATCTCTTTCAGGACACCGTTATCACTTCGAATCCCAAGCAGTAACAGAGGCAAAAGGCGATTCGCATTCAGTCCGGTTTACTGGATTCTGGAGTGGCAGACGGAGAAAGGGGAGGGACGTGGTTTCGGCAGCGTCTCTGCCCAGGGTCCGGGGACCGCTGTTCGGCAGGAGCAGGGGTGGGGGTCGGGGTCCACATGAACAATCAGGCCTCGCGCCCGTGCCTGCCCAGGGCTTTCCGTGGATAGAGGGAGGCCCCACAGCAAGAACACCTGTTAGGCGGACACTGGAGACTGGGACCACGGAGATGCCAAAACTAAAAACCCTGCTCACCAGAGAAACGTTGCAGTCGGTCTCAAAGAGTAAGCACTTCCTCTTACATCGATCAAAGACAAGTACTATCCTGTACTCACCTACAGGCTCTCGGGATGATGCTCTAAGTGTTTACTACATCTTCTATCGGTTCTCTCAACAACTGACTCATCTATTTGCTCCATCAGGATGCACTGAACATGTAACACGCTATACGCTTGGGCTGAGGTCTAGAAAACGAATAAGCAATGGCTTTAGCCCCCAAGAAATGAAATAAAAGTGAAAAAAAAAACATTGGAGAATAATTCATGTGTCCCCGCCCTTTCGAAACACAACACACATGAATGTGCCTGAGCAGAGTGGCCCAGTCCCTCACGAGGGCACAGGCCCAGGTGGGGGCTGGGGCCAAGCCCACGGAGGAAGGACACAGGCAAGGATGGGCTGGCCCAGATATGCTGGAGTTCAACAGGAGGAAAGGGGTGCAGCCGGCAAGTGTGGGCACTGGTCGCGTAAGTAAATGCATCGAGGTAGCCACAACCACATTCTCACTCTCAGGGAAAGGAGTTCCGACACGGAAGGAGAAAACTAGAAGAAACCCTATGGACCTGAACCGAAGCAGGAAGTGTGTCTGAACTCAGGGTAATCAATATACGTACATAAAAACAGGCTTCGTGGTGTGTGGATGTGCCCACATCTGTCCATCTCTCCAGCCATCCACCCATCTTCCTGTCCATGCGTCCGTCCGTCTCCTTACTCTGCCCGATGCCTGGGCCTGGGTACGGTGCATCTCGACAGCCACGAGCACACCCAGCTCCGGACCCTGACTTCCAACTACCATTCTCTGCTGACTGCACCCAGGACGGGGCAAAGAAGCTACAAGATGAATCCGGAACGTCTCTTTGCGGCAGAGAGCACAAACAGTGTATGTCAAATGACAGCTTTACGGTAACGGGGCAGACACGGGGCTGAAGGCGCTCGGGTATACGCGCCACTCAAGGACAGAACAGATAATGATCCCGGAACGGGCACGAAAGACAGAGTCGGGTACGAAGGGCAGGGTCTGGGGCCCAGCGCCATCAGGGCCGTGCACTCACCTGCAGCCGCTCCCCTGCCCGGGCACCTGCCACAGCGCTTCTGCTACCCAGCTGGGCAGCCCCGCTCTCTATCACACGTGTGCACACGCCCCCCACAAATGCTCCACAGAACCTTCGAGAGAGCCACCTCTATACACTCTTTCTCGCTCCCAGTGTAAACCGTCCAACATCTATTGCATCTGAGGAGCTCGGAGGGCAGGAAGCAACATGACACAGACAAGGACACAAGCGTAGTTACCCCAGGTGACACGGGTGTTCCCCCGTTTGCTGAGCACGAACCCCGTGCCGGGGACACACAGACCCGCAGACCCGCACAGTCCCTGTGGGCAGAAGCTCGCGGACTAGAGGAACCGGCAGACAGACAACGGGTCACGTCTGTCCTAAGGCTCAGGATCGGCGCAGGTGGTTCTGAGTCTGCGCCGGGACCAGGCCCTCACGGTCCCGAGGTCAGTGGACGGGTCGCTGACGACACGGGAAGTGCCCGACAGGCTCTCCCAGGACGCCGCCTCGAACCATGACTTACCGCCACCAAACAGTAAGAATCTCAACTAACACGCCCTAAATATTCGCCCCGGGAAGGCTCCGCTCACTGTGGGGAGAGACTAATTAACCCGCAACTTGTATGTTTTGGGCTCGCTTAAAACTTTTCCTGTTGCCTCTTGGAGGCACCACAAGGACATACGCTGGCTCACCAGTTTCAATCCATACCGGAGGTAAGAAGGGAACGTCTGATGTGTAATTTATCCCCCACAAGTTTCTGTGTCCTGTGTTCAAATGACAAGAGTTGAAAATGTCATTCGGACTGAAGGCCTCAAAAAAGTTTTCATTTTGATGGTCTTACACAGTTTAAAAACAAGCCTTTCAGAGACGTCTGGTGTGATCACAGTGGGAAAGCTCTCACACTCACTCACACACGATATATTTTAAAGTTTTACAAAAGGTAATTATTAGCTGACACTGCTAATTACAGAGGAGAAACGAAGCCATTTAATTTCATGTTAAATTTATCATACACATGTTTTAGTTAACGCGGTTTTAAAAAAAGAAACTTTGGTACAGTTGCTACTCTAACGTCAACAACTCAAATTTTTAAAAAACAGTAGCATCCAAATACATTTTCAGATGCATGAAAAGACAATTAAGTTGAAACCAGATGTTTTAAGATTTGCTTCTGAGGAGTATTTTTAAAAAAATTATCACTTAGAAAAAATTAACTATGGAGGGAGAAGAAATGAACAGCTCCTTCGGAAAGCTGTGCAATCGCTCAGAAAGTGTGGCAGGAGCTGTGCCAGAGGCTCGAAACCGCGAGGGTGGCCAGCACAGGACAGGGGTCCCCACGTGGGGCTGGCACAGGATGGGGGCAGGGGGGGTATCCCCGCACAGAACTGGCGGGGCGGGGGGGGGGGGTTGTGTTCCCACGTGGGGCCAGCAGAGCACCGGGAGGGGGGTGTTCCCACACGGGGCCGGCTGTCTGGGAGGGCCTCGGTCGCTGGCAGCGAGCTGGAGGCGCCCCACGCAAGGGGCCAGCCCCGAGGACAAGCATGTCACAGGACCTGCCGAGTGCTGGCCGGTTGGTGCCCCCCCACCCCCCGGCCCCAGATGGGCTTCTCGCTCTGACGAGCCAGGTGGGGCCGAGGACCCTGCACAGTCGGCCTTCCCAGGGCACAGAGAGGAAACCAAACGACCTTCCCTCCTAGCTGAGCCGGCTGGGACTCCCCGCCCAGGAAAGTCTGCTTCTGGCCACGCTCCACGCACGTGACCTGTTCCCGACCCAGGATGGCCACGCCGACACCCCACTGCGCGCATGGTGACACAGCCCTCCTGGGAAGAAGACACCACTTCTTGGAGCAACGGGGACATCGCGCTGCCCCCCAGCACCCCACCTTCCTCCAGTTCGACGACAGCCCTGTACTCTCGGGCCTGCCCCTCACCGGCCCCTCAGAGCCCCTCAGGATGGCCCGGGGGAAGGGCTCCGTTTTGCAAGCTCACACAAAGTGAGATGGAGACGGCGTGATATACAAGGCTCCACACCTTCCAGAAGCTTCTATCCATTTTTATGGCCTCGGAATAAGGTTTCCAGGTTTCAAAAAACAAAAACAATCATGAAAACGCTTACTTGCTTCTTGAATGAATTCTACTTCTTTGTTAAGATTTTGATTACGAAGAATTTAACCAATACGGCTTGGAAATGACAAAATACAGTCAAGTATTTTCACTGAACACACAACAAATGAGAGGAAGCCCTCCTCGTTGAGAACTCCGTGTCCAACTAAGTTTCTTTAGTGAGACCAAGTACATATTTTATTTTAAATGATAAATAGGCTTGTGTTCCTACTTAGAACACCTGCTTTATAATCAGATTCATATTTAAGAGGAACTTAGGGACTAAATCCAGGTTTTCTGGTGTAGATATTTGCTGCATACTCTGATAGAGCATTATGTCCCAGATGTTATCATTAGGACTGCTTTCGAAGCATTTAGCATTTTGCCTCTTTATTGCTTTCCTGAAATTATAAGTTTATTTACATTCACACTGCTGATGAAGAAACACAACTTTTAATTGTGAGCAGCTGTAATATTAACGTGTGCAGTCACACAAGTGTGGCGAACGCGGTGTAGCGCACTGCCCGAGCGCCGAGAGCCACCCGGGGTCCCGTCTGCACGCCGCTGAGCTACTGGTTCCTCTAGTTAATCTTTTCCCGAGGAGGCTTTCAAACACCACGGCTTGTTAATGTTAATAACAGCTATCCAAAACAGCATTCCCGGAGCTCGACGGAGATCCACCACGATGCCGTGCTCGACAACACGCAGCGCCTTCGTGAGGCACGTGATCGCATTGCTGGCACGTATTTAAACCCAAAGATGTTTTATTCCTCAAGAGGGCAACTATGAAGCAAATTAAGGGGTGCACTGATTGCACACAGCCATGAGAAAAGAGAAAAATAAGTTATTCTATCGTAACGTCTTAATGTAGGTCAAAGCAACTTTTAAAATATTAATAAACTGTCCTTTTTGAAGTAAGAAAAGTGTTCTGCAGAACAGCCTTGGTATCGCACCCTGCAAAGTGCAGCCTGGCCGGTCCTGTTTTGTTCTGTTCTCTGCAAACACCCGACAACAATGCAGAGAAGAGGCTCTAATTCACATAATGGCACATATCACCTGTCTGTCTGTCAGTGAGCCGTCGGAGAGCACCTTTTTATTAGAAACGCGAAGCAATATGCCCGAGGGACTACAATAACTGCTTGAAGCAATCTGTATTATCGCCTCATCCTGGACGCTTTTGCTCTGAGCAACTTATTATTATGAATGGCATGAAAATGGCAACCTGTCACAATTGATTTTTCTTAACCTCCTGGAAGAATTTTTCTGTCTTAAATGTAATCAAGTATCATCTTATTAAATATGTCTCAAGCTAGGTTTTCTAGAACAGTCCATTACTCAAGTTGCATTCCTTGTAATTTAAACTTTCACCAAATATTATTAAAGTACTTAGTAATCAAAACTTTTGATTTGTTCAAAGTTTTAAGATAAAAATTTCAACCTGAGGGGCGCCTGGGTGGCTCAGTCGGTTGAGCATCTGACTTCGGCTCAGGTCGTGATCTCACGGTTCATGAGTTTGAGCCCTGCCTCAGATCGGTGCTGACAGCCTGGAAACCTGGAGCCTGCTTCCGATCCTGTGTCTCCCTCTCTCTCTGCCCCTCCCCCAATCACACTCTGTCTCTCTCTCAAAAATAAGTAAACATAAAAAAACCATTTCAGACTGAGTAGACCCCACCTCCCTGCTCTGCCCCTGCCGTCAGTGAGCGCGGGAGAGGAAGCGTGCTAACCCTGAAAAGGAGCCAGGAGAACTTCTCTCTACCTCAGATGTTTCCTCCATCTGACAATCTGGTAGGATTTATTGTCAATCCCCATGTCTGGATAAAACGTGCTACGTTTTCTTGAAAAGTATTCTGGTAAACCCTCGTAATATTCATAAAGCTGTATGTTTTGATTACATAAAATTATCAACTTAGATTTCAAGGATCACTTCAAAAGGATTCATTAAAGTGGGCCACTTGTCAGCAAGTGGGTTTGGTTGTAGCTTAACTTGCCTACAAATTCTCTTTCCCGTCACGACCACTAAGGAAAAGGCGGCCTGTGTCACGGCCCCCAGACGAGGCTGCGTCTCCCTGCTTCTGACTCAGGAGATCTAGGAGATCCCCGGGGCGGCCTCAGTGCAGGCACAGGGGACGCCCAAGTCTCCAACCCTGCGCCGCTCAGCTGGGCCACGAAAGAAGGCTGTGTGGACACAGAGGGGTCACAGAGTAAGACAGGTGGCCGAGGCAGCAGCTAGAGAAGCTGCCTGAATTTCTGTTTCTCAAAACGCATACTCGGGACAGAGTGGTAGCCTCTGGGACCCCAGGAGAAGCGCAGGGAGGGCTCCCCTTCCTTTTCTGCTAGAGCTTTTCTTTTCAAGAAGCAGCTAGAGAGGAAAGAACAGACACAACGAAGACAAAAAGAAGTGGCCCGCTTAAGGCTTGGAACAGGAGACGGGTAGAAGGACAAGGTTAACAACAGGTTTTACGAAGCAGCTCGTCACGGTGGTTACACAGCCGGCGTCCCTACACGTGGCTCCAGGAGCACAGATGCCGGGGAACAGGCCCGTCTGACCTCCGTGGGGAAGTCACACTCACGTCCAAGGAGCCAGCGGGACACTGCGGGGTGCGGGGCAGGGCCCCGGGCCGTGGGGACGAAGGGTTGTGACGTCGAGGATCGCAGCTTGCGGCACGCTGGCCACCCGTCCGCCTCGTTGGGAGGCCGCTGTCAGCCCTGTACCCCCCGACCCTCCCGCCCACGATCTGGCACTTCAGAGCGGCCACCAGGGCTCCTGACCGTAGGCCTGAGAAGGCCACACCCTCCTTACTGGTTCTGTCACTAACCTGACTCCCGGCAGGGGGCTCCTTACCGTCGCTCTGGAGTTGACGAGCCCTCACCGTCAGGCGCGGGTTCTCCGGGGCTTCCCGTCGCATCCCGCGTCCCGCTCTCCACCGTCTCCGTTGTGGTGACTGCTCGCTTTGGCCTTCCCTCCACCAGCACGGCGTTCATGCAGGGCTTTCCACCCGGGAAGCTGGAAGCAGCTCCACAAGCGAGCACGCGCCTGTCTCCGCTCGCTCGTGAGGGCTGCGGGCAAGCGCATCCCCGAGCGAGAGGGGAACCGCGCCCCTCCGAACCCAGGAAGCCGAGAGAACCTTCTCTCCACACTGGAGTCACTGCCCCTGACAACCGTCGGCCCACACGCTGCATTTTCTCCTGCGTCAACCGAGCGCCGCTCTCCTTCCATGGAAGGCACCGGTAGCTCTGCATTTTCTCACCGCAGAGAAACGCAATGGATGACATCCTGGCCCCGTGCCCCGGCCCGAGCGTCTGGCCCCACGTCTGCAGGACTCTCCCGGCAGGGCACGCGCTAGTCCCTTTCCGTGGCTCTCGGACGCCCCCCGCCGCTTCCACCCTGCCCTCCTGGCACCCCTCCTCCGTCAGCCCTTCCCCGCCCGCACTGTGCGGGGTCTCAGGAGGCTCGTCTGGTCTGGTCTGCCCTGTGCGCACGAGGCCCGGACACTCTCATCCGCAGCCACGCCGGGGCAGCCAGCGGTACCAGGCCATCGAGACGCCCGCTTCCCCCCGAGAAGAGGGCACGTACCCTCCTGGGGCCACCCCTCCCCGGAGGAAGCCGCGGGAGTCAGCAGGTAACCCGCCGTGGCCGGGGCCTCCACCCCGGTGCCACGGAAGCCCGTGTCCAGGAGGCTCCCCGAGGGGCCGGAAGGACCGCCGGCTGTCGTGTCGGTCACGCGCCCTGAGGAGAAAGGTCTCGGTCGCAGGAGGCCGCCGTGGCTTCAGGGCGGTCCGAGTGGCGGCACGACGTAGAGACGGGGCTCACAAGACGCGCTTCCAGCTGCGGCGACTCTGCCGTCACGAGTGGCACGGTCAAGTTCCGCCGACCGCCGCGTGGGCCGGCGCCCCGCACGCTCGCTGCGCCCGGGGTGGCCCCGGGACTGACGATGACGAGCAGTGTGCCTCCCTAGAGAGGGACACTCGGGTACACGATCCGACTTGCCTCTGAAGGGGCTCCTTGTTTCCAGTAGCCGTCTCAGATGTCCAGGAACACGGGGACGTTCCCCACACAGTGTCTTACAGCGAACGACACTTTCTGTCCTCCTTTCTTCAGGCATCTGAGTGTCACCGAACCCGTTCCTCCAGCATGGGTCAGTGCTTCCCCTGGAGAAACTACAGCTGCTCCTCTTTGCCCACTGTAGCACGCTTATAACGTCTCGTGAAGTTTTCTCTTATAAACCTGGCACTTAACGCTTCGAAAGACTTAATAACATACGCAAACGTAGAGATTTTCTTCTTCTTACGCCTTGATTTACAGAAGCGTTTTCGCAGCACATGGGAGCTCTGTGACCCTCAGCGCCCTCACGGAGAAGCGAGCCCCACGCTGACAGGCGCAGCCTTCCGCACGGCGATGTCCCTGCTCTAAAACCAGATGACACCGTTCCCTCTGAGGGCTGTGCGGACTCATGACGTCACGTCCACAGCGCCTGCCGCGTGTCGGCTCTGCACCTCGGCCTCGGCTATCACGGTTACGCGGATTTCCACCGGAAGGGGAGCCCTGAAGGCTGACTTAAGCACCAGAAAGGCGCCAGCCGACGACAGCACGTTTGCTCCACACGTGAGGCTGACAAGTGGCAGGGCGGCGTTTTGAGACCCATTCTGCAAAACGCCAAAGCCACCCTTCGTTTTATAGATACTCTGCATTAACACCAAGGAAACTTAGAAGGCTATTTTTTTAAGAAGGAGGGAGTGGGGAGGAAGAGGAGGGAGGAGGAGGTGGAGGAGGGGGGAGGAGGAGGAGGGACGGCAGCAGCGGCAGAAGGCTGTGCACACGGGCACTCAGGGGTCCCCGGGCGGCCTGGCGTGGCGGCGTCGGGGAGAGCGCCCCACGGCTGCTTGCACAGTGAGCATCTCGGGACTGACGGCGAGGGCTGGGCTGAAGAAGCACGGCACTCGTTCACAGCGCACGCTTCACTCGACAGGAAGACAGTAATGTCGGGGGACGTTTACTTAGCAAGACACAGAATCAAGCCACTTGCCCAGGGCCACAGAGCTGGTTGGTGGCAGCACCGACTCCGACCAGTAAACCCTGGGCCAGCTCCTCACCGCAGGCAGCAACGGGAAAGGTCGCCGGACTGCCCCTGCGTCAACACCCACGGAAAAGAGCACGTGAGCCAGAACCACAGGCGCGTGGACAGCGAGCTGCGCACGGGGACGGTGGGAGGGGACAGAATGTAAGCCGCGCCAGAGAACAGGGTGCCCGGAGACAGGAGTCACGTCAAATGACAGGACAACTTCTAAGATTTTAAAACTTAATATTTGAAATTGAATTTGCCCTCAATATTCATCCTAAAAGCAAAACGATTGAGGAAGAAAACACACGCTACGACCCACACACGCATTATTAGAACATTCTAGTCTTGCTTACTGAAGAAAAAAGATCACCGTGCTTCCCAGGAAACATAGGCATGTATGCATGCGATTCCGTCGATAGTTTAATAGTTTATTCTCAAATAAACTCAACTCTACTGAGGAATTAAGGACTCTGATTTCTTCAAATTAGTGCAAAGCTGTAACATAATCGACAAGCATAATTCTCCCGGTTATCACAACCAGAATTTACACTAAAATGCTAGCAGTACGACATTTCTCTTTCGCTTTAGCCGATGTGTCACACACAGAGCCCTCTGGGAGTCCTGACAGACCCAGTGTTCGTCAAGCTCACCAGGGTGACTCGTGTGACCCTGGTGGAGTCCAGGGCCCTCCAGACCTGAAGCCGTCAGTGCCGCTCTGCTGCACGGCAGACGGGGAGACATTCGGAGGGTCACGGATGCCTTCCTAACGTTGGCAGGGTTAACTGCTTTACTTTATCGATTTACATTTATTTCTTTATTTTGAGAGGGAGAATCCCAAGCAGGCTCCACGCTGTCAGCACAGAGCCCCACGCAGGGCTCGAGCCCACAAACTGTGAGGATCATGACCTGGGCCGAAATCAAGAGTCTGATGCTCAACTGACTGAGCCCCACCCAGGTGCTCCAGAAGGGTTAACTATTTTTTTTAAAACAGCATTCAGCTAAAAAAAGAAAGAAGAAAAGAAGAAACACATCTTATCCTTTAAAATATCTCCTCAAAGAATTATTTCACTTCCTGTTGCTTTGTACTAAAAATTCCAACGAAAGTTAACTTTTTCTATTACTCACAAAGCAAGGTATGAATCCACGAAGAGTGTTTTTTTTTTGTTCTTAGACACACCTCCAATTATATTTCAAATAAAAATGAGTAAAATGCACAGTTAGCATGAACTTCTCATAAAGCAGGCATCAGCACATACAACATGTATTATCCAAATAACAGCTAACAATTCAAACTTTTCATTACAATCTAACTTACACACACATGCTGACTACATAAATAATAATTTTAGGAATATAACAAATACAATCAATTTAGAAATATAATCAAGCAGTCTTTAAAACTAAAATCTGATTTTCAATATGCTTCTTATGCGATGAAAGTAACTTAAATAAAACAAGTTTAACCATGCCATACTATCAAATTAAATACTGTAACATGTTAATATAGATTCTTTTATTTTAAAAATGAACCATCGAGACAAAAAATTAAAACAAATTATAAAATAAATAAATTGAAGAGACCCACAATTAACCATCAAATTACAGGCAAATTTTATGTCCAACAGAGAAAACTTAAGAGACATAAACGCCTCTGATTAAGCAAGAAAAGACACTGTCGGAAGCTGTTCAGTTTGAGCATGCTGTGACACAAGTACAGACAGTTCACATCTAGAATCACCACCATCTCTGGAAGTGTGTTTTTATGGGACATATTAAGCCCAAGCAAACCAGCTCTTCAGAAGCGCAGCACTTTCTTACTGAAAGGGAAAATCAAGTCATTAAAGCAGCCGCTCCTTAATCTAGCCTACCTTATTTTTTGGATTGGATGTGTTCATTACACTTCGAGTCTCTTTTCCCGTATAAATGACAACACCTATTACAGTACCTGCAAAAACACGAGAGCGGTCCTTACCGAGAGGCCTCAGAGTGAGCACAGAGAACACTTTCTAATCAACGGTCTTGATGGAAAATATTATTCGCTACTTAATTTTATATAAACTTATCCAACAGCATATTTGACTGGGCTAGTTCAGGAAAGTCTAGTCTCAACTTCAAAACAAACTCCATTCAACATACAACTCAAACGAATCTTCAAGCAACGCCTACGCACACTAGAAAATGTACGACTATGCTTTTTGCCGTCAAGGGAAAGGGTGGCCCCTCATCCGTTCCCGTCTGCCGGTGCCGGAGGTACGTGAGGAGAGGCTGCGTCCCGGGACCCGCGCCCCCGGACGGCACCGGCTGAGCCACCTTCCCCGCACGAGGGGCTCGGGCAGGACCGCGAGTCGGAGCCTCTGCTGACGCTCCAGCACAGATACAATTAAAGCAGTGAGAGACAATTACGCACAAATTATTTGATTTTGAACGCGGATATCGTTAGTCTTTTTCATTCACGTCCCCTGGAGGTGTGGTTTCCTAAGCGCACGCGATCATTTTGCGGCCTGTCAAGCGTGAGGCAGAAGAATGAAGAAACACCCCTGGAACAGCCCCGAAAGGCTCAGAGGCACTCGCCTCCGCAACGTCAAACGAAAGCCCTTTCAAGTCTGTTTCTAAACTGCAGCCGGGCATCATTTACATTCCCGGTTTTCTGGTCTTCGTACGTTCTGGTGGTGAGAAGCGATTAAGGTGAGGGGACGGTCACGTCCGCAGCTGCCGGGCAGGACTCACGGAGACGACGGTGATACAAAAACTCTGTGACGTCACGCTACTGTAACGTGTGAAATGTCGCGAGTCATTAGGACCCACGGAGCGCACGTGATCTTAGCCCCTGGGTGCACGCGAACAGAAAGCTGCAAGTTACTCGCGCGACCCTGCGACCGGTCTCCTCCACAGAGCGCTCAGGGAGGCGGGAGATGGCACAGGACCTCAGCGGTCGTATCTGCAGAGGTTACACATTTTTATTTGAAAATAAGCATCCCCCCGCCCCCGCTCCCGCTTTTAACTGTGTGCCATCCGGAAAGCTGTGAGGCTCGAATTTACCGTGTCCCGAAAACAGTGACCCCCGTGCAGCATGAAGGCTGGCCCAAACTGCACACAGGCTACCTTCCCGCGGTATTACCCAGACACGCTTCGGACAGCAGCCCCGTACGCAGCGCGTGGGGACACAGCACATACACAGTGCGACCGGACCGGAAGGGACTTTCAAAACCAACACATCAGACGTTCTTTAGTCAGTGAACCAAAGGCTCAATCTAACCAGATCAGGATTTTCTCCCTTTTTTGCCCATCAAGTTTAACTTAACCAAAATATGAAAGTGTCTAATATCACAGGGCACCTGGGTGGCTCAGTCAGTTAAGTGTCCGACTTCAGCTCAAGTCATGCTCTCACATTTGGTGGGTTCAAGTCCCGGGTCGGGCTCTGTGCTGACAGATCAGAGCCTGGAACCAGCTTCGGATTCTTTGTCTCCCTTTCTCTCTACCCCTTCCCTGCTCGTGTTCTGTCTCTGTCTCTCTCAAAAATAAACATTAAAAAAAAATTTTTTTTAAGGAAAAAATTTAAAAAATGAAAGTGTCTACCGTTAAATAAGCTAATGTTAAAAAAGCAAAACAAAAAAACAAGACAAACTACAAAATTATTTTTAATATTAGCAGAACAAACAAGTCTCAGGACAAAAAAATTAATCAGGCTACAAAACCTGTCCTAAAATCCAGACAAATTATTAGCAATGTTGACTCTAGGCTGGCATCACAGTTAAAAGCATCAAAATATGAGAAATAGTGAAAGCTAACAACGAACAATTCACTCAGATTTACATAGATACCATACAGGATCGGACACACACAGGCATCGTACACAATCAGATACACACAGCCCTCGCACAGAATCGGGAGTCTGCGGGCCACATCCCCCACACGTGGTGAGTATTTAACAGAGTCCTCGTGTAATCTTACTTGCATAATCTACTCAAGTCTGGCGAAGGCTCTCGTGTGTGTTACCTCATTTCATGCTCAACAGAAATGAGTCCTCCGTGCGGAGTGCATTTTCTTCTGAGCCTGTCATGCGCTCTGACTGCTAACGTTACTCAAATCAGCACGAAGTATTTGGAAGACCCTCCACTCTCATTGACAAATGGCACCTAGTTACGGACCGGTATGGGTTAAGAGGTCACATATGCCCTGTATACGTGGCAACAGTGTGCGTGTGGGGAAGGGGATATCATGAGACCAGGGAGGGGACACAACAGAGCACAGGCATCAGAAAGTCTGACAAGGATCCCATGTCGTAGAGACAGACGGACCCAGAGAGCCATTGTGCACTATCAGTCAGGAACCTGCCGGGTCAGTGTGAAAACCACCTTCCCGGCACCCGTCTCCACAAACCCCCAAGCACTGGCTGCCCATCCCCTACAGCGATTCCGCGTGCCCAGGATGGTGGGGACGGCGAAGACTCCGGCCAGCGGCCGAGGGTGCTGGGGACCCAGGTGCCAGACCCCACCCGGATGCACACGGAGAGACCGAGGCCAGGGACGTGGCTGCTGCTGTGCCCCGCACCAGGTCTGGGCTCCACCAGCTGTGCACACAGTCGGGGGGGTGGGGATCGGATGGGCCGGAAGGGAGGGCAGAGTTGCCTCCCCCACCTCCTAGCTGCCAAGACCGCCCGCCCCATGACACGCAAGGTTTGAGAAGCAGCAACTCCCAGCCCTCGCTGGGAGCGATGAACTGTGTGCTGGCGTGTCCCTGCGGTCCCCCCTGCTGTAGCAGTGCTTCACCACCACGCTGTCGTGTGCACCCACACCAGAGCTCTCCGGGTCGGGTCCCTCCAGTGGACCCTAGGGGACAGCTTCTCCTGCCACCCCAGTTCTAATCCACCAACCTCTCTGCAGCAGGAGCCTCACAAACCATGCATGCTAAAGGGACAGGTTTGATTTTCAAATTTCTAATCTGTCAGGAGGACTAGTTTTAGAAATCGCCGTGCCCAAAATTACCAAGAGAAATGAAACAACCAAAAACCAAAAACAATATATATGTCCAAATTCTTTTGACACTGAATTACTTCATATCCAAAGGGGTCACCCTGGACCACCGTGTGCACACACACCCATCAGCCCTGTCCCCGGGGGGGGGGGGGGGGGG
>NW_024412397.1:917704-923406 GCF_014898765.1 Herpailurus yagouaroundi
GGGGGGGGGTCACCTTAGACCCCCGTCTGCACACACGCCCAGCAGCCCTGCCCCAGACGCACGTCTCTGCTTCCAGGCTCTTGGCAGTTAAGTGTGCTCAACCCTGGCTACCACGGCCGCTCTCTGGGACATGACTGTGCTCTGGAGAAATGACGTTTACGAATCCTACAAGGGGAAGAAGAGGGCGGCCCATGAGCATCTGTGTTTGCCCCTCTTGTGGGACCCTCAGTCCTCGGGTCCTTTGTGTTGTTAACTCGAGTCCTCGACCCCACGCATCAGGACCCCAGGGCCGGGGAGGAAGGTCCGTGTTCACTTCACACAGGAGGCAACCTGAATCCGTTGACACATAACATTTAAAAAAATAAGATTAAAAAAATTCCAATCTTTCCTTCTCAACTTGTAATCAAGTATTTATAAAGAAGACACGAGCCCTTAATTGCTCACATTATTAAGGTTTTTAAACTAAGGTAAGGATGTCTTAAAATATTTCAAATTAATGAAAACAGTTTGCATTTTTTAAATGTCCAAACACAAATTAAAATTAGATGTGTCTTATTTAAATTTTTCTGAACGGATGGTTTTAGAGCGACAGAAATACTTTCTTGGAAGACAAAAAAAACCCGGGCAAACTGAAGTCTGCACATCATGGGGCAAGAAACGGTTCTCAGGACGGCAAGCGTATCTGATGCCTAATGCGTGCACCGCCAGGGTGCACAAGCAGGGGCCACCGGTGAAAGGTCACCTGGAGAGAGGGCAGGAAGGCGGGTACAGGGAACGAGCCTTCCGGTCGGGTGCTTCTCTGTCTGTGGGGAGACGGGCCACAGTCCAATATGCAGGAAACACAGGATCAAATAAAATGAATGGTTTAAAAAGAGTGTCTTCAATATGACGGGAACAAAACAGAACCTAACTCTAGACAGAGAAAATGTAAAATCCGTGACCAACCTTAGCTAACGTGTGGTACGTTGTAAATATCTGTCTACAAACTATAAAATGCTACGGGCTGAAGGGTGACCGCTGTGGAGGACAGCCACCTGGATTCAAATCCTGACCCTGCGACAGCCTGGCCGCGTGACCACGCTAACGTGAGCCTCTCTGAGCCACAGTCCGTGGCCCGTGCAGTGAGATGAACAGGGTGAGGCTGGGTGATCCTCGGGGGTCAGTGAGGTGAACAGGAAACAGCCATGCGGAGGAAGCGTGAGCACAGGGTTCGGAGAATTCTCCTGGTGACGGTGCCCCCTCCACGGTGACTCCAGGGGCACCATGAGTCTCCCCTCCCCGAGGCCTACACGGCCCGAGACCTGGCCTACACCCCCTGAATCTCTCCTACGCGTGCCATCCTTACTTCCTCTTTCTCTCTATTTTGAGAAGATTTTTGAAATCCATCAGTATGAAAATCCTGAAACAGCTCATGGAATTTCTATGAAAACTGTCCTGTATGCCGTCACCCTTTTTCTGGGACATGTGTATAGCGAAGTCCCGGTTGACCCTCCATTCCCTAAAAGGTGAACACGTGCCCACACAGGCCCTCGCGCACACGCGCACAGAACCGCCCTGCGTGTGTGGCCGTCTCTTCTCCGTGCGCCAGGCACGCGGGCGTCACCCTCTTCGGCCCACGGGGCACCAGGCCCTCAAGCGGCTGCGGGTGCGACAAGAATCCTCCCACACCTTTCCGCCCCCTCGCCCGCTGCACCGGTCTATTCCTCAATCTAAGCCCCCCCTCTGCTCTCACCAGGTAAGGACTGAGGCGTCTATGATTTCGGGGCACCCTCTCCTTCCCTGTGGTACTTCACACAGCTTGACGTGGCGGCCTCACTTTAGCAGAGTCTCTCTTCCTTGCCCGTGAGTGCCCGAGGCCAGGACCCGTAAGCACTCCGCCCCACGCCGCATCACCAGCGCCCGGCCCTGAGAGGGATTCTTACAAAACCACCAGAAGAGCGACCGAGCTCCCAGACAGGAGGGCGGCCAGCGTCGGGCCACGGGTAAGACACACAGCCCTCCCCTGATCGCGCCCTGGCCTCCCCACCCCTACCAGCATCCTTCAGGCTTCCTGCTTCTCAGATTGAGTCCCACTTACCACTGGCAAGTCGACTACTTTTCTGGAAAGCTGATCATCATTTAGATTTCAATACTCCAGAGATCTTCACTTTCCGAAACGTAAATTTAGGCGACCCTCCTGTTCAGCCACTAGGAATACTCCAACATCCTCCACTTTCACTCAAAAAAAGTGAAGGACCTGTACCCTGGCCCCCAAAGGCCCAACATGAACTACATCCCAAGGTCCCCCCTGCCTCATCTAATACTCTTCAACCCACCACAGTGGCCTCCTATGAATTCTGCGGATGACTGAGGAGGAGCTGGAAGATCCCTCAAAGGCCACCACGCGCCCCGGGCCCTGCCCCGCCGCCTCTCGGTAAGGACAACGCGCCCCGGGGGCACCGACAGGGTTGCCGAAGAGAGTCGTCACGGCCAGCAGAGCGCCCCTGCCCCGAGGCACAGAGGGCAGGCACACTGCTGGCGGCGGCTCTGGGCCCTGCCCCTCAGACTGAACGTGCCAGGTGGCACACGGGCCACAGCCGGCGCTGGCCTGGGACGCACAGCCCCAGGGCCTGCCCCCGGCCCCCAGGGCATATTGTTAAGGTCCCCGTGTGGGACAGGCACTTCCAGAGACACTGTGCAGAATCTCCCGTGTGTGAGCGTCCACGCTAACGTAAGAGCTTACTTCTTACCTGACGCCACAATGGTGTTCGCCCACAGCGTATTTTCTATGCTGAGACTTTCGTGAATGGGCGGGTCACTGTCTTCCTGTTCAGACAGAAAAGAAAGACAACAGCGAGTTAGCGACTTTTCTATGTTAGATACCCACAGCGATAAACCCGAGTGCACAAGCCGGCGCACTTACGAGCGACGGGACGCACTGCAAAATAAAGTGAACAACGAGGGACTTTAGACAGGGGATTCTGGGAAGACGGCAGAGCAGGGGCCCCGGGAATCTCTCCCCCACAGATGACAACAGCAGGGGCGGAACCTGTGTGATGGGACTGCTTTGGAACTCTGGACTCTGCCCGAGGCCTGCCACGTGTCCGGGAGAAGTCGTCGATTTTGGTCCATTCCAGCTCGTAGCACAGCAGCACCTACCCGTCCCGCGCCCCAGCCATGGGGCAGGCAGCCGGGCACGTGTTGCTGGAGCGGCCCGCAGAAGCCAGGTGGACGAAAAGGACCCTGTCCCCCAAACGGCAGGAGGCCATGCTCTGACCACACAGGTGCGGACTCAGAGGCTGGTGGCCATTGCTGTCACCCCTCCGGCTCCAGCTCGAGTGACTTCAAGGGGATAAGTGCCCTCTTATCCCTCTTTTGTTTTCCACTTTTCCCCTTTTGGGAGCCACACGTTAAAGACTAGGACATTCCAGAACAACTGCACACATGGGGGGGAAAAAACCAGCAAGTGACCGTGCAGGCCCAGGGAAAGGCTCGGAAAAGACCTGAGAAGACATTAAATGCAGGCTGACCCCCGGCACAGAGACAGTCTCTAATAATTAAAATAAACCAATAAATATAATGACTAAACACCCAGCAAAACCTGAGGAAGGGAGAGATTTTGCCTTCTAGAGTTACCACATTACTATATTAAAAAAAAAAACAGTTTCAACAATAGCAAGGCATTAAAAAATATAAAGAAAACAACTCAGAAAACGACAGCCGATTAAAAGGAAAAATTACAAATCAAGAGAAACTATCCCTGAGAAAGACCTGACGTCAGATACACTAGACAAAGACTTTAAGAGAAAAGTACCGAATAGGTTCCAAGAAATGAAGATGTGGAGAAAGCCAAGAAAACAGTGTGTGAACAAAATGTAAATGATCGACAGAGACAGGAAACCCCAAAAGAAACCAAAAGACACCTCAGAGCTGGAAAGTCCAATGACTGAAATGACAGTTTCCCTGAAGATTCACGGCAGATGTGATGAGGCAGGGGGGGCAGCAAACCCGAAAGCAGAGCAACAGAAAGGACCGAGTTTGAGAAACAGAATGAAAACACGTTGAGGAAAATTAACGGGCCTGACGGACTGTGGGGCCCCAGGGACCAAACCCATAAACGGATCGTGGGATCCTGAAAGGGGAGGACGCAGTGAAAAGGGCAGAGAACACACGTGAAGAAACAATGGGTGAAAACACCCCGAATCTGCTGCAAGACGGGAATGTAAACACTGCAGAAGTTCAACCATATCCAAGCAAGATGAACTCAAAGAAAGCCACAGAGACGCGTTGGAACAAAACTTCTAAAAGACAACGACAAAGAGAGAATCTTGCAAGCAGTTTAAAAAAAAAAGCGGCAGCGGCAGCAGCAGACCATCACACACAAGGGGCCCCCGATAAGGTTATGTGCAGATTTTTCATTAGAAATTTGGGGGGCCGGAAGGCAGTGTGCTGACTGATTCAAAGGGCTCGAAGACAGACACAGCCACACGCACGCACACGCACGCACACGCACGCACACGTCAGCCAAGAACCCTAGATCCAGCAAATCTGTCCTTCAAACGTGAGGGCGACATCAACACCTTCCCAGACAAACAAAAGCTAAGACAGCGTGTGAGCGCTGGACCTCTCCCGCAAGACCTGTGCCGGGCGGCCCTGCAGGGAAGGGACGGGACGCCGTGACTGGAACACACACGGAGAAGTAACACCCCAATAAAGACAAATAGGCAATTATAAAAGCAAGTGTTATCATAACGTGGTTGGGAGCTGCCCTTTTTTGTTCTCTATGCAATTGAGGAAACTCAGACACAAAAGCTAGTATTGTCACTTTGGTCTGTACTTCCAAATCTTGTTTCTACATTACTTAAGAGGCTGGTGTTAGGAGAATTATTAGCTTATGCTTTTAGGCACAGAACACATAAAGAGGTAATTGTGTGACATCAGCAAACACAAGGGAGGGGAAGGAGCCATACAGAAGCAGAGCCTCGGTATGCTATTGAACGTAAGTTGGTACAAATTCAAACTGGAGTATTATGTCTTTTAGGATGCTAAATGTAATCCCCATGGTAACCGCAAAGAAAACAGCTATAGAATATACACAAAAGGAAATGAGAAATTTAAACGTTTCACTACAAAAACCGACTAAATACAACAGAAGACAGTAATGCAGGAAGTGAGGGACAAAAAACCTACAAGGCATGTGGGAAAAAAATGAACAATGACAGAAGGAAGTCCCTTCTTTTCAGTAATTACTTCAAGTATCAATGGATTCAACTCAACAATCAAAAGACAGAGATTGGCACAATGGATAAAAACACATGATCCAACTCTATGCGGTCTACGTGCGGAGGCTCACTTTACATCCAAAGACACAAAGAGGCTGCAAGTGAAAAGCATGAGAAACGTATTCTATGCAAATAGTAAGCAAAGTAAGCAGATGCGGCCACAGGAATATCAGACAAAATAAATATCAAATCAAAAAAGGTTACAAGAGACATTTTATATTATTAAATGTTCAATAGGGCAGGAAAATTATAAACTGTGCCTCTAACAAAAACTATAAAAATATATGAAGCAAAAACTGACAGAATTTAGGAGTATTGAAACAGACAGCTCAGCAGTAATAGTTAGAGACCCCAGTACCCACTCACAATTATGGCCCCGGTCTCCCACTCGCAATCGTGGCCCCAGTACCCACTCACAATTATGGCCCCGGTATCCCACTC
>NW_024412397.1:923416-958002 GCF_014898765.1 Herpailurus yagouaroundi
TCGTGGCCCCAGTACCCACTCACAATTATGGCCCCGGTATCCCACTCACAATTATGGCTGGAACCACCAGCCACAGGTAAGTAAATAGAAAACTCAGCACAATAAAACAACTAGATCTAACAGACATACAGAACACTCCACCCAGAATAGCAAACACATTCTTCTCAAGTGAACACGGGACGTTTCCCAGGACAGACCTTATGTTACAAATGAAGTCTCAACAGATCATCATACGAAGTATCTACTCCAACCACGATGAGATAAAGTTAGAAATCAGTAACAGAAAATTCACAAAATTGTGGAAATTAAACACTTTTAAACAACGAATGAATTAAGAAGAAATCACAAAGGAAATTAAGAGATGCTTAGACACAAATGGTACTGAAAGTACAACTTGCAAAAACTTACGAAGTGCAACGTAAGTGGTGCTGAGGGGGAAACTGACTGCGAGAAGCGCTTATATTAAAAAAGAGGAAGCTCTCAAATCGATGACCTAACCTTACAATTATGGGACTAGAAAAAGAATAAGCTAATCCCAAAGCTAGCTGAAGGAAGGAAAAAATAAAGATGAGAACAGAGACAAATGAAATAAATAACAGAAAAACAATTTAAAAAACGAATGAAAGCTGGGGCGCCTGAGTGGCTCAGTCAGTTAAGTGTCTGACTTTGGCTCAGGTCATGATCTCTTGGTTCATGAGTTCAAGCCCCACGTCGGGTTTTGTGCTAATAGCTCGGAGCCTGGAACCTGCTTTGGATTCTGTGTCTCCCTCTCTATCTGCCCCTCGTCTGCGCTCTCTCTCAAAAATAAACATTAAAAAAATTTGTTTTAAATAAAAAATTCAAAAAAAATGAATGAAACCACAAGTTGGTTCTTTGAAAACATCAACAAAATTGGCAAACCCTTAGCTAGGTGGACTAGAAAAAAAGAAGACTACTCAAATTACTGAAATCAGAAACCAAGGTGGGGACACCGCTACAATTCTACATTAATAAAATGATTATAAGAGAATACATTAACACCTGTGTGCCAAGAAATTTGATGAAATGTGTGAATTTCTAGAAACACAAAACCTCCCAACACTAATCATGACTAGAAAATGAGAAGAGACCTACATCTAGTTAAAAGACTGAATCAATAATAAAAAATCTGATACAGAAACACCCTGGATCCAATGACTTCACTGGTGAAATATACCAAGAATTTAAAGAAAAACTAATTTCCATCCTTCTCCAACTATTCCAAAACATTAATGAGGAGGGACATCTCCTAACTCACTCTATAAACCCAGTGCAACCTTGGTACCAAAGCCAGACAGAGACATGACAAGAATAATAAACTAGAGATCAATATCCTTTATGGTCACTAATGCAAGAATCTTGTAATACTAGCAAATAGAATTTAGCAAAATATTAAAAGGATTGTACAGTATGACCAAGCACAATGCAAGGTTGGTTCAAAATATAAGCCAATCAATGTCATACCTTACATTAACAGAATGAAGGAAAAAAATCCCCATGAACATCCCAACTGATGAAGAAAAAGCACCTATTCAATACCCTTTTATGATTAAAAAAAAAAATGAATTCAACAAACTAGGAAGAGAAGGGAACTACCTCAACATAAATAAAAGCCATATTAAGGGCATTTGTTGGGATGAGCATAGGTGTTACATGTAGGTGCTGAATCACTGGGTCCCACTCCTGAAACCAATACTACACCGTATGTTAATTAATTATACTTGAATTTATATAAACAAATTTAAAAAGTAAAAATAAAAGCCATACATGAAAAGGCCACAGAGACTATCACCCCAGGTGGTAAAAGACTGAAACCTTTTCATCCGGATGCCTACCTTCACTGTATCTATTCACTTTGGAACACAGTACTCGAAGTTCAAGCTACAGCAATTATGCAAGAAAAAGAAATAAAAGCCATATGGGTAATAATATGTAAAATTACTTGTCTACAGATGATATGACCTTAAAAGTAGAAAGCACTAAAGATTCCACAAGAAAACTCTTTGACTGAACAAACGAATTCACCAAAGTAGCAGGATACACAGGCAACACACAAAAATGACTTGCATTTATATACACTCACAGTGAACAATCTGTAAAGTAAATTATAAAAACGATTCCTCCTAGCAGCAAAAATAATAAAATATTTAGAAATTAACTCGAGGGGCGCCTGGGTGGCTCAGTCGGTTGAGCGTCCGACTTCGGCTCAGGTCATGATCTCACGGTCCGTGGGTTCGAGCCCCACGTCGGGCTCTGTGCTGACGGCTCAGAGCCTGGAGCCTGCTTCGGATTCTGTGTCTCCCTCTCTCTCTGACCCTCCCCCGTTCATGCTCTGTCTCTCTCTGTCTCGAAAATAAATAAAACATTAAAAAAAAAAAAGAAATTAACTCGAAAGACCTATAAAATAAAAATTACAAAACGGCTGAAACAATGTAAACAAGACATAAATAAATGGAAACACATCCCATGTCCATGGATTGGAAGACTTAATATTGTGAAAATGTCAATACTACCCAAAGTGATCTATAAATTCAATGCAATCCCTCATCAAAATCCCAATGACATTTTTTTTTGCAGAAATAGAAAAAACCCTCCTAAAATTCATATGGAACCCCAAAGGACCCCAATATCCAAAAACAATCTTGGAGGAAAAAAAAAAGAACAAAACTGGAGGAATCACACTTCCTGATTTTGAAACTTACTCCAAAGCTACAGTAATCATAACGCTGTGGTGCTGCCATAAAGACAAACACGAAGACCAATGGAATACAATGAACCCTTGCACATACGGATAAATAATTCTTGGTGAGGGTACCAAAACCTTACACTGGGGAAAGAGTCTTCCAACAAATGATGCTGGGAAAACTGGATATCCACTTGCCAAACAGTAGAGCCACCCTTCCCCAATACCACATTATAAAAATAACAACACAAATCAAAGACCTGAACGTAAACTTACAACAACAAAAGTCTTAGAAGAAAACATAGGACAAAAGCGTCCGACTCTCGATCGATGAGGACATGATGCTGAGTGAAATAAGCCCGTCACGATAAGACAAATACTGTGGGATTCTAGTTACACAAGGCATTTAGCCAAAACCATCTCAGAGACAGAAAAGAGAATGGTGGTCGCCAAGGGCTGCGGGGAGAGGGAACTGGGAGTTAGTGTTCAGTGGGGACAGACTTTCAGTTTTACGAGATGAAAACAACACGGAGGTGGATGGTGGTGAAGGCTGCACGACACTATGAACCTACCTAACATCACTGCATTGTACACTTAGAAACGCTTAAGATGGGGGGACGCTTGGGGCGCCTGGGTGGCGCAGTCGGTTGAGCGTCCGACTTCAGCCAGGTCACAATCTCGCGGTCCGTGAGTTCGAGCCCCGCGTCGGGCTCTGGGCTGATGGTTCGGAGCCTGGAGCCTGTTTCCGATTCTGTGTCTCCCTCTCTCTCTGCCCCTCCCCCGTTCATGCTCTGTCTCTCTCTGTCCCAAAAATAAATAAACATTGAAAAAAAATTTTTTTTTAAATAAAAATAAAAAAAAGATGGGGGGACACCTGGGTGGCTCAGTAGGTTAAGCGTCCAACTCTTGATTCGGGTGCAGGTCGTGATCTCGTGGTTTGTGAGTTCCAGCCCCGCACCGGGCTCTGCACTGACAGCGCGGAGCCTGCTTGGGATTCTCCCTCCCTCTGCCCCTCCCCCACTCGTGTGCTCTCTTGAGTGTGCGCTCTCTCTCTCAAAACAATTTTAAGAGTGCGTCAGATGGTAAACTTTATGTTATGTGTATCTTACCTTAAGATAATGAAAAAAAATCACAGAAAGTAATGGAAATTTAAAAACGAAATTACAAGTGGAAAGAACTACTTTAATGAATTCATTTTTCAGATATTTAACTTCAATATAAAGTAATATAAAATTTTCACTAAACTACTATATGTTCTCATTTCTCCAGAGAGCAAACTAAAATTATATCTTATAATACGCAACTTAATAACACCACAGCACTCCTGGAAAAGTGTAAAATATTATCACAGATGTATTATAAATCAACACATCGACATTTATTTAGTAGGTGTGGCCAAATAAACTCTCCTTGCCTGCCGCTAAGGACACGGGTTATGCTTTTCAAATGTATGTCTACTCAGGGGAGAAAAAGTGTATCTGGTTTATTTTATTTTTTTATTTTTTTTAATTTTTTTTTAATTAAAAATTTTTTTTCAACGTTTATTTATTTTTGGGACAGAGAGAGACAGAGCATGAACGGGGGAGGGGCAGAGAGAGAGGGAGACACAGAATCGGAAGCAGGCTCCAGGCTCTGAGCCATCAGCCCAGAGCCTGCAGAGCCTGACGCAGGGCTCGAACTCACAGACCGCGAGATCGTGACCTGAGCTGAAGTCGGACGCTTAACCGACTGCGCCACCCAGGCGCCCCATCTGTGGTTTATTTTAAAACTAAAACATGTATGTGTCTCTCTGTAAAGGCAACAGTTGTGTTTAATTTCTCGTTAATATTATTATCACACCAGAGACTTTCCATCGAACCAAATCTCAAGTTGAAGCTGCACGTTAGCAATGACCACGCATGGCTGTCAAGCACAGCCACGCGCCACAGTCACGGCAGCAGTAATGCACGCTCCAGTGATCTTTATATTTTCGCGTTTATGTTCAAAACCTAAAATAACTGTCTAAAATCTGGGATCTTTTCCCCTTAATCTGAAGTCCCTGTCTATAAAGTATTCTTGTAACTTTGGCTATGGAACATTCCAGAATAGGGAGTTACAGAAGTCCACAGCCCTGCACCCAGAAGTTACACGGGGAAGATGTCCAGTGTGGTGGCCAACTGCCTGTATGTCTCCAAGAAGTGACAGGTCCTCCGCCATCCTGAGCGCTGTGTGTCTCCCTTACATAATGCCACTCTCTGTAGAAGTGCTTTCTATTAAAAATTGATAATCTGCTGTAGGGATATACCTTAAGATCACAAAGAAATCAAAATTATTTGGGAAGGAGGAAAGAAATTGAAATCTTCAAAGGGGCGCCTGAGTGGCTCAGTCGGTTAAGCATCCGACTTCGACTCAGGTCATGATCTCGTGGTCTGTGAGTTCGAGCCCCGTGTCAGGCTCTGTGCTGACCACTCAGAGCCTGGAGCCTGTTTCGGATTCTGTGCCTCCCTCTCTCTCTCTGACCCTCCCCCGTTCATGCTCTCTCTCTGTCTCAAAAATAAATAAATGTTAAAAAAAATCAAAATTATTTGGGAAGGAGGAAAGAAATTAAAATTTTCAAAGGGGCGCCTGGGTGGCTCAGTCGGTTAAGTGTCCGACTTCAACTCAGGTCATGATCTCGCAGTTGGTGAGTTCGAGCCTCAGGTCGGTCTCTGTGCTAACAGCTCAGAGCCTGGAGCCTTTTTCGGATTCCTAGTGTCCCTCTCTCTCTGCCCCTCCCCCACTCACACTCCGTCTCTCTCTCTCTCTCTCTCTCTCTCTCAAAAAATAAACAAACAAAATCAATGTAAGAAACAGAGGTTTATGCTACTGGTGTTTTCCTTCTATTCACTGATCAAACCATTTTGAAGTGACATAAATTCTGGCCATTTTGCTAATTACATGGAATATACTTTCTAGATATTTGGTTCTCTAATATAACTGATTCTATGATTTATTCGTGAGGCACAAAATCTAAACCAACCTAACAGTTTCCAGAATATGTCCCCTAGTACTGCAAATATTTGTCAGGTGACATGCCGGGACTTAAGTTTAGTCCAGGGACGGGGCTCCACCCACAGGTGCCTCGCAGGCACGCGACAGCAACAGGTGTCAGCAGCCGGTCGGCCTCCTCGATCCGAGCACTATGTTCCGTGTCTCCCCTCACTGCTTTACGTCACCGTAAGAAGAAAGCTACCCCCGGACACAGAAGTTTTCTCAGCCTCCAGACCCGGGTGCCGTGCAGGGTTCAGAACACAGGTGGCTGCCGTTTCCTAACAACCCACTCGTTTCAAGAGCCGAGGTGGGTGGGCATTTACTGCTGCCTCAGTTACACCCCGTGTGAAGAGGAGAGTTCATTCGATTCGACTCGTTCAAACACGTGGGGTGTCTAACTAAGCAGAGCCCACGCTCGGGTGAGACGCCGCAGCCTGGGGTTCTTACGACCCATCAGCATATTCCAGCCCTGTGCCTCGGGTACCCCAATGCCACTGCTTGTTTCTTCCACAGGAAAATGCCAGGCTGCCACGTGGGCCCGTTTTTATAAGCAGAGTAGCCGTTCAAAGTAGAGATGAGAAGTGCCTGAGAAATGAACAGCCCAAGAAAACGGAGTTTTCCCTTTGACCTTCCTGATTTTACGGAAAGAGCATCAACTTTCAAGAGAAGTAGGTGGCGACTATGCATCAACTGTTTCGTACTTGAACTTGTAACTCAACTGGAAGGACTGACTTCCGACTCATTCAAAGATGGTCTCAGAATCCGACTCTGACAGGCACCGTCAGACGGAAAACTGTTAGTCTCATTCCTGCTTCCCAAATATGGTCCACGTAGCACATCCTTTAACGATCTGTTCATCTAGGCATTTCAGCCACAACCGAGCAAACTGAGCATATAACCTGGATAAATCCTGCCAAGTGCCGCCTCACACACTTATCATTTAAGGTGTGAAACGGACACTTTTTAATATGAACTCTGACTCACTTCCACTGCCTCATGGCAACTGCTCTGCTTATCTAGGCAACCACGGTGGTGACCCTGACCTTCCGAGCACGGAGCAGGCGTCCCCGTGGGTCCAGTAAGTGAGTTAAGTCAGACAGCAAAGGAACGCGGAGCCCCTCCCCAGGCGCGCCCGTGAGGACCCTTGGCCGTCCGGCCTCTGCTGCGCGGCTCCGCTCCTCCTCCTCCAGGCCGCCCGCCTGCAGCTGCCAGTCCGCCCGCGACCGCGCAAGGACCGCAGTGTGACCGCAGCGGTCTGCCACCCTTCCGGCTCCCTGACGACGACGGAGGTAGGTTTAAACACGCGTGCCGCTGCCGGTCGCCTGGTACGGTGTCCCCCGCTGCGTCAGACCCGAGAGGAGTAAGGGCATTAAAAACTCTGCACGAACCACAGGCCATCTACCTAAACTGCAGAGAAAGGTTCTGCGCCATTCCGTTTCGGAAGTTTAAGCCGGCTCTCCCTCCACGTTCCCACGACTATCTAATCATGTGAACGCACCAGTCTCTTTCTCTCACAATTGTGCGTGAACAGCACGGTATCTATGCAGTTTCAATTCTGGGTAACGTTGAAGGACTTTAAACTTTTTCTACTATCAAGAGAACTACTGTAAGACATAGCTCTTTACCAATCTCACACGGGACAGAATAAACACGGGGAGGATGGGAAAGAAACCATCTCCGGGGAACTTTCTCCCCGGGTTTCCGCCTCCTTAAGGTTACAGTTTGCCAAGATGAAATTTGCTTTGGGGAGGGAGAAACCAAAAGGATACCATTTGAGGCTGTTTTTTCCGCATTTAGCAAACAATAGGAATTTGCTTTTTAGAAGGGGAGTATTTTGACTGGAAGAGACCTGAACAAGGACGTGTGCTCTGGTTCTAAGAAATTACAGCAGAAAACGTACTTATAAGGAAGCTTGAATGGTGTTAATGGCCCGCAAACATTGCTACTATTTCAAAACTGGCTACTTTTAAACTCTAAACTTCAGAGAGAATTGCTTGGTCCTGAACAATAAGCAAATCGGTTGTGCCACTAATAATGACACGGATCATTTCTGTAACTCAGAATGTCACACAGTGAGCAGCTGAGGCCATCCTGACATTACTCACAATGCGACGACCAGACTCCGCGTAGGCAGCAAAGCACGTAATACATGCACTGCCACAGGGCACGTGAATTAATTCGCCCTGATTCTTATTTAATTACTTAGGCTGATACAAAGCGTGTATTCTTTCCTCTGTGTATCACGCTCTGAAAAAGAAATCTAAGCAGGTATCGCTTCTTCAAACGTTGGCTTTATACTTCAGGAATTAAACTGATGAATTCCATTTTCTGGTGGCGAAACCAGTTACTCAACACGGTTTCCTTCTTTCCTCCTTTTGGAAAGACGCACACAAGAATGACAATTTTTCTCCTTAAGCAACCCAGAACGTGACGACGTATCTGAACGGCGTGAAACAAAATCTTGTTGGAAACACCCAAAGGAGACAGCGGAAGGCGGGTGGTTGAACCACGCGTATCAAGACCGTGCCAGAATTCACACCAAGTACACGTAACTTGGGTGGACCGTGGCCTTGATGAAGTCAAAAGCCCGAGACCAACCCCCCGTGTGGCGCCCTGGCTCTGGGGCAGACCCTGCCATCTGGACACCTCTCCTTACAGAAAAGTGCAGCTTGCAGTCTTTTCCTTCTCCCAAGCGCGCGGCCTGTTAGGTCCGGGGAGGCCGGGGGGACATAAATGCACGTGACTGCCTGGGATCTTTTACAAACACCGACGTCATCCTCTCTAAGCTGGAAATCCTGAAACGGCCTCTTCCCTCTTTCGACCAGACCTTTGGGATGGAACCTGGCCGCCCTTCCGCATCCTTCTTTCCGCCACCCCGCACGCTCACTCGCGCGCGCACACACGCTCAGTCCCACACTCCGCCACGCACCGCGTGAACTGCGCTTTGCAGCCTGGTTGTGTTCGGCCACACTCTCGCACACTCGCACGGAACTCGGTGTGATTCCTTAGCAAGCGGTAAGCAAGACAAAGCTGGGAACCAGGAAAGAAGACAGCAGATCATTTTCCAAAATATTAACAGTGGCTACGCTAATAACTCTTAACTTATTGTGCTAATGAAGCCCTTTCATCAGGCTTTTTCTCACATGTGCCAACTCGTCTTTAACTAGAAGTGCTTTTTTCCATAAATATTTTTGCAAAAACACAGAAAGATCTTGGTTTTCTCCAGATCTCATTATACACCTCCTCATGTGTCTCCACCAACATTTCGAACGTGCTTTTCTCACTGAAGCACATGTAATAACAAAGTTACAGAACAATGACCATCTTCCCCACAGGCACGCCTGTTTGCATTCCCACAATCTGCCCATCGTCTGACACGCAGTAAGTGCTTTCTCAACAAGGACACCTGCTCACCTGGTGTGTGACCAAGAATGAAACGACGCTGACTGCACCAACAGAAATCTTTGTACAACAACTGCACCAATTAAAAGTAAACTCCAGTCACGTACTAAAACCCCTTAATTTTTATAAGGCATTTATAGTATCAGCGTAAGCTGCTAAATCCAAAGTTACTGAGTCGTCCAAATCCTATCAAATAGGGGATAGGACTCTCTGGGGAGAAGGGACTTCAAGATAGAGTAAAACACCTCAACACTGAAAAGGGAGTTCAATGAAACGCACGCGTCTATGTGAGCAAATGCACACGCACACGCCCATCCACGCACCCACTTACTAAAATCAGGCGACGATGTGGCTATTCTAGTGTATTAACTATAACACAGAGTCAAAGCTGAAATAGCAATTTCAGACTTCATCTTACTGACTCCTAGTATTTTCAGGGTGAAGACCTCTTCCAGAGTAAATATGCTAAACAGAAACACGGTCGTGAGCGCATCCCACACGGAGACTGGATACATGGAGATTTGAGAACTGGAAACATTCTCTAGGCTTTCCCGCTTCAGTTCAAAACTTCTGTGTTAATTCTCTAAGTACTCTTTCAAATGTAAGGTTTGCTATTTTTAACTTGTATGCACGATGAAAAATTTGTATTTAACAAAAGACTTAACTTACCCTGGTAAAGGTGCCTTCAAAACTGTGAATATCCAGTTGTGGCTTCTGAGCATAAACATAAGCACTGATTGAAAAAAGGTCCTGGAATACAGAATATCCGAATTAATTACACTATAATTAAGTTACATGGAAAATTTTCAATCACCAACTAACGTTTGTCATGTATTGCTATCAAAAGCGGTGGCCGATTTCCTGTATTTCGTGCGCCAACTCTACGGGTCAGGATGGAAGGGCAGCTAAGAGAAATCATTCATGAGCTCAACAGAGGTGTGGCCACTTCTCTTGATTCTAACACACCGCTGCTGCTTAATGACAGGTGTGTGTCAAAAGCACGTGGGCGATACTTACACGACACCTAGTGCCTGCGGCTGCCCCACGGGCCCAAGTTTAAAGGCGAAGGTATACTTCCCATCTGTACGCTTTGAAGTTTTGTCAGACCGTGTGTGAGTATTTAGGAGTTAGCGGGTACCAAAGAATTTAGTGAGATTTAAGTAAAGCTCACAATTCCGCAGAAGTTTTAGAAAACAACCTAGCAAATCCTAGATTTGTTTACATGCTTTTCTTTAGCAGCTACTGCATTTGCTATACACAACTGCTTTCCTTACAGCCACGAGCGTGTTGCATTTCTCCCATGGGCCTGAGCCACATCCCCATGATCTGTATTTGTAAGACTGTACGGGAAGGCTTCAGCTATCCACACATCATAGCGACTTTCCCAGAACTGGGGTTGAAGTAGGAAAGAAATGGTTTAGGATATTCCATTCACTGGCAACACGGAAGTTTAAATAGCTAAGTCTCCAGAGACAACATCTTAAGCACCTCATTTTAAGACAATTATAAAGGTATGTCTGCTGACTTAGAAAGTTTAGTTTTTAAAACTCTCTCTATATATAATTTTATTAATGTTATAATAAGTGAAATGCGTTGAAAACAAATTTCAAGTTTTTAATGGTGCATGATAGTTTTTACTGGGAGATCACAGAGAGTTTACAACACTGGAAAGTTCCTCGTCTGTTTGGACTTTGGCAAAACCAAAACCCACACGGGACTCTGACTGCACTGGGCACTAGACGGCCCAGGGGAGAGGGACCTCGTTTTTGTTCTGTGTGGTGACTCCACACGCCCTAAAGTGCCCACATATAACCGACACATAAGACAAAACCCCAAAGCGCACATCTTAAGTTTGTTACCATCTAAATGTGCTAGTCTATTTTTCACACCGAATCACATGATCACAAATAATATTGTACGTGGGTGAGTTATACCCACAAATGTAGATTATGTACAGCCGAGTTCTTCAGAGTAAACTAATAAAGGTCTTTTAGTTCTTGATATTTCACTTGTGTTTAAAAATATAATCTTAATTGGCTATCAAAAAGCTGGACAAGTACAACACTACACAGAAACTTAAGAAATCTGTCCTTACGACGGGCCTGAAATGTCAAGGACACAGCAACGAGGAGGCCCAGAACCCCAGCCCGCTGTGCCCCACACTCCTTGGCAGTGCCCTCACCTCTGCGTCCCCCCAGACCTAGTCTCCCTGCCGCCCTCTGAAGGCAGGCTGGCTTCCCTTTCGGTTCCGTGAGCGATCTCCTCAGCAGCAGTGGACGGCACAGGCGCCTGAGGATAACTGAACACCCTCAACCACAGTCGAACGCGCTTCTGAGTTTAAGGTGAATTCTGTAGTGGAAACGCGGGTTTGATACAACAACCCAGTGAATACGGAAACAATTCGTGGAAAAAGAGAAAACTAGCCACTCACACAGGAACACGTCAGGCTCAAGCTCACTGCACAGGAAGGTAAAAGCTGTGGACGGTGGACCTTTGACCAGGGTGGGCTTCCCGATGGGACCCCACGGAGGGAGGCCGGAGGGACCCCTGCTGCGCACCTCCACCTTGCCCTCAAACTGTCCTCGGAGCAGGGCCGATGCCGGGTCTGCAGCACAGCTCTCACGGCCCGGCCGGGAAGTTGCATCATTAGAAGCCTGGACTCACAGACCCCACGTGCCTGCACCGGACTCCGAGCTGGATGTGACGCTGTCCGCCAGGGCTGTTCCGACCATGGCACGAGCAGTGCCTCGCCGAATGCAGGCAGAGGCTCGCAAACACAGCCTGGAGCTGCAGCCGGTGCAAGAATTCAGACCCTTGGGAGGGATGTTAGCCACAGAAACCACCTGGGCGTGGGCTGGGCCGGGGTCGCCTGAGCTGCCCACGATCAAGGGCCGGTGCTCTGATGGGCCACGTGAAATCAAGATGCTTCTGGTACCAACATGTGACCCCTGCCCAAAGCTCCAAGAGGACGGCCCACCCCTCCTGGTGACCCCTCCACGGCCCCATCTGTCTCGGGAACATCTCACCGCTGCTGACTTGTGGTTGGCGTTCCAGATCAGCCATGGTCTGCAACAGAGGACCATGAGCCTGACCCCACTTCCCTCACCCCCCTGCATGTGTACATTAGAGTAAGGCGGTCTGATTACTAAGTGTCACTGTCCCAGAAAGGGAATGGTCTCTTCTGGGCCACTCCCCAGTAAAAGATGGGGACAGAAGGGGGAGCGGGGGGCATGTAAAGGCACTGTGAAAATGCTTGAAGATTCAGATTTCCTCTTGACCAATTCCTAAACACAACGTGTCTTCAGGATTAAGCTATATGAAAATATTTTCCTGGGGCGCCTGGGTGGTTCAGTCGGTTAAGCGTCCGACTTCGGCTCAGGTCATGACCTCGCGGTTCGTGGGTTGGAGCCCCGCGTCGGGCTCTGTGCTGACGGCTTAGGAGTCTGGAGCCTGCTTCTGATTCTGTGTCTCCCTCTCTCTCTGCCCCTCCCCTGCGCACACTCTGTCTCTCAAATATAAATAAATGTAAAACAAAAAAATTTTCCTGTAAAAAATGCTTTGTGCCTCCTGCATAAAACCCTTCCGGCTCAAAGTCTGGGCAGGCGACATGAGGCCTGCAGGTGGCCCAGCAGAGGCCCTGACACCGGGCAGGAGCACGGGGGAGGGTAAGGTCACGGCTGCCGCTCACAGCTGTTGGCAGGCCCTCCCCTCCCGCTGCCAGAGACTGGCATTTGACATTCAAAGGGGCGGCGGGACCTAGTGCAGCGGCTGCTGGGGTCTCCCACTCAGACGTGGTGCGAACGGTGGACCGCGTGGCTCTAGAGGCCGCGGCCAGGCCTCTCGAGGGAGCTGGCTGCTCTCCCCCCGCTGCGTGAGGTCCAAGGGCGATATGGCTGGCGCTCCTCCCGGAAGGACACCACGGCCGAGGGGGTAGGCTGAGCCGAGACAGGAACACAGCCGACTTGGGAAAGGCCTGCTCGCACGCAAGGCTGGGTGGGGTCTCGAAACGTGCCTTTCAGGGTCCCCACCACTCCCAGATGAGAACCTCCCGAGTTCAGGAAACCCGGTTCATGCCGAACACCTGCTTCCCTCCGGGAGTCTGGCATCTGGGCACATGCCTCCGTGAGTCCCCACTGTGCTCGCCTGATAGGGCCGTTTCACACGTGTTCTCCCAACGTGCTGCTGGTGTGTGCAGCCCACCCCGCGTGAGGCCGCTGGGAGGGGCTCTGGAACCCATATGGTGCTTCCTCCAGATTCGCCCCACGAGTCCTTCAGCTGGCTGTCTGCGCCCATGTCCTTTCACTGGAATAAATCGTGGTCATGAGGAGGACTGTGTGCTGAGTCCTGGGGGTCCTCCTAGGGAATCATTACAACTGGGGGTGGTCTTCCCATGTTTACAGCAGCACCATTGACAATAGCCAAAGTGTGGAAAGAGCCCAAATGTCCACCGATGGATGAATGGATATATACATATACACACATATACAGTGGAGTATTACTCGGCAATCAAAAAGAATGAAATCTTGCCATCTGCAACTACGTGGATGGAACTGGAGGGTATTATGCTAAGTGAAATTAGAGAAAGAAAAAAATCACAGGACTTCGCTCATATAAGGACTTTAAGAGACAAAACAGATGAACATAAGGGAAGGGAAACAAAAATAATATAAAAACAGGGAGGGGAACAAAACAGAAGAGACTCATAAATATGGAGAACAAACTGAGGGTTACGGGAGGGGTTGGGGGAGGGGGGATGGGCTAAGTGGGGGAAGGGCATTAAGGAATCTACTCCTGAAATCACTGTTGCACTATATGCTAACTAATGTGGATATACATTTTAAAAAATGAAAAATAAAATTAAAAGTGAAAAAAAAAATACCATAAAAAAACCCAACAACTGGGGGTGGTCTTGAGGCACCTGGGTGGCTCAGTCGGTTAAGCATCCGACTCTTGATTTCAGCTCAGGTCATAATCTCACAGTTCGTGAGGGCGGGCCCCATGCTGGGCTCCGTGCTGACAGCGGGAGCCTGTGTGGTGTTCTCTCTCTCCCTCCCCTGCTACCCTTTCACCACTCATGTTCACTCACTCTCAAAATAAATAAATAACCATAAGAAAATTGGGGGTGGTCTTGAAGGTCCCCCAACACAGAGAGTTTACCATTGTTTGAGTTCTGGTATTCATCTTTTGTTACCTGTTTTATTTTGGGTTTGTCTCAGAACCAATGTTTTAGCGTGGCTGCCATATCTAGACAGAAAAACGCAGACTAGCCAAAAGAGACAGAGGTCAAAGACTGGGGCAACCACAGCAGCTCAAGAGTGATGGTGAAGACAGGGACCTGAGACAGGAGAGTGCCTCAGAGGGGCCCTAACTTCTGGCATCGTCTCATCCTGACCCCACACAACCCACACTCGGGGTGGGTTTCCAGCAGCCCCCAATTTCAGGAAAGATAGAGTTCAGAGTTCGACTTCAACCAAGTTAACTACCACTTAAAACAAAACCAAACACAAAACACAGCACTCTTCAGAAGGACATAAGTCCATCCAGAATCTCTACAACTTGTCATTAGAAATGCTGAAAAAAGAATCCAAATTTCTAGACCTATGAAGACACAAGAACACAAGGTCTGGGGGCGCCTGGGTGGCTCAGTCGGTTGAGCGTCCGAATTCGGCTCAGGTCATGTTCTCGCAGTGTGTGAGTTCGAGCCCCGCGTCGGGCCCTGTGCTGACAGCTCCGAGCCTGGAGCCTGCTTCAGATTCTGTGTCTCCTTCTCTCTCTGCCCCTTCTCTGCTCATGCTCTGTCTCTCTCTGTCTCAAAAATAAATAAAAACATTAAAAAAAAAAAAAAAAAAAAAAGAACACAAGGTCTGTATTCAGCAAAGAATTCAATCAACAGACTAATTCTGGGGCACCCGGGTGGCTCAGTCAGTTAAGCATCCAACTCTTGACTTCAGCTCAGGTCACAATCTCACAGTTCGTGAGAAGCACGGAGCATGCTTGGGATTCTCTTTCCCTCTCTCTCTGCCCCTCCCCCACTAGCACCCTCTCTCTCTCTCTCAAAATAAATAAGTAAACTTAAAAAAAAAAAAAAAAAGGATTAATTCTGAGATGACCAGATCAGAATTAAGAGATGAGAATTTCAAAGCAATTATAACATCTCAAAGACTCAAAGAAAAATATTCTCCTAAAGAATAATCAATGTGAAACCAAAGCACACACACAAAAATTACACTTAAGGAAAAAGAACCAAATGGAAATTCTAGAATTAAAAAAATACGACACCTGAAATAAGTTTATTAGATGGGCTTAGCAGATTGGGGATGACAGAACAGAATCAGTGAATTCAGGGAGAGATCAAGGGATAATGACTCCGAAGACACAAAGGAAAAAGATCTAGAAAAGAATATGGTCACAGCACCACTGGCAGGATATTAAGAGGTCTAACATGCTTATGCTTATGCCTGGGATCCTGGGAGGAGTGGAGAAAGAACAAAGGAAACCTATGAAGAAGTAATAACTAAAAACATGCTAAATATGTTAACAGCCCCCGCAGATTAAAGAAGCCGAGAAAAACCCTACACAGATTTAAAAACAAAACAAAACAAAAAAACAGTAACAACAACACTAACAACAACATCAAAAAGCAAAGACACACTGCCAAAAAAACAAAGAAAGGAAAGTCTCACAAATCCGCAGAGAAAAATGACATATTACACACAGGAACAACGATCAAAGTAACGCTGATTTCTCATTAGAAATAATGGAAGCAGGAGACAGTGGAACAAAATATTTAAAGTGCTACAAGGAAAAACACAGGTCAACCCAGAATTCCACATTCACAAAAATACCTTTTACCAAAACAGCTGAAATAAAGAGATTTTCAGATCAATGAAAATGAGACTTCACTATTAGCAGACATACACTACAAGAAATGTTAACAGCAGGGAACTGTTTAGGCGGCAGGGAAGTGTTATGCAGTAGAAACTCAGCCTTTTGGAAGGAACGGTGAAGAACAGAAATGATAAACAGCAAAAGGAAAACAAAAATGCTGTTTTTCCACTTATTTCTTTAAAATACAAGTGAAACATTGGAACAGCTTACACGCAGATATAATGCATATAAAAAGCATATGAATGCGTATGAACGTAGACGCGTGCAGAAAAGGCACAATACGCTTTCAGAAGAAAGGACAGGGTGAGTTCTCACGCTTTATGTCAGGGGACACAATTTTACCTTTTTACAAGACACTTTTGGTTACGTGTGTACTGCAATCTCCAGCGAATAGGAAAAGAGAAAGAGCTGAATGAAAATACAATAGATAAAATAAAACAACTCTAAATACATTCACCTAAACTAAAACTGAGACACGGCTGCCCGGCCCATGAGGGAGGGTCAGGAAAGGAGAGGGAGGGGGGACTGCCGGCCAAGGTCTCCGAAGAGCAGTGGTGGCCAAAGTGGGGAAGAATCATCCTTCCGCAGGAGAAGAAACAACTCTTGAACATCATGACCGATCAGAGGGAGGGGACATAAATACCAAGACGGGTAACACTGTTCATTTATCGGTGGAAAATAGAAGGAATTTCCATTTGATGTAAGGACAGACTGTCTGCAGACAGAGGCGGGCGGACGAGAAGCCGCGAGAGGGCGGCCCAGACTGAAAGCACGGACGCGGACGAGGGCGGCAGGTGATGGCAGACAGTCACGAGGGCTATGGACTTGCTTTCCGGCCTGTGGCGATGGCCTCACAGGTGCAAGTGTGTGCAGTTTCACTATGTGCGATTTACTGCCTGCTGACTTGGCCTCAACGTCACAGAAAACACACACGCAAGATGACCGCAGGCAGCATAAGGACCAAGCTGGAAACGACAGTCACCAAGGGGTGTTTCTCATCTCTGGCCTTCGCGCTCAGAGACACAGAACAATTCACCTTCCAGTCCTGTCTGCCTGCTTCTACTTCAGCAGTCATGTCATTCTAAGTGGTCTCACTTTCCACTTGGTCTTTTTTGGCAGCTTCTGTTCAGACTGTGGTATCCTCTCAGATTTCTTAAAATATATTAGAGATTCGTATTTACTCTCTTCTCTTCCCGGAAGACCTAGTTAAGCTAGGCTTGTCAGCTCTCCTCTCCCAGTAGGAGCCCCAACTGGCGGGCTTAAAGAAAATATTCTTGGGGCATCTAGGTGGCTCAGTCAGTTAAGTGTCTGACTTCAGCTCAGGTCACGATCTCACAGTTGGTGTGTTTGTGCCCCGCGTCGGGCTCTGTGCTGATGGCTCAGAGCCTGGAGCCTGCTTCGGAGTCTCCCTCTCTCTCTATCCCTCCCCGACTAGTGCTCTGTCTCTCTGTCTCTCAAAAATAAACAAATGTAAAAAAAAAAAAAAAAAGAACAGAAAAGAAAGAAAATATTCTTTAGCAAAAAACAAGCAACAGTCTAAAATGTTATGGCTTCTTTCATTTCTAGAAAACATATTATTTTGCTGCTTACATTTATCTCCTACTTTAATTTTAATCCAGGTGAGTGGAGAGCACACAAATCTTCAAGCAGCCTAGAGTTACGTGAACAACAAGTGTGAAAGAACTGATTCTAATACAAGTGGTAACCATAACAACTCCAGAGGGAGCATCCTGTTCTAAGGGCAGCAAAATCCTCCGAGAGAGCCAACTGTGAAGTGTCGGTGCACACGGCCCAGTAGGAAGTACGACGGCAAATCAGAGAAACTGGCCAGAAAACGGAAGGAAGAGACGGTGTGGCGGAGACTCCTGTTAAAGACAGGACTTTCAGGCTTTCGCTGGGCACATGGCTCCACTGAAGACCCTCCCTCCCTCACCCCTCTTTCCAGCTCTCACCACGTGGGGCGGAGCACGAGGAGCAGGGGTGTGTGTGTGCCGTAAGGCCCACGGGCCCTCTCCCCGCCCCTGCCCTCCCGTCCTGCTGGCGAGGCTGGAGGGGAGCAGTCACGTGGGACACAGGTGACGGTCACATGTCAATGACGACAGAGCTGCCCTCTCAGCCTCGGACCACCCACCTCTGGGCTGGTGAGTGAGGGGGAAAAACCTCTCTCTTCTAATTTGTGTCGTATCAGTTCGGGAAGCAGAGACCACTCTAGATCTCAGGGGCAGAAAGGGATTTGCTTGCCAGATGGAATGAGACACTTCCAAACTCACCCGGAGGGATGAGACTCATGACTGAACCTCCCAAAATGACTCTGAGAATGTTACCAAAACGGTCCTCCGCGGAAAATACCTTTGCAACTGCAGAGTTCAAGAGACACCCCGGAGCCGGACCCCAGGGTGAGGGGGACACCACAGCTGCCACTTCTGCCCGTGACACCGAGGGCGGCCCCTGCCGGTGCAGAACTGCCAACGGGGCAGAAGGAGACCCCTTCCTCCCCTGCCCTGTAACTTCTTCTGAGAGTCTGCCGAACCTGGGAAAGCTCACTCACATACCTTCATCAGGGCCTGGAAAACACGCACCCATGAATTTTCACGTTTCTCGAGAACAGAGATGCTCCGCTGGATGAAGGGTGAGCACAGCAGCTCACCACAGCGGGTCGGCTACTGCAGCTCAGAGTATATGTTAACTAATAGAAAGTTATTTTCAAGTTAATTAAGTCAAGCTGGTTTGCGCAAGAAAAAAACGCATCGTGTCACAATTGTAGACTTAGGGAGATACGACAAGAATGCCTAGCAAGCAGCCAAGCGGCTCCTGGGAGAAGGCGCGTCTGGGAATCCTTCATCATTTCAGCATTACGCTGTGGAAATATTTTTCAAAACATGAAGCTCGCGTACAACAGACTACCTTCTGATACATGGAGATCGAGAGCAACCCCAGCAACAATCCTCACTTCTACGTGCACATGAACATTCAGAGGAATGCCTTTCATCTAGTATATTAGACATCAAATGACTGAATAATGGCACAATAATGAGAATGTCATTCGAAGCTTTTCACGATAATTTAAAAATCATTCTGAAGTTTTCAATAATGTAGGAAAGCCTCTGCTATTAGGTCAAGGGCAACATTTGTTCGCATTACTTAAAGGTCATTAAAATACATCCTTAATCATAACATGTGGTTCATTACAAATAAAATTGCCTTTCGTTCAATAAAACTAATTAAATGTAAATGGTGTTGTTTACTGCTACATAGATCTTTTGGAATAAATCAGCAAGTCATGATTTATTGTGACCTCGTTGTTGTTAATAAATCCGCCTGATCGCAAAAGCCAGAAACATGTTTCCCGAATGTGTATGGGCGCCTGAAGCACGCCTTCTAGTCGCCTGTGCGGCCGCGAGAAGAGACCCTGCCTATGCAGGGTCGGCAGCACGGCCAGGGCGAAACGGCCTGTTCAAACCGTAATTGTCTGATCACATCGGGTGACCAGGGGATACGACAGAACCAGACAGGTTATTCTTGGCGGTGTCCTCAGTTCTGCAAGAAAAGCTCTAAGGTTTGCAGGGTCACCTCTTCTTAGTGTCAGGATGCTCAACTGACGCTGTCGCAAACCGTGATGACATCGCAAACCCCAAATTCATCACGTGAGACACAGAAAAGTCAAAGTGAGTGGCAGGCAGGGGAAGTGTATTTATGGGGAAGCTATTAATGGAAAAACCAAATCGTCTTGCCTGAATCCGTAATGAAACTAGAGCTTTTTCCCTACGAAAAAAAAATCTATACAAATATGCCAAATTATATGAAGCTACAAATTTAAACTGATTAATATACCAGAAATTCAGTTAAGCTTTCCTTTTTTCTAGGATATACTGCTTTTTGGTTTTATGGTCATAACAGAACTTCAAATGCTTTCATTTTACTACACCGTTACTTTACTTAAATGCTTAATCACACTCTCTATCAAAGTGCATCAACCATAAAATTTTAAAATTAGCATTATCTGAACCGCATGCTACAACTCTGTAACTGCCCTTGAAATGTATACACGTGGGTCACTGATAAAAATGAGGAGCACATCCTTGTGATCTTGAGCGTAACAAAACGTCACCTCCCGTGGATCACGGCACACGGGACAGGCAAAGGTACAGATGAGGACACAATAGGATTTCAACTCCTCTCCCGACACACGACTTACACACAGAACTGCCAACGGCGCAGAAGGAGAGCCCCTCCTCACCTGCCCGGCAAATTCTCTGAGGGTCTGTTGAACCTGGGGAAGCTCACTTTCCCGAGCGCACGCGTGCACCCGTGTGCCCTTTAACCGCATACACGCCCGTGCCATCGCCCTATCACACCCTCTGCAGGGCTGGCGATTCCACCCCTGGCCTCCGTCACGGCTCACCCGCTTTCCTAGAATTCTGCGTTAACACCAGTACCCCAGGTACCCTCGTTCGTTTGCCTTACGTTTGGCTTTGCTTTCGGGCACGTTCTGTCTAATACAGGTTTTAACTTCACACTTTTCTTTCTACCTCTCTTAGCAAAATTAAGGCCGCTACAAACAAATGAGTATTTAGCGCAGGCGTTCCCAACCGTCCACGCGGGTGACTCGACAATTCTTGCGAAGGAGACTCAGCGGGCAAGACTCAGGGTGGGGCCCCCACGTGGGCCAGGCAGCAAACAGAAATCCCTCCCGGTCGGTTGGCGTCCGCGATCTGCTTCTCCCCCGCTTCACCCTGGAGAGTTTACGGAGGACGCGGGCTACAAAACAAGACGAACACCCGACGGAGAAATAGTGGCACCCGCCAAGCAATCGGCTCGAATCGTATCAGAAAAGTCAACAAGCCGCAAGCACGTCTCGTGACAGAAACGAATCCATTTTAGCAAACAGTATGAGAAGCGTAAGCTAGATGTCCTAAGTAATAAGGTGACGGCCCAGCTGTCTTTTGCCACATTGAAGAAAAGCACAGCAAAGTAGACAGAAAACAGGGGAGTCTGAGCGAGCCTGGGAAAAAGCTGAGAGAGGAGGAGACCGCAGGGCGAATTTCCAGGCCCCGGCCCAGCACGACCGGGCCTTTCCACAGCGCGTGACACCAAGCAACGCGTCTGACACTCCCTCTAACAACAATCCCGCAGCCACGCAGATTTCGGGATGGGATCCAACTCCCTTCTCTGTGAGGCTACGTGCAGGGAACGCCTGAAGAGGTATGACACCGCCAGTGCTAACGACAAGCATCGCTGCCCGCTCACAGGCACCGAGTCGGCAAGACAGGCTTCTGATCACAACCGAGCCTCCACAAGCATAGAGGAAAACGTGTTTCCGTATTTACCATGGGAAGCTTAAAACGTTTACGTGGCAAAAGACACTGTAAAGCGAGAACTCGAGAAGCAGACTGGAAGGCGACGTTGGCAACAATGCACCTGGCCAAGGTAGGGAGTGACGGGCGCGCTGCTATGCTGACGTGGGGATGGAAAGCTCGGAGACGGAGTGAGGGCAATTTTACATGTCTGCAAAAATAGCAGTACATGGCACTGCTGCCGTCGGTCAACAAGTTGTTTCCTTAAGTCTGATTTCCCACTCACAGCTTGACTCAAAATAAATGCTAGAAGGATAGGAGATTTGATGTGTAAAGCGGGAATCGTTTTTAAACTGAAAATAGGATCATGGAGTAGAAACATTCAAAGCATAAAACCGAAGGCAGTAACCAATTTATTTTTTTTTTTTTCACGTTTATTCATTTTTGAGAGACAGAGAGAGACAGAGCGTGAGCAGGGGAGGGGCAGAGAGAAAGGGAGACACAGAATCAGAAGCAGCTCCAGGCTCCGAGCCGTCAGCACAGAGCCCGACGCGGGGCTCAAACTCACGAACGGTGAGATCATGACCTGAGCCAAAGTCGGACGCTTAACCGACTGAACCATCAGGTGCCTCAGTAACCATTTTATTTTTAAAAACTGTTTTTATTGAAACATAACTAACATATAACATCGTCCAAAGTCAAGGTATACAACATGCCGACTGGACACATTCGCCGCTGCAATTAAGACTGTCACTGTAACGAGAGTGATGACCATGGCCGTGTCACGTGCGATAATCGGAATGGCAGCCGTGGCGGCCATGTCACGTGTAATAACGAGAACAGCCGTGTCACATGTGATAATGAGCACCGTGGCCACGTCACGTGTGATGATCAGCACCATGGCCATGTCACGATCAGCACCATGCCGGGTCACATGCGATAACGAGCACCGTGGCCATGTCACGTGTGATGACCAGCACCGCGGCTGTGTCACATGTGATGATCGGCACTGTGGCCGTGTCACGTGCGATAATCAGCATGGCGGCCACGTCACACATGATAACCAGCACCACAGCCATGTCACGATCAGCACCGCGGCCATGTCACGTGTGATAACGAGCACCGTGACCGTGTCACGTGTGGTGATCAGCACCAAAGCCCGCTGGATAAGTAGCCATTTTAAAAAAGAACCACTTTAAAAAAAAAAAAGAAAGAAAAGAATCACTTTTGCATGACCAGCAGGCCACTCTACAGATACAGTAGACTTTCAAAGGGACAAAGGAAACCATAAATGAAAAACGTGGACGAGACTTAAGGAGAGTGGAAACTGATGCGAATGCTTCACAAGCTGCACACAAAGACCTCTAAAAACATACAACAGAAAAAGAGGCAGATACCACAGCACACATTTATAAAAGATAAACGTAAATTTGAACAAAATGACATTTTCAGTCATCAGATGGGAGAAGACAGGTCAACCGACGGACTGATACACAGGAAATGCACACGCTGCTGCCGTCTTGGGGGACGTCTTGGCAAAAGAACCAAAATCCTTCAGATATGTCTGTCTTTTGATTTCTAACACTGTTTATAAAGCGTCCACGTGTTAACTCTCGTATTCACCAATAAACACCAGGCTGGTCACTGAAGTTAGAATGTGTCAAGCACCACGCAGCCATGAGCACTTGCAGAGACACACGTTTTCTAACATAAAAAGGAGACACAAAACATACCGTGGAATAAATATCCTAACAGAAGAAAGTATGTACAGAGCTATCCAACCACCCAAGCGCGTGGTGAGGAGAAGGGGCAGAAGGGGCGCTGTCGGGAGTAACTTTTGCCCAAATGTGAACGGCAGCCAACGTTAACGAGTAAAATTATGGTAGTTTTCCATCCTTTTTATGATTTATATATTATTTTCAATGGCATCACTGTCATAAGCAGCAAAAATTAATCTCCACTTCTTTTCCGCAACGAGTGCTAAGAGAAAGGGCTGATTGGCCTGGAAGCCGTGAGGCAGGAGGGTGGCCCCATGCACGTGCGCTCCAGGGCCCGTCCTCCTAGCATGTCTGTCCCTACAACGAGGAAATCCACCAAAAACAAAGACCCATTAATTCGGTGTTTTAAAATTTTATGCTTGATGACCCATCTTCTAATTATAATCTGAATTCTTTTTAAAAAAAATTTTTTAGGTTCATTTATTTTTGAGAGAAAGAGACAGCACAAGTGGGTTAGGGGCAGAGAGGGAGAGGGAGACACAGAATTCGAAGCAGGCTCCGGGCTCCGAGCTGTCAGCACAGAGCCCAACGTGGGGTTCAAACTCACGAACCATGAGATCATGACCTGAGCTGAAGCTGGATGCTTAACCTACTGAGCCGCCCGGGGCCCCTCACTATAATCTGATGTCACATAGATCAGTTAGTCCACAAGGCATTTATATCTCTCATTAAAAATTAATCAAGGACTTCTATAAGCTATGTTGCTGTAACTGGCATGAGACTTGCCTTCCCACCAAAAACATCGGGGAAATGAACAAAATATGAGAAACAGCCGTTTTCAGACATGGGACGCAATGCTTCCAGAAGCACCCCTGGGTGGCCAGCTTCCTGCAAAAGTGGATTTTTCCACCCCCACAAAGTGAAGGGGAAGCCAAGCCCACAAAGGTAGTCTTCTTAAATTTAGGGACAGAGACCGGAGCTCAGGGGGGCAGGGCAGTTAGCATTTGCAAAACCCCCGAGAAGGAGACGAGGTGGAAAGGACCAGAGGCCCCTGCGCTGAGCTCACGAGTGCACCGCTGGTGCCACTGCTCGCCTGGCTGGGAGGAGGGAGCTCTGGCCAGGCAGAGCACACCCAGAGAGCCCTAGCCAGAACCAGCCCCAGAGATGACACAGATTGGGGAAGAGACCGAGTCTGACCAGCCAGCCACTCAGAGGCATCTGTGAACAACCAAGAATTTTCATGGATATCCCAGAAAGACCAGGCCTTTGTAGTAGGATTACACCAGCATCACAATAAAGGGGATTCAAGGCCCACCCTGGGAAAGTTTAACAAGCTTTGAAAAGATCAAGTTTATTCATAGGCTGCTAAACTAAGAAAATAAAATCAGTGGTTTTGAAAAAAGAAAAAAAATGACATTTATTATATCCAGCATCTGTTACAAAATTATCAGACATGCAAAGAGGCAGGAAATTGTGACCTCTAACAAGGAGTAAAAATGAAAACTAGAAACATACCAGGAAACAACAGAGACAATGGATAAAGAATAAGTATTATAAACTGCTGAGTGATTTAAATGAAATTATAAACACATCGGGAGAGGAGAAAAAAAGCTACTTAATAACAGAAAGAAGAGAACCACCTGGAACTTCCAGATATTAACAATAGAATATTTGGAATAAATACTTTGCTGGACAGCCTTAACAGAAGACTCGATACTGCAGAAGATAAGGTTAGTGAATCTGAAGACAGAGCAACAGAAACTATCAAAACCGAGCCACAGAAAAGAGCACGAGAGTGCCAGTGGACTGTGGGAATAACGAGTGGTCTCCCACATGGGTCGTTCAGGCCCCAGATAGAGGGGTTGGGCAGAAAGGCATGAAAAATAAAGAGTAAAAGTTTTTGAAATTGGGGGGGAAAAAACCACAAACAACAAACCCAAAGCAGGACCAATCAGACGCATCATTCACGAATTCCTGAAAGAGCGCCCTGAGGAAGAAAAGACAAAGAGGAGACGGAAGGGTTGCAGAGTGTTTCAGAACGACGTATGCCATGAGGCAGAGCAGAGACAGCTCCGAGATGACAGCAGAGGCCAGAAAAACTGTCAAACAAAAACTTGAAAGACGCCTCCCCAAAATGAAGGTAAAATAAAAACATTTTTCAAGCAAGAATTCTCACAGTTAACCAAGCAGACTTCTCCATGACGTACTGAAAAGTTTTTTGAGGTGCAGGAAAATGATCCTGAACGGTAAGTTGGACCCACACACAGGAAAGAGGGCTGTGGAACTGGTGAATGTGCAGGAAAGTGGAAAAGATGGGTTTTATTTTTTAATACCTTCTTAACATGCTTGACTACTTTAAGCAGAAATATATCCATTTTATTGTGTGGTTTGTAACACGCAGAGGTAAAACACATGACATGGTAACACAAAAGACAAGAGGAAGGAAGTGGAAGTCTACTGTGCAAGTTTCTTAAATTACAGATGAACTGGTAGAACACCAGTGGAGAGAGACGCTGGTGGGTGAGGAACATGCTGGAAACCACAGAACAACCACTACAAATAGAACCAACTGTTACAGCTGATAAGTCAGTAATAGTAAGTAAACAAAAATCTAAAATAATACCTAAAGATGCAAAAAAGGAACATAGAGATGAGATAAGTAGAAAATAAACAGCAAGATAATTGCCTTTACCTCAACCATTATTATGAGGGTAAATGTACGCATTAAGCATGCAACAACTGTCAGTAAGTAAAAAGGCAATATCTACTTCTATTATGTTAATAAGAAACCCACTCCATATATAAAGAAATAGACACTATAAACATAAAAGCATGGAAAAAGATATGCCATGCAAACACCAATCAAAAGAACACTAGAATCACCATATTAACATCAGACAGAGCAGATGTCACAACACAGCATCCTATCACACATAATGAAAAAAGGTCAATTCACCAACAAGATGAAATAATTCTGAGTGTGTACCTAACAGCGATGCTCCAGAGTACATCAGACAACTGATGGAATTCAAAGGAGAAAGAGTGTATCTTAAAATTCTTGTTTCATTAATTAAGAGAACAAATGGCAGAAAGTAAGTAGAAATATACAACCTTTAAACAACAGTTTCCATCAACTTGACCCAATGAGCACTTACAGGATATCCACAGAGCAGCAGAACACAGTCTGTACCCGGAGAGAGCACGTGCCAGGTCATGGCACGAGTCCCAACTTGTACCAAAGGACTGAGATAAAACATAACGCATTTGACGAACATAACATGGTTGAATAACAACTAAATTACAAAGGACATCAGGAAAATCCCCGACTACAAGGTAAGTAAACAATGTTTCCAAGTAAACAAAGGATGAGAAGAAATCCCAAAGGACCTAGAAAACATTTAACAAAAACATAATAAAAATATAGTATGTAAAATTTGTGTGATACAGGTTAAGTAACACTTAGGTGTGTTACAGCTAAAGGCTTATAACAGAAAACAGCAACGTAAAAATCAAGTTTACTTCCACTTTAAGAAGGTAACAAAGAATAAAAAACTGAACACAAACTAAGTGAGAATGAAGGGAATAAATATCAGAAAGAAATAAGTAATACAGAAAATAAACCAACAATAAAGATGATCAAAGACACCAAAAGCAAGTTCTTTGAAATAGGACTAAAATCGATGAGCCTCTGATGAGACCGGACTGACTAGGAAGAAAAGATATAAATTACCAATACTGACGATGCAAGGGGGATCCTACAACCACTAAAAAATAGTGTAACAGAAGGGAAAAATGGGTGATGGGCATTGAGGAGGACACTTGTTGGGATGAGCACTGAGTGTTGTATGTAAGCCAACTTGACAATAAATTGTATTTTTAAAAATAATAAAAATTTAAAAAATAAAAAATAGTAACAGATTATGAATTTTACACCATTAAATTTGGCCACTTATATGGAACAGATATTTCTTCGACAAACATAAATTTCCAATGAATAATAAATCTGATTAACTCTACTATCTACTTTAGAAATTCAATTCATAATTACCTCCCCACCAAGTAAACTTGTAGCTCAGATAGTTTCAAGGCTGAATACGTCCAATAGTAAAAACTAATGACACCAATCTTACACCAACTACTTCAACAAATACAGGAGGCAAAAAGACTTCCCAACTCAACTTATGAGGCCAGCTCACCCCTAGGTAACAAACCAAAGGCATTACAACAAAAGCAAAACAAAATACAAATGTTTCCAGTCCATGTCAATCATCGTGTTAACAGATAACAAAGAAAAACCATATGATCATGTCAACAGACAGAAAAGCTTCTGAAAAATCCAATACCCATTCATAACAAAACGTCTCAGGACGTTCTAGGAATAGAAAGAATTTCCACAGCCCGATAAGGGGAATCTTAAAAAAGCCTACAACTACCATCACAAATGATGTTAAGAAGCTACGTGTTCCCCAAGAACGGAAAGCAGAACGGTTTCATCACTTCCGTTCAACAATGCAATTAGCGACCGCAGCCAGTGTGATACTGCGAGTAAAAGAAAGAGAAGGCCGTACATGCACACTTGCATAAAAGAGCTATAGTGTCTTCTTTGCACATGGCGTGATCAGGTAGAAAGAACATTCTAGGGGATGACACAAAAGTCACTAAAAAGGCACGCACAGACATTTCACCAAAGAGGATACGGAGATGGAAAACGGGCACATGAAACAATGTTCCAGGTTACTAGCCGTTACGGAAATGCAAACTACAATGAGGTGTCACTGCACACTTACGGAAATGACTAAAGTAAAAAAATAAGAAAAATAAATCACCCCACCAAATATTAGCAAGGCTGTGGAGAAACCGCAGCAATCATGCACGGCCGGTGGGGGTGTTTGATGGCACAGCCACTGAAAAGCAGGCTGGCGGGTTCTGCATGCACACTTTCCCACACATCCCTGACTTGTGACTTAATGACTTCCTAGCTTCCCATTTGTGCCTGCCCCCTGTGGAGTGGGCAAAGCTCACTCCATATCCTACGGAATTTAAATAAACCATCCCAGAACATTGAGAATTAACAGACTGGAAACAAATCATCCGAGTGGTGTGCCACCTGGCACTGACTGAGAAACTGATCCAGAACAGTAGTCTCGACAATTTTCCAACACAACTTCTGACCCGGGGAATGATGGAGACCACAAGATGTACTGAGATGATACCAGAGATCTAAGAATATTTCCGTGTCTAAACAGGGAAGAATTAAAAACAGGACACACTTTGCATACATCTGGTTTCATCAATTCAATACTACACGCACATGAGTGCATATAAAATTCTGACTGGCAAACACCAACACAAAAATGGGCAGGAGAGAAGGGCCAACAACGAAATAAAGACAAATTTCTAGTGAACACGTGGTGCAGATTTCCAACTGAATTAGTATCCAAAGACGTACAAATTAAAACAATGAACTGTCCAAATTTTCTCTAAGAAACTGAGATTTTTTTCTTCACTACTTAAGTGTTTTGAAGCACGGTCACCAGTAATTACACTCTCGTTACAGGAATATGGGCACGGCTCTTCTGAGATGACCTATGACCTATGACCTACTAGAGCGGAAGCCTAGGCACTCCTTCACCCACACCCCTCTTCTACCTTTCACAATTTCCCTGACAAAGGAAGACTTGCTACTTACATGCCTCGTCTTCACGTTCGTATATTTAAAAAATACACATACTGGGGGCTGCCTACTTGGCCCACCCATGACAGAGGTGCACGATGTTAGCTGATGAAATGAGAGGGATCCTTCTCCAAGTCAGCAGTCAGGAAACCAAGATGTGGAGTGCCAACCTGGCAACCCGCACCCTCTCCTGTGTCACCCTTGGGGTAAGAATGGTTGTGTGTGTGTGTTTGTGTTAAAGGACTGCCAAAAAAAAAGAGAGAGAGAGAGAGAGAGAGAGAGAGAGAGAGAGGGAAAGTCAGGAGGAGAGGTTAAGTATGACAGACATATTATATGACCTGCATTATTACGTGGCAATGAATGGACAGAACAAATAAGCAAATGCCCATTCGTGACAACAGGTTTTGGAAGACACAGATAAAACATATAAAAGAATGAATTTCAACCTAGGGAGCACCAAACATACAGGCAACCGAAAATACCTAAAGAACCAAATACTTCCAAGTTTTACACACGCCACACACATGTAGTTCCCAAAAGGTCCAGTGTGCACAGGATGGGGAAGGTCAGTAACCGGAAACCGCATGCAGTACCAGCAGCTATTCCTATCCAGACCCGACCAATCTAAGGAAAGTGACCAAATCTATACCACCCAATCCCCTTCCGTTGACCGACGACTGCCTGAGTCAAAGGTCTTTCTTGGACCATCGCAAGTTTTCTTCAGTCTACGCCGGTTATGAGAAAATCATGTCAGAAGAACGAAGCTCCTCTCATTCAGGTATATGCTACATCTCACACGAGCACCAAGCGGCCTCAACTGTGGTTTTGTTACAAAAAGATGTGTGCAGGCTTAGGAGGGCGTCAGCACTCGTGAGACCTGGCTGAAAATGCTGAAATCCAGAGGCACGGTTTCCTCCAATCCCAGCCCTGCCTACTCCCGGGAACAGAGGGGCACTGGGCGGAGACCATGCGAGGTGCTGAGGGTGCGCTCCTCCTCCTCTCTGGGCCAAGAGACACCGCGACACGCCCCTTCCTCCCGAGGGAAGAAGCTTCTCCGCCATCCCAAGAACGGCGGCGCAACACGAACCGGGCTCCACGAGGAGGCGAACTTCATCTGGGCTCCGAGGTCTGCCAAAACTATGGCAACCAGACCACCAGGGAGCCAGTTAGCAATAATGGACTCACTTAACCCGCCAGAAGTTCTCAATCTTAACGACTACCCAACTGAGAGGGTTTAGAAGGAAAAGACCAAAAGGAAAGGGAGAGTGAGAGAAAAGGAGGGAAAGGCGAGCAGGGCATGTGCTAAGACACCACAGAAACAATTTTGGCGTAATTTTCAACAATCCTTCGTTAGTAATAATAAAATTATTTTGAAAAACTGTCAGGGCATTCAGTAAGCTGGCTGGTACACAGAAACTGTTGACTGCCCGGCAGCGAGCACGACACGTGAATGGCACCGGAAGCGCAAGGACACTCACCCCCAAGGCTGGCAGCCTCTGCGTGCAGCTCACCGCCACCTTCAGCTTCCAGTCAGTTTCACCATCGAGCTGGTCAGTGCGAATAAAACACGAACCTTGGAATGAAAGAAGAAAGTTCCGGAGTTACAGGTACTTTAAGAGCACAATTCTCCAGCACAGCGGGATACAGAAATGATGCCTCTAGAGATTCACGGAAACAAAACTCCTTACAAGGCTTCATTTATTTGATTCACAAACGAGTGTGCACAGAAGATCCAGGTCATTAACTGATCACTTACCTCCTACGTGCTGCTCTTGCCTATTAAGCCTTAGTATTAATTAGTGCTTTATTTTAGAAAACCTGCATTGACCATTCCCACCCTCAATTCATGTTCTGATGATAACAGAATATGCAAATACACAAAAATATCCCAAGAACGTGCGCCATAATGTTGCTAATAAATTATCTGATGTGCCACCATAAAACAGGTTCAGTAATAAAAGCACAGCTAAAATGTCAAAACCCAGGTAAGGTCTATCGTCATACGACCCTCTCAAATTTTAACATGATAAAATATTAAATTACAAAATTCGATTTACTCTTGACCACTCTCACACCATTTCTCAGAACCTATCCTAAGACAGATAAACAAAAAATGACCGATGTGCCAGATGACCCTGTAACGTTATTTATGGTAATGAAAGGCTGGGAATCGGTGAATCAAAGGAGCACGAGCAGCAGGAAAACACAGGGCCCAGGTGGCAGACATGGAGGGAAGGGACAAAGGAAAGGGAGGGAGAGAGAGAATGAGAAAGACCTCCATTTTTACTGGTAACGATCCCTTGGGTGCACTTCGCCCGGTGAAGAAAGCGGGATGCAGATGCTGGGTGTGGAACAGCGCCTTCCCCTGACAAGCCAGGTGGGGCAGGGAGGGGACGTGCGGGTGGGGACGTGGGGATGACGTCTGCCACACCCGAGTGCCCCCCATTTTACACTGCTCGCTCTGAAGCCATATGTGTTTTACATAATTAAAAAAGCAAATTACACCAAACTTCTAAAAAGCAATCCCTAAAAACAAGCACATAAAACGATACATTAGCAGTTTCATTACCAGATGAATTCAGGTGACTTAAGGTTTTTCAAAAGCCCACTTACAAAATACACTGGTTGTAGAAACCCACACCAGCATGAGTGTACCTTGGTGACTCACGACAAGGACCCGGCAGGCAACTGCAACCTCCCGAGAAGACCCTGCACGTGCCCCGTCCCACACAGCCCTCCCTCCTTGTAACACTACCGTCCCTCGCACTTCTTGGCTTTGATTGAGAGTCTACCCCCCAAATCCCCCTCAAGACACTACAGCCGAGCCTTGTCCATTCTGGGCACGTCTTCCAAGTCACATTTCATCTACAGGTCCTCCCTGCTCTCCCTCTACATTGTCTACTGAAAGGCCCCGTTTGCATCTCACTGACCGAACACTCATGATCCAGGCCAACCATCTCCCCTCCACCTGGGGGTCCCGTAACCCCAGCTCCTGCACCCGGAGCCCAGCTCACACTCCAGGGACCATCAGAACTGTTGCCCAACTTCCATCCAGAGGCACCGTGTCCAGGCTCTGCTCTGCTTTGATGCCAACAGGCCCTTTGTGCTCAACGCCCATACCCACGCCTGCACTACAGGTCGAAGAAAACAGAAGTCTTTCCTTCCTTCTCAGAATAAAGAGCTAGAATAAAATGTAGAAAGAGAGGCATCCGCTCTTTGGATTCGGTCTTGTCACCTGGTGACACAGTTCCTGTGAGAAAGTATTGATTCCTTGTTGCAATTTATCCGCATTTCAAGACAATGAGTTGGCCGCCTGCCATCTTCACGAGACGACCGGTTAGGCACACATGTGTGTGCGTGTGTGCGTGCGTGTGTGTGCCGGGTGACCTCCAACGCCGTTCCGCTCATTACAGAGTCTCAGGCTGATCCATTGTTGGAGCAGGGGAGACATCTGATTTTCAGAATTACCACATTATGAAGATCAAAATGTCCAGTGTTCAACAAAAATCCCAAGGCACACAAAGTAACAGCAGAGTATGGCCAATTTAAAGGGGGGGGGGGGGCTGCCAAACAGATACTATCCCCGAAGAAGACCCGACGTCAGATCTACTAGACAAGGACTAGTCTAAAAGATGCTCAAAGTCAAGAAAATAATTATGAACAAGATGGAATCAATAAAAAGAGAGAAAACATAAAGAGAAAAAGGAAAAAAAAATTCAACAGCTGAAAATTCAACACATATAATAATGTCAGTGAAAAATTCCCTGGGTAGAGTCCAAGGCAGACTTGAACAGGCAAAAGAAAGAATCGGTGAACCTGAAGACAGGGCAATAGAAATGGCCCAAAATGAGGGACAGAAAGAAAATGAGCTGAAAAACCATGAACAGAGACTGAGAGACCTGTGGGACCCACCACTCAGCCCAGCATACACACAGTGGGAGTCCCAGAAGAAGAAGAGAGAAAGGGGCCAAGAGACTATCTGGAGAAATAATTACTGAAAACATCTCATATGTAATACAAGACACAGATGTGAACACCTATGAAGCCCAAAGAAAGCCAAGGAAGATGAACTCAGACCCACTCTGAGTCTGAAACAAGTTCTAACCAAACTTCCAAAAGACCAAGAATCTTGAAAGCAGCAAGAGAGAAGAGACTCATCACACTCAAGGGGCCCTCAGTAAGCTTATCTGCAGATTTTTCACCAGAAACTTTGGGTTTGAGAGAAAGTGCACCAACACATTCAAAACGCCGCACGAAGACAGACCCGTCACGTGTGACTCCTATATCCAGCAAGACTGTGCCGCAAAGCAAGAGGGAGATCAAGACGTTCCCAGACAGACAACCGCTGTGGGAGGTGGGGACCACCGACCTTTTCTGCAAGAGCTGCTTGTTCCCGGGAGTAGGGCAGACGCAAGGACAGGACAGGAGACAGTCACTGGAGGCCGTGCGAGAACTAAGGTCTCGGGGCAGGCCAGCCCACGGCAGGTTATAACACGAGGAGTATGGCCACAACAGTCTGTAACTGCACTTGGTTTTCTACATGATTTCAGAGATTCATAAATCTGAAGAAAAGCAATCATTCCTCTAAAAGTTGAAATTATGTAACTTTGGCTTATAATTCCACATCTTGTTTTGTACATACTTTGAAACACTATGAATGCACTCAAAATAATTTTTAGTTTATGTTTTTGGACACACAATGAATAAAGATGTAATTCTGTGACATCCACAAAGGGGTGGGGATGGAGTTGTAAGTGAGCAGATTCTTGTACGTTAATCGAACTTAAGTTGGTACAAACTGAAATTCCACAATTGTATCTTCAGGATGCTGAATGTCATCCCCGTGGTAACCGTAGCGAAAAAAGTTCTAGAATGGAGACAACAGGCAGTGAGAAAGCAATTTAAACACTTCACTACAAAACATTCACCAAAACAGAAAATAATACAGAAAGTGAGGGATCAAAAAAGAGCTCTAAGGCACATGGGAAACCAAATGCAGTGAAAAAGTCCTTCTCCATCATTATGTTAAGATGTAAGTGGGTGAAACTCTCCAAAAAGAGAGACGGGCAGAACAAGTGAAAACGCACAATCCAACCACATGCGGTCTGGAGGACACTCCCTTGAGCTCCAAAGACACACAGAGGTTGAAAGAGGAAGGATGGTGAGAGATGTTCCGTGGGAAAGAGTATGGCAATTTGTCACAAGATTAAACACAGAATTAGCAAATGAGGCAGCAGCTCCACTCCTGGGGATAAACCCTTAAGAACTGAAAGCAGGGTCTCCAGAAGAGAAGCGTACACCGTGTTTTACATGGTCACAGCATTACTCACAGGAGCCAAAACACGAGAAAAACCCAAGCGTCCACTGATGGAGGCGTGGATACGGAAAATGTGCTCTGTACATACAGTGTAAGACATCGAGCCTTAAGGAAGGAAATTGTGCAATACGATGCAACATGGACGAGCCTTGAGGACATTATGCTAAGTGAAACCAGCCACACACAAAAAGACACATACTGCAGGATTCCACTCAATAAGGTTCTTAGAGGAGTCAAATCATAAAGACAGAAAGCAGAATGCCGTATGAGAGGAGGGGAGAACGAGGAGTTATTTTTTAATGGATACAGAGTTCCTGCCCTACAAGGTGAAAAGTTACAGGGGCAGAGGACTGGACAGCAATGTGAATGTATTTAACATCATGAAAGCTTGCACTTACAAATGGTTAAGACGGCGTGACGCTGTGATTTATGAGAAATATATATTTGGCCTTAGCCCAACAACTTTTCACTCTCTGCTCCTAAATATCCTACCTGTTGAGAGTGATAAAGGTGTCTTTTGTTAATGAAGGAGACTTCTGGACCCCACTCAAGGGCGGGGCTGTTGCCAGGACGACCAACCATG
>NW_024412397.1:963002-1022812 GCF_014898765.1 Herpailurus yagouaroundi
ATCTGTTAAGCGTCCGACTTCAGCCAGGTCACGATCTCGCGGTCCGTGAGTTCGAGCCCCGCGTCGGGCTCTGGGCTGATGGCTCAGAGCCTGGAGCCTGTTTCCAGTTCTGTGTCTCCCTCTCTCTCTGCCCCTCCCCCGTTCATGCTCTGTCTCTCTCTGTCCCAAAAATAAAAATAAATGTTGAAAAAAAAAATTAAAAAAAAAGAAGAACAGATTAACTGATAAAATGCAAATAAAGACCTGATGATGATTTTACAGAAAACGTCTGGAACTATTCACTAAGAACTGCTGATAGGGTGACAAAGCAGCGCCACCAACTTGTACCGTAAGTCACAGTACAGCTGTGCTTTTCCTCAAACAGGTTTCCACGCGATGCTGCCCCTACAGGTGTATTCAGTACTCCCTGAACAGAAAGCTACTGACCTTAGCAGGTTTACAGACGAGGAATTAGAGAAGCAAAGAAGCCAAATCAGAAGGAATAAAAGAAGTTCTGGGAGACACACACGGTCCAGGTGGATAAGGAAGCCAGACTCAAAGTCCTTAACACAAAACCCACACTTCGTCATCTGGAGCAACCCAACGTCCTATTCTAGAAATCAGATGGAAGGGCTTCTGCGAAAGTCACCGAGGGAGAGGGATCCGGCAGGCATGCCAAGTGGCTACGATATACAGTTACCGGAAAGAAGACCCGTCACAACATGCTTCACGCACCCAGAACAGTCAGCTTAACAAAGCAGGTATACTCACTTGCGGAATGTAACGGTCTTTTCTGCCATGACTGGGGTCCTCCTGAACCTCGGGGGGCCAAAGGACCACAATAAAAGAGACCACTGCGGGGTGGGGAGAAGGAGGGATACAGACTGGGATAAAGTGCCAGGGAGACGAACCTGGGGACATAGGATTTAATACAAGTACACTACGGGGTGTCTGGGTGGCTCAGTCGGTTAAGCGTCCCACCCTTGGTTTCAGCTCGGGTCATGATCTTGTGGTTTGTGAGATCTGACATCGACCCCCTTGTCAGGCTCTGTGCTGACAGCATGGAGCCTGCTTGGGATTCTCTCTCTCTTCCCCCCCCCATCCCTCTCTACCCCCCCCCCACTCCTCCTCTGCTGTCTCTCAAAATAAATAAACTTAAAAAAAAAATTTTTTTTAATGTTTTTATTTATTTTCGAGACAGAGAGAGACAGAAAATGAGCAGGGGAGGGGCAGAGAGAGGGGAAGAGACAGAATCTGAAGCGGGCTCCAGGCTCTGAGCTGTCAGCACAGAGCCCGATGAGGGGCCCGAACTCATGGAGTGTGAGATCATGACCTGAGCTGAAGTCGGATGCTCAACCGACTGAGCGACCCAGGCGCCCCACAAAATAAATAAACTCTAAAAAAAAATGTAACGCAAGTACACTTCTTTAGGGCCTGGCTCATTTAGAAAACACCTTCTACAGATGGTTATGGGGAGGCACTAACAGAATACTCCAAATTAAGGAAGAAGGAAATATGGCGTCCACTCTCCTGATTAGAAAGTGTTCCGCACCCGCCCCTCAAAAAATATATGGAGGCATGTATGCATAACACCAAGTCACTTACTTCTTTCTTCTCGAAAAAGGAGGTCACTAATATTACTGACCGTCTACGAAGTGCCTGATATGTGAGCTCCCATCAGACAGGAGGCAGGTAACGTGCTGCTGCCGCAAGCCTTGAGTTGCAGCGCCCCGAGGTCAGCGTGGGAAGGGCACAATGCCACCACGAGGTCATCCGACTCTAACCCTGTGTCGTACTAGCACATAAAATTCACCACGGCTGATCAGTCAGCAGTCTGAACGGTGTTATGCAAACATCAAACGTTTTACTTGGGTGCTGGTGGTTGGTTAGGCACGTTGTGTATTTTTAGTGACTTGGCTGACCTAATTCTGTGAAGTCCACTTCCCCTGTAGCAGGGACACTCCCGATGTCCCTGACCAGATTTTTATTCCTGGCTTTCTAAGGGCTACTCCTGGCCCCACATAAACTTCCTGTTGGCTCAAAGGTGGTATCCGAATTCACGTGGTCGGATTTTTACCCTTTACCACTGGATGCATGTGGCTGGGAGGCCACTCCCCCAGTTCAGAAGTTCATTCGTGATTCTGCCCCATGTTCAGTCAGGGACAGACCAGCAGCTTGAGGTTCTCTCCGTCCACTCCTGGGGCCACAGCCATGGGTTTGGCATACGGACGTTCTTCTAGACTAATGGGGAGGCGTGGGATTGTGCTTCTAAGCTTGGCTTCGCAGGAGCCACACCAGAGTGAGCAGCACACCCGGAAGACTGTGCTTAGGGCCCCTGAACCAGGCAAGGCTCTGACTGCTGATGGATGTGCGTCCTGCAGAAGCTTTTCCAGAATGCCCCACTCTGACCACGCCCGAGCAGGGCAGCCCAGCACACGCATGCAGTGACGAGTGCGACCCCGTGGGACTCTTCCTGGCTCTTTCCCTGGTTCCGGCGGTGAAATTTCTCGCTGGGCTCTGTGTCCCTTGGTGGTGTATATCAGGGACCCTCCCTCTGAAAACTGGCCACCAAGCTCTCCACTGTTGTCAACACGACCCTTCGGCACGAACTCCCAGAAGGTCTGTTCCTAATCAGCACCACAGGGAAAGCTGCAGAGATCTCTCGCCCCAGGCACGGGAAATGCCAATGGGACAGCAGCTTGTACGTGGGTGCTGGGGTTGGAGGGGTTGTGCTACCTTCTCCAGGCACGTTACTTTCTGCCCCACAAGCTAGCCGGTGGGGGTAATAGCTGGGGCCCTGTTACTCCCAGCTCGTCAAAAGCGAGCAGAGCTCTTGCCTCAGAGTGGGAGCTGGCCAGCAGAGGGAGGGCCCGTCCATGGGGCCAGGGGAAGTGAGCCGTTAGTGGAGCCCCCCTCGCAGGGCGGTGCCCTGGCCTTAGGCTGGCGGTGGCGGGGAGACGAAGCCAGTCCCCGGATTCCAGGCTGCGCTGGCGTGGAGTAGAAGCCGCTTCCCCGTGGAGCCAGATTCCACAGAATCCATCTGTGCTTCCTGAGAAAGGTCTCTGAGGAACGGGAGAACGACTGCTCTCGAAAGACACACAACCCAACACTGAGATTATCTCAGGCATTCTCTTCGGTGAAAAAGAAAAGTCTCTAGTCCTTTCGGCCAGGGGTGACTCTGCCCCCTGAGGATACCTGGGAACTTCTGGAGACGCTGCTTGTTTTCAGAACCGGGCGGGGAAGGGGGATGCCACTGGCACAGTGACCTGAGGCAGGAATGGGCTCAGCAGCCTGTACGAAGACAGATGTGGCCCCAGACGGCGGCAGCGCCCCAGCAGGCTCCCGATCCCGGGCCGGGCTCACCTCAGCCGGAAGAGCAGGCCTTGGGCTGAGCGCCAGCTCTGCGTCTCACTCACCAACGCTCCCCGTGCGGCGACCCCATCTCACGAAGGCTTTCTCCTGCACGGTGGGAGAAGTCACATGTTCCTTACGGCCGTCTCGTAAAACGTAGGGACAAGTCTAGGAAAGCCTGTGGGTGAGTGGCAGACGGCAGGAACTCCGGATTTAGCTAACTACGCCTCAAGTTTGGGGTACTGGTTAAGGCAGAAAGGTAAGAGTGTGTCTTCACAGAGCTCGGTCCAGGACGTCTCCCGCGGGACGTGCGCCAGCCCCACCGCCCCGCGGGCCCCCGGAGGAGATGCGCTCTGCCACCACGAGCACCTCCCTGCCCTCTCACGGCTCTCCTCCGCCAGCCGGGGCACTCCCGACGAGTCCGTTCGGTGTCTGCGGTGTGCCCCCACGGAAACCCTTCAGCAGTGACGCCTGCAGTCCTTTTAGCTACTCTCCGCCACGGGCATCAGTGCTGCCCACGGGACCAGAGGGGGTCCCCAGAGGCGGAGTCACTCTCCCGAGGCCCGGTAAGACTGACAGCTGCGAGACGCTCTCCGAGTCACCCATCGTATCAAGTGAGGACTCCTGGAAGAGACCTTTGTCTGATCGCGTGCACTTTACATAAACAAATTGTCACGCGTTACCTGTCACACGACCTACCACAAGGAGAGTATTTTATACGAACTGATTTCAACTAAAACGAGCACAAGGAAATCTGCAGTGGGTCTTATTTTACAGTTAGACAGTTTTCCAAAACTTAAATGTACGTGCGATTATACACGTGAGGGTGCATGCGTGTGTCCTGCTATAAATTTAGCTGCGCAGGGACCGGACTCTAGGTTCTGTCTGACACGTGCCGTGAGACGTCCGTGCCGACAGCCCTGCTCTAGGTGTGACTTCTAACATATAAAATAGTAAGAAGGGAAACTCACTAGTGTCTTAAAGTTCAAATATTCTGTGGTTCTAAAATAGTGAGACCAACACCTAGATCTCTATGAACTTATTAAACACCGGAAGAAACAGAGCTGCCTTTCTTTAGAGAAAAAGGGATATGCTTCATATTAAATAATTATATCCTGCTTTAAAAATTTAGAGACAATAGACATCTTACTAGCCTTCGAGTACAGTTAACATTACTAACCTTGCGGTAACGGAGAGGATTTAAAAAGAGAGACCGAAGTGTAGCAAAATCAGAAGTACGGCCAACTTGACGTGTCTCACACGAACTCTATCTAATCATGTTTAACAGCAAGGAGTAGCTACGATGGATGCCAGTGAACGCTCGGCAAAAATGAATTATTAAATTGGCCTGCTCATATCCTGTTACAGACTTCTTATGAATACTTGATTTTATTTTGTATTAATTGACAAGAGCTGACAGGAAAGGACAGGTTTAATGACAATCAAATGAAGATCAACTGGGCCATGTGTCACACAGGAGAGCTGCATCGAGTAGTGATAAAGTAACTGCTGGGACACGAGGAGACAGAGCACAGGAGTCTGTCATAGACCGTGATAAGTTATCCTGTAATATTAGTACATTGCCTGCAACAGCTCGCGAATCCAATAGCTCTCAGAGACGGGTACAGTATATGCCCAACAAAAGAAAAATAGATATTGACTCTGCATATGTAATACCAGATCGTTTGCCATTAAACTTAATTTCTAAATCATTTATGGGACTTAATGACTCTGCATGAAATTTTTAAGCCAGTGGGAAGATGAATAGCACCAAGAGAGAATGTGGACGAGCACAGTGTCATTTACCTACCCCTGGCCCACTAACAGGTGACAGCTGAGCTATTGAAATATGTCCCAAACACTTAAACTATAATGTCATCACTTAGGAGACAAGTGAAAAAGATATTGGCATTTATAAGAGATTGATGAAAATTAGTTCCAAAGCATTAATTTCTCTTAATACCACTAAAAGAATTGTGTGCATTCAGGAGATATTTGATCTGAATTAAGAAAGTGATGAAGCAATTGACTAATTGGGACTTAAGCCATCAGTCCGCAGATCCATCAACAGCTTCATCTGCATTCTAAACAATCAAGCCGGCAGCCCAGGGACCGTCCAGTGTTAGTCCCTGGTCACTACACCACAGACAGGCCCCCTGAGCTGTGCTGACAAACACAAGCTTTACCTGGCCAAGCCCGGACACACCATGGAGACCGAAGACTTGTCCACGGGCTAGGGCTGGAAGTTTTTTATTATAACAGACAACCTACTATCAGATTCTTCTGAACTGACACTGCAAAGTAATAAAATAGTATCAATGGCGTCAGTAGATACACAAAAAATTCTGAATAGGTGTACTTTCAAAAATGAGATGATTACAAAAACTTAAATTACTTAAAGTCATAGAAACAGAGCTTCCCAAGAAATTCTAAGAATTCCTGAGAATTCCTGATTTAAAGCAATATTACGACACACATTTTATCCAGCTGGGAAGCTCCTGGGTCCATTTTACAAAAAGAAGAAAAACAGCAAGAAATAACAACCTGACATTTTAATATCTGCATTATCTATAGTTAGCAATGGTTTTAACAATTTGTGTGATAGGAAAAATAATAAAACTAAGGAATATAACAGAACCGTAGGCTTAAACAGACTACAGTAAGGTCCTAACTCAGATTCATTAATAACCTTCCAGGAATATGTGAAACAATAAAGAATTTAGCATAATGCATATTAATTGTGTCCATTTTTCTGGGGAACAAGTTGATTAATTCCTAAGATTCTCAAAGACATCCAGGACCTCCACAATATGAAGTACCATTACACCACAGTGGGCAATTGTCCCTACAACACGAAATGCAACGGAAAAGTAGAGGCAAAGAAAATGTTTTTAAAACATCATCAATCCTGGGGCGCCGGGGTGGTTCAGTCGGCGTCCGACTTCAGCTCAGGTCACGATCTCACGGTTCATGGGTTCGCGCCCCACGTCAGGCTCTGTGCTGACGGCTCGGAGCCTGGAACCTGCTTCGGATTCTGGGTCTCCCTCTCTTTCTAGCCCTCCCCTGCTCATGCTCTCTCTCTTTCAAAAACGAATAAACGTTAAAAAAAAAAAAAAAATTAAAACATCATCAATCTAGATACAATGTTCTTCATCCAAAGCTAATAAAGAGTATCTCATTTTGCCCAATGCTCTAATATTCTACCTATGTTCTGCTGCCTAAACAATGATACAGTGAAAACATCATTCAGAGGCTGAAGCACTTCTAAAAATGCTGTTAGTCATGTGATCATCAACAAGGCCCTCAGATTCCTCCTCTGAAAAATGAACGTTTCTCATTATCTTCTAGCTTCAAAGTGCTGGCTTTTCCTCACCTTTTATCTCCCAACACAAACTGTATAATCTATTTCTCTTAAGTTATTTATCTAAACACCATTTCCATATTTAGGACAGTATTCTTTTGTTTTGTTTTATTTATTTTGAGAGAGAGACCGCAAGAGCGCGTGTGCTAACAGGGGAGGAGCAGAGAGAGAGGGAGACACAGAACCCCAAGCAGGCTCCACACTGTCAGCACAGAGCCCAGAGGCAGGGCTTGATCCCACGACCATGAGATCACGACCTGAACCGAAACCAAGAGTCGGACCCCGACCCAACTGAGCCACCCAGGAGCCCCTAGGTTAACATTCTTACTCTCATATATTATTTCCACCACAAACATTCAAAGGGTAATTAGTATAAAAGCATCTCTCAGGGTCGCCTGGGTGGCTCAGTCGGTTAAGCGTCCAACTTCGGCTCAGGTCACGATCTTGCAGTTTGTGGGTTCGAACCCCGGGTCGGGCTCTGTGCTGACAGCTCAAACATCTCTCAGACTTGAATAAACGTTAAAAGAAAAAATTGAAGAAAAAAAAAAAGCATCTCTCAGGCACAAATGTTTCTGCTATTCATTATATTAAATACATTTAGAAACAAAGACAAACCATAAGTAAGTAGATGATGTAAACAGGGATGGCAGTGTAAGAATGTCCGAAAATCCATTTCTCCATAACTACAATGAGCACATCAGTAAAAACTGTCAAAGGCAACCCTTTCAGAACTCTGGGGAATGATCAAAGACTTGCGACAGTCCCAGGTGCATCTGTTTCAGAAACACGGCTAAACTGAGCCGAGAGTCAGCTGGGGAGTGTCGTGATCTCTCCCCTTTCCAAACCCTCCCCCCTCCACCCCACGGCTCCACGGTAGCTGAGAAAACGGGCAGCCCCTGACGGGGGGCCAATCACAGCTGGGGCCCTTCGAACCCACGCCCTGCGAACTGGCATCACCTGACAAGCAGGGCTCGCCTGGACGTGACCCGACCCGGAGCCCATTCACTGACGACAGCACTTTCCCTGGGCTGTGGGTCAAAACCCGTCAGCGGCAGGTGTCTGACGTCACGGCTCCCTCGGGTGGTGACAAAACTGGTAAACACTAAGCTAACCAGAAAATTGAAAGAAAACTGGGAAAATCAGATGACCTGAAGGAGGCTCTGAAAATTCCCATCACATTCCTGGGAGTCTAGAAGCCAGCGGCCCGTGCGGAGCTGCACACGTGCCCAGGAAACCCTGAAAGGCCGTAACCTCACGCCCGGTGACGCGATCAAGAAGCGAAGGCATGGGCAGAGCCGTCACCCGCCTGCCCCGGCTGCAGGAGTTAAGGGGACACAGGCTACCGTAAAAGGTAAACCTTGCAGCTGGGGCACTCAATGACAGCTCGCTCTCTCCGAGTCACTTGGTCAGGGGAGGGGAGGGGGCTCAATCCCGCAGGCCTCCGTGAACCCCGGCTGGCGGCTTCAACACGCAGCTCCCGAGACGACCCCGGCCACGGCGACGGAGCCGGCACTGGGAAGACAAGGGTCCAAGGCTACAAAGGAGGTTGAGGCCAGGCCTGGAAGCAGCACACGTGGCTGCCAGCCGTCCTCCTTCGGCCAGACATCAGGGCACAGCCCCATCGGACTGGGCAGGAAAGGGGCCTGGCTGTATTTCTGCGAAGACAGGGAAACGGACCGAAGAGCCGCTCCCCGGTCCGCTGGCGGGAAGAACCGGACCGCAGGAAGGAACACACAATAAGGTAAACGTATCAAGTGTACGTGCCCAGAAGAAGCAGCCGCACTCTGGCGTCAACGGCAGCCTCGCGTTACAATGTAAACAACCGTAACTACAGTGGGTGAGAAAACATTTTCTTTCTCAGGACTTAAAATGTCCCTTTAAAAAAATGCTGTTTACATATGAAGAAAACCCTAAGCTAACAACTCTAGCACCTGGCTGGCTCAGCGTGCGACCCTTGATCTCAGGGTCGTGGAGTTCAAGCCCCAGGCTGGCTGCAGAAATGACTTAATAAACTTAAAGGAAAGTTGTTGGGGCATGGCTCAGTGGGTGGAGCATGCCAACTCCATCTCGGGAATGTAAGTTCGAGCCCCCCGTTTGATATAGAGATTACTCAGAAAGAAAAGGAAAAAAAAGAAAAGAAAAAGAACAACTAAATCAACAACTCTAAAATTTAACTTTGTCCTTTCTATGTTTCACACTACAAATAATACATATGCTGAGCTTCCTAGAAAAATACTGTTCATTTATTCAACAAAGTCAGAAATGTGAGACAGAAGGAACTTGGGCATTACTTGAGAGGCCTCCCATCGTTTTAGATACGATGAAACGGTGTGTGGCCACGTGGCTGGCGCGCGTGATTCAGAACTGGCCGGAGCAGACCAGGCTTCAGGTCTCCTGACTCCCAGCATATAGGTTTCCCCCTCGACCGCATGAGGCTGCCATCTCCTTAGCCCTTTTCCACCTGCTTCTGACCGGGGAAAGCTCAGTCACAGAAATAATCATTTACCCTGTGAAGCGCCTTCAACTAAGCTTCAGACCTAAGCGACGGTCTGCTTCCTCTCAGGATCCCCCCACACATCTTCTAACCATATTATCTATATAATCACAGTACTACTGGCAAGGTATGTCCATCCACACGACTGCTTAGAAGGGAACAAAACAGTCTCGCTCCCTTTGGATCCTACGTGACAAGTACTGCCTGGCACACAGGCAGTGGTCAATACGTGTTTGCTGAATTAACAACACTGCAAATACAGAACGGCAATCAGATTTCAAGCAACATTATTTAATTACTTACATATCAATACAAGTGTGAATGAAAACACTCATTTGATATAAAGGTTGTGATAGGATTATCTTTTGTTAATAAACAAATAGTAAAGATCATTTGAAATATCAGCAATTAAATGTGATTTAGAATTAATGAATTTAATGTATTACCATTCAAAGAAAACTTTTCTGTAAGAATAAATTTTTATCTTTCAAAATGAAAATCAAACTCCTAAAATGCTAAATGATCAGCAATTTAAATACACATAGAAATACCTGCTTTTTCTGACGTCCTCAGAAATACCATGTCCGATGGAATTCTTTGATTCTGCAGAGTAATATAAAATACTAATTATACATATGCAAGTTTATAAAGTAACACCATTCCATTACAAAGTAGAAATAGCTAGCAGAAACTATCTAAAAAAATGTTATAATAAAATTTATACTGAAGCAATTAACATTAATGATTTGTGTAACAATTTGTATAATTGATATTCAAATTCATTTTTTAGTTAGACTTTTTACCATTTTTCCCTGTTAACAAACCATGAAAATAGCATTTGTGAAGACCTGAAACCTACTCCATTTCTGAAAAGTGTTACATATTGCCTTTTCTTTGGCCTCTTTCTTATCTGAACTTGTGCATACAAGACAGAGGTTTCTGCCCTAGAAAAAGTTATGTCCTCCCTATTAGACTAAAAAACCCTGGGAAGGGAGGGTAGGGTTCCAAGGCCTAACACAAAACAGAAAATACCATAAATAAACTATTTACTACATATTATAAATGAATAAATGTACTACTGAGCAAACAAACGAAACCCCCACAAATTTGAGAGAGATTCTTTTATAAAGCAGAAAAGGACAAAATCTCAAAAGTACTATATAGCATATAAACACTTTTACAAGAATTCGCTATTAATACATTTATTTAATCATTGCTAATCATTCTATCAATTGGGAAAGCTGTATCAAACTAAGAAAAATATATAGTAAAGAACATTTCACGTAACATCCTAAAGTACTTCTATTTTTTGAGACCTGATAAAGTAGAGGAAGCAAGCAATACAAGCAAAGCGAGCAAGCAATACAAACAAACAGAAGTTGTTAGGCTGAGAACACCGCGCTGTGGGATAAAGCTGTCAAGTACTGAGATCTAAAGAAGTCTTAGGTCAAAAAGGAAATCACGATGGAAGTCAGAAGATATTTTTAGCTGAACGATAAAAATGCAACACAGCAGAGCGTATGGAACCGTGCTCCCAATGCCAAAGGGAAACGTTAAGAGGAAAATGTATACAGTTAAGTGCACACAATGGAGAAGGGAAGCTAAAAATAGAATCTGAATATCCACTTGAAAGCAGGGTGACAAAAGCCAATGAGCCCCAAACGAGGTACAAGGATGTAAGCAAAGGCAAAGCAAAAATTAATGACACAGAAAACAAGTATATATATATATATATATATACACACACACACATATATACACATATATATGTATATATGTATATATATATGTAATGATCAGCAAGAAAGCTTTTTTTAAATATGTGCATTTCAGTAAAAAGAAAAGCGAACGTTAGACTATAACTAATAAAAGATGCAGAGCAAGTCAAGTTCTGTAAACGAAAAAAGTATCAAACGTTACTGAGAGAAGTTAAACAAAACCTACGTAACACAGAACACATCCTGTACCAAAATCAGAACACAAAGATGTCAGGTGCCCATCAACCGATCTAACGCAAACCCAATGAAAATCTTAACACGTTTTTTGGGAGGAACTGACAGGTATTCCCAGTATTTACCGGGAAATGCAAAGGCCGAGAATGAACAAGACAAATGTGAGAAACAAGGAGGCTGAGTCTACAGTATAATAAAACGAAAGTATCAGACTAGAGCAATTACGACAAAACGGTTTTCCACCTCGACAGACAGTTCTACTGACGTACACGCAGAGACAACAGAAGGCTGGCCCACATGTTCATGAACACCAGGTTAACGAGAAAGGTGCCACTGCAGACCAATAAGGGAAAGTGTTGAGAAACAGATATCTACAGAAGATGACGGGAAAGAATACCAAATTTCTGTAACAGTCAAAACATAAAAATCTATCCCGAGTGAATCTGAATCTATCCCGAATGAATTTCTAAATGTCAAAGTCAAAGCGATAAAGCTCCTAAAATACAGAATATTTTGACAATTTTTTGGTAGGGTCCCTACCAAACCTAACAAGACTCCTCCTCACAATCAAAAATTTTAAAAACCAACCAACCAAACAAAAACCCAATTAACTATCAATGAGAAGATTAATAAAATAGACTTCATCAAAATTAAGAATATCTGTTTAACAAAGCACACCAGGGAGGAAAATATTATTTGCAACATTATCACTAATGAGACCCTCCAACCGGAATACCTAAAGGCCTAAAACCTGATAAGAAAAGAAGAGATAACTTAGAAGAAAAATAGCAAATGATTTCAATAGGCTCTTCCCAAACAAGAAAGGTATCCAAAGGCATATGAAAAGGTGTGCAATTTTGTTACTCTTCAAGGAAATGCGTGTTAAAACCACCACTACCACACACATACTGGAAATGCAAAATGCACAGGGTTGACAATGCCAAGTGTTGACAAACACGGGAAGCATCCGGAACTCTTACGCGCTGCACTGCCCACTAGAGGAGAAAGTGGTACACTGCCTTGCAAGGTCATTTCCAGTGTCCACTAGAGTGGAGTATATGTGTCCCCCATGCCCTGCAATCCCACTCCTTAGGCATATATACAGTAGCACTGTGTGCACAATTATCACTTCTAACAGGCAAAACTAAAAGCCGCCCAGATATGCACCAACGGTAGGACGGACAAAGGGCACGCTGCGTAACAACGAGAAGAGCAAACCATGGACACACAACAAAATGGAAGAATCTCACAGGCAGTACCGGACCAAAAAAGCACCCACCCAAATACATCCCCCATCCCGCTCCACCAGGTGCCCCTGCTAAGTCGACTCTTAACAATAATTTTATTTGTAAGTATTTTATTCTTTTTAATGCTATTGTAATGGAATCTTTTCCCTTAATTTCACTTCAGGCCATTACTCTTTAGTCCCTTACCCTGTTTTATTTTCTGTGAAGCACTCATAAAGAGTGTTAAACAATCATGGATACTTTTTATTTTTCCCTCCCTTCAAGACTATGAGCAACACAGGAGCAGAGACCCGTGTTTTCTTAACATCATAGACCCTGGTACCATGTACGACTGTTCCTCCGACCATCACCCATTCGGGATATCTGGTTTGTGATTTTTGGCAATTATGAATAATACAGGCATAAACATTCATGGATGGCCTTTTGTGCCAATTCAAATGAACATTTCTCTGTGATAAGAGGTCCAAGAGTTCAACTGCTGGGCCATACCACAGTTGCATATTAAATTTTTTAAGAGACTGTCTATTGATTTTCTAGGCTAAGTGTAACATTTGATGTTCCCACTAGAAATGTATGAGTGGCCTTTCTTCACATCGTTGCTAGCACCTGGTGTTGTTACCAGTTTTCACTGTAGCCGCTGTGCTGTGTGTGCACGGAGGCGTCACGGTGCTGTCGCTTGCATTCACAGATTACTGATGACGCTGGGTACCCTCTCCTGCTCACTCTCCAGCCATAATCTTCTTGGAGACACATCTCCTCCGTCTTCAGTTCGCTTTCTCACTTGATTCTTCGTACTGCTGGGTTTTCACATACTCTAGATACACAAATCTATCAGCCATGTGGTTTACGGACGTCTCCTCCTGGGCCTTTTAGCCTGTTTTCATCGTAGTCACGTGTTCTTTCACAAGCACAAACGCTTTATCTTAATGAGATACAACTTACCGTTATTTTTCTTCTCCGCATCATGCTTTTGGCATCAAGTCTAAACACCAGTGTCCTACCCTAGATTTGGAGTATTCTCTCCGATGTTTTTCTTCCGAAGTTTCACACTTACACATTTTTCACTTAAAGTCATGATCCATTCTGATTTCATACCTCTATGATGTGTAACATTCAGATTGGGTTCGTTCTTTTAAACCCTGGACGTCCACTAGTTCCAGCTCATTGGTTGAAAGGCCAACCTTTCTCCATTTTAATTGCTTTTGCACTTTGTCAAAACTCACTTGAGCATTTTGGGTGTATCTATTTCTGGGTTCTCCAGAATGTTCCACCGATCTCGATTTCTCCCCTTCTCACACGCTGGGCTCGGTCATGCGCCTCGACACCAGGAAGTCACCCTTCTCGCATTATTCTCCTCACCAGCATTGCTTTGCTATCTCAGCCTTCACAAATGGCTTTTACAATAAGCTTATTTTGTATGTAAAAAATGAACACAAAAAAACAAAATCTTGCTGAGATTTTAATGGAAATTATATTAAACCTATATTCAATTTGAGGAAAACTGGAATATTTCAATCCAAATCCACAGTATCTTTGATTACTTTCATGAACACATTGTCATTTTCAGTCATACCTAAGGTTTAGTTTTCATAGTAGTGATTTATTATAAAGCGACTTCATTTTTAATTTGTTTCCACATGTTGGAAATGGGACTGGTATTTGAGTGGTGATCTTATAATCAGCCACTTTGCTAAATCTACTCATTATCATTAGTTCCAGGAGGTTTTCATAGATTTGTTGGGATTGTCCACACACACAATCATGTCATCTGCAAATAGGGACATTTTTATTTCTTCCTCTCCAACCTGAATTCCTTTCATTTGCTTTACCTGCCTTATTCTACGTGGCTAGAAATGTTAGTCGAGTTAAGACTGGTAGGAGCATGGGTGCCTGGGTGGCTCAGTCAGTTAAGTGTCTGACTTTGGCTCAGGTCATGGTCTTGCAGTTTGTGAGTTCAAGCCCCGCATTGGGTTCTATGCTGACAGCTCGGAGCCTGGAGCCTGCTCCGGATTCTGTGTCTCCCTCTCTCTCTGCCCCTCCCCGACTCACACTGTCTCTCTCTCTCTCTCTCTCTCTCTCTCTCTCTCCCCCTCTCTCTCAAGAAATTAAAAAAAAAAAAATTAAAAAAAATTAAAAAAAAAAAAAAAACAGTGGTAAGAGCAAACATCCTGGACTTACTCCCAATCTGAAAGGAGAGGCATTCAGACTTTCACCGTTAAGTGTGATCTTGGCTGTACATATTTATAGGTGCTTTTTAATTAACTGTTTAATCCAGGCTGTGGAGAGTTTTTATTATGACTGTGTGTTGGATTTACCCAAATGTTTTTCCTACATCAACTGATATAATTTTTTTTTTTTTTTTTTTTTTTTTAGTTTGTTAACAGGGTAAACTACATCTGGTGCTTTTAGAACGCTGAACCAGCCTTAGATACTCGGAATAACGTCCACTCTGTCCTGATGTGCCGTTTTTCTCTATACTGCTGATATCCATCGGCAACTGTTTTCCTAAGGATGTCTGGGTGTATATGCACGTTATTTGTACTTTTCTTTTCTGTACTGTCTTGTGTTGGTATGAGCGTAACACTGGACTCCTAATGCTCCATCCATCCTCCACTATTTTCTGGAAACTACCGTGCAAAAATGATGCAAAGTCTTCTTTAAAGGGTTCAAGGAGTTCTTCAGTGGAAACATCTGGACTTAGATACTTCCTTCTCAGAGATTTTATGTTTTTTAACAACTGCGGTTTATCACAGGTATGACATGCATTTTTTATTCATCGGTGCCAGCCTCAAAGCAATTTCCTCTCATCCCCATCGCAGTCCCCATCGCAGTCACTGAAACACCGATGGTAACGTCATTTTTATTTGTTTTAATTTTATTTATGTAATCTTTACACCCCCAAGATCAAGAGTCACACACACTTCCGACTGGACCAGCCAGCCGCCCTTTCTCAGAGATTTGAAACTACTAACTCCACTTCCTTACTGTTTGTAGAACCATCACATTACCTGTTCCATTTTGACTGTTTTGATGGTTTGTGGTTTCGGAAGAAGTGGTCCCTTTCGTCGAAGCTGGTGTGCTAGGGAGCGTACAGCTCTCGGTGGGAATCCGTGATTCTCCGTTCGATGGCCTGGGATCAGCAGTAATGTCCCCTGTGTCACTACAGAGACTGGTGACTTGTGTCACTGCTCTTCATTTTTATCACTCCTGGGAGAGGTTTATCGGTTTTATTAATTTGTCTAGAAGAACCAGCTTTTGCTTTCACTGATTTACTGTCTTGTTTCACTGACCTGCTCTTATATTTACTTCCTTCCGCATACATTACTTTAATTCTGCTCTTCTAGTCTCCTGAGCCAGGGACTTAGACCATTAACTTGAGACTTTGACGTCCTTCTAACGTAGGTGTTGACGACTACAAAATTCCCACTCAGCACCGCCGCACGTGCGTACCACGTATTTTGAATGTTGAAATTCCACTTTCACACAGTTGCATTTTGTTTCCTAGATTCCATACTTAAAGTACACTGTTTACTTTTCACCTATTTTAGAGTTCTCCTGTTGTCTTTCTGTTGTTAATTTCTGATTTGACTCTACCATGATGAAACAACACGCTGTATGATTTCAAATTCTTTTCATTTTCTTGAGGTTTCTTTTATGGATCTGCTTTAACTGGTGCATGTTGAAACTTGGTGCGACTTGAAATAAATGTGTGTCTTCCTACTGTCGGGTAGAGCGGCCTGCATTTGTCAGATCTCGCTGGCGGACTCAGTGGGGATCGTCTCTGTCAGTGCCGATGCTTGGCCCACCACTTCTGTCTGATGCTCAGAGGGTGGGGCTGAAGTTCTCACTCAGAACTGTGGATCTTTTTCCTTTGTTCAGGTGCAACAATTTTTCATTTGTGTATTCTGTGGTTCTGTTGTCTGGTGAGTACAACTTCAGGACCGTCTCGTCTTCCTGGTGGATAACTCTGTTAATATTATGTAAGGTCTCTCCATCTCTAATAATTTTCTTTGCTCTGAGCCATCCTTCACTGGATATTAACTCAGCCCCTCCTACTTCCGATTAATTTTATGCGATGTGTACCTTTTCCATTCTTTTACCTCCTTTTATCCTACCCGTGTCACTGGATTTGAATTCCTTGTGAGAGGCGCATGGCTGGGCCTCCTTTCTTCATCCACTCTGCCTGTCTCTGGATTGGTATATTTAGACGGTTCACAATGAACATAAATTACTGACACATTACAGAAGTCTGCATTTTCTGATCTGTTTTCTGTTGTCAGGTTTCCCCTGGTATTCACTCCTCCGTTTCTAATTTCTTGCCTTCTGGTGTGTTACCTGAAACCTGTTCAGAAGCCCATCTCAGTTTATTTACAGCATCTCAGACTGTCTCTCTCTGCATAGTTTTTGTCGTGTCTGTTCTGGGTATTAAAATATATATTGTAATATATATATAATATATATATAAAATATATATTGTAATATATATATTATATATATTATATATATACAATATATATAATATATATATTGTAATACTTGGTAAAATTGTTGAAAATATTTATTAAATTGCATTACCTTAAATAAATAGGATAAAGAAACTGTCTTTCAATTCAGCTGTGAAAAAAAAGAAGATATTCTTTTCTTGCTCATTTTGGTTGAGCAGAAGAAGGACTCAACAACAGTGTCAACTTCAATCCTGCTTGTGTCCTCTGGATCCTTCTCAAACACTTGGACTTCAGAGTCGGGTGTTAGGACCTGGACAACGACCTGGACAACCTTCAACTTTTCAAAGTCTCTTGTTACAAACAGTTACCTGCCTGACACATTCCTCAAGTATTCATATTTAAATTGACATGTGTGTCTAAAATTTTAGATACTTCTTCGGAGGGTTGGTTCCTTGTTCAGCCAGGAGACAACCTTCGGATTTTCTTTCTCTGCCTTGCGTGCATAACCCGACCCTGACTCTGAATGGATCTAGCCTACCACTTTCCAAGTGCGCATCAAAGAGATGCTGCTCCTGGGAGGGGTTGAGGCTGGAGAACTGGGAGTTTACACCCAGATCCATCTGGCGTCGAAGCCCACATCTCCCCTTGCCCACTGTGCCCAGCTGCTGCTCTCCCGTGAGTTGCACGACTCCCAGCATCGGCAGCACCGGGCCAAACTCGATCAGCGTGCCTCAAATATCTACACAATGACTATCCATATACGAAGTGTAATTCCACATCAGGATACAGAATTAGAAGAGCTACCCTCCAACATAACATCCACCAAGGAAGTATCCAAGGATTGATTTCTAAATAGCAATGTGGTCAAATAACAGAGAAGTAACTTTCTGGTTAGTGACAAGTATTTCCAGAATCCTTAAATAAAAAGTAAAAAGACAAAACCATTTGCTACCATATCACTGCCATTTCCTTATGACGGTTAGTCAGTCAGTAAGACAAAAACTTTTATCCCTAAAAAAGCCACAAAGTTGGTTTAACAAATATAAATTCACTACTAAAAACTTATCACTTCATAGCAATTACCAGAAATTATGTCTCAAGATTCTAAATATTCAAGTTTTTTAAGTAACTAAAATATGTGGAAAATTTTTATGTGAAAGTAGGTGTAAAACTGGCAATGTAAAAAAACTAAATCAGGTACAGGTGTCACCCCTATTTTTTAGTGTATAACATTTCCTGAAGATTAGTGAAAATATTTTAGAAGTTCTTCCTGTAGCTCTGCTACCGAATCTCTCAACATCAGGGTAGAGAAGGGGCCGTACACATGCTTGTGTAATAATACCAATCTAGTGTTGGGAGTGCCACGCACACTGCTCTACCCGTGGAACACTGCAGGGACACCCACACTGCGCTACCCGTGGAACACTGCAGGGACAAAACAGAAGATGGGCAGCTGCCCCGTTACCGTAAAACCTTTTCCCGGATGTCGACAAAGGCCCATGTCCCTCATCCGTCTCTCACAGATGGAGAATGCACCTGGGAGGCCAGAGAGAGGCCCAAGGGGAACGCCCCACATTGATCTCGACGTCCACCTTCACATCCATCTACAGGACAGAAGAGATGAGCACACACAACGTGGCCAAGAAGGACTCACGCTACTCAGTAAAAAAGGGAGAACTGAAGAGCACAACAGTCCATCAACTCTGGCAGGAGAGGGAAGGAGAACGTGAATAACGAGAGAGCAAAGGAAATGAGAGATGGAACAACGACAAGGCCAAGCGGTGCTCCCCGATCCACAGAGACTCTCTCTGCTCCTTCAACACCACCATCAACACCACGCAGCCTCTTGAGAAGGAAACAACACGCGATGGGTGTCACTGCCGGCACAGGTCCCAGCCCGCAACCCATGGGGCTGGCTACCCACTTCTGTCCCGAGGGGCCACCGGGAGCTGCCCTGTGGAGGACCCCCAGCCTTCCCACCTTGTGGCCGGGAACGAAGGCGGCCTCCTTCCGGCCAAAAGCTCATGGAACCAAGGCCCCGAACCTGCCAACAAGCCCCCACGAGCTGGAGGCGATGACCACCTGGCTGACTACAGCCCTGAGAGGGACCCGGAGCGAGGACCCAGGTGCCTGACCACAGAAAGGGTGAGGTATTGGACACTGGCAGCGGACTCTCATTTGGCTCAGTCATCTGTCATCAGCATTTACCCTACAGAAGCGCGAAGAGGTGTGTGTATGAGGATATTCACACAGCGCTTTGTAAGAGGAGAACAAAGACACCATCCGAAAATCTAACCGCGGATCAAAGCTAGTGACTTACAACATCCATGTGACCAAACGCCACGCACACGAGTTGCACATCAGTGTGTTCAATTTTAATCCTTTTTGTAAAATCAAACAAGCAGACCTAAAAACATGGCCGATGCAGAGATGAAAGCAGCAAGAGAAAGCCCACGCTGGTCTTGAGGAGAAAGGCCTTCTGGTACTAAACCCCTCCACAACATGGCTCAGGCTGGGTGCGTGGCCCGGGTGCCAGCCGGCACCGAGGGCTCAGACTACTCTTGTGAGAGGCCTTATCACAACTTTTCCTGCGACACTTTTTAAAAGTTGTTCTAAGGGCGCCCGGGTGGCTCAACCAGTTGAGCTTCTGACTTCGGCTCAGGTCGCGATCTCGCCGTTCGTGAGTTCGAGTCCCGAGTCGGGCTCTGTGCTGACGGCTCGGAGCCTGGAGCCCGCTTCGGATTCTGTCTCCTCTCTGCCCCTCCCCTGTTCATACTCTGTCTCTGTCTCTCTCTCAAAAATCATTAAAAATTTTTCTAAAAATAAAATAAAATAAAAGTTGTCCTAGAGCCTTTGAAAAAAACAAAGAGGCTACCTGCTCAGTGGCCATTACTCAGGGATGTGGGCAGAAGCACCCCCCCCCCCCCCCCCCAGGCAGTCAGCCTGCTCACCCCAGGCTGCCGGCAGCTTCCACCACTGACACTGACAGGCTTTCTGAGCGGCTTCCGCCTCCACAGACCTGAGCCGTTTCTTCCCAATATTCTCTGACTTCCATTGACCCTCCCTTCTTTAAGGTAAATTCTAAACCATAAGAATATCCAATTCTTATGTGTAATATATCTATCTGTAATAGGAAGTTTTAGAAAACGAAACATATTCTATTATAAATAGGTTCTAACTAATACAGTTTTTTCATCAAATGAAATAATTCTAGTAATACAATATTAAGCAGTTAACACAGGTCTTGTTTTTAGACAAAATATGATTTCACCTGCACACAATGAAATGTACTAAAGCAAAAACAAACTAAAGTCTTCTTCATATATATGCTATCTTACAAAAGATGTTAAGACTTAAAATAACTGTCTCATACAATTTCTTTTAGATTCAAAGTTACTGCAATCAGGCTAAATGTTAATCACCGGCATACACACGTCTAAAATAAATTAAAAATGCATCAACCTTTTCCACTATGATGAGGTCTCCAACTTGTATGTCTGAACTCTTAACTTGCACTTTACCTTAAAGAAAAGAAGAAGTATAATCAACTCAAGGAAACAACAGCACACCAAGTTAAAATTTCAATTAGCAAATAATACTCCAGAAATAACTTTTGGGGTGGAAAAACACTAGAAATTTATCTGTACTTACACTTTCAAAATAAATTGATTACACAGTCACCAAAAATGAACTTCTCTTAGCTCCCAAATACAAACAGGTAACTGTCCCCAGTAAAAGACGTGGGGTACGGGAGAGGGCTCCAACCGGAATGTTCTTCCCAAATCCACCATTATTTCAGGTCTGGGTCCAGTACTGACCATCAGAATAGCACTCAAGATGACTTAATGAGTGAATAACAGGAAGATGTATCCTTGTATTAACATTGTAAATGGCACTGATGGACACAGAACTGACAGAAGTAAAGAAAACGATGTATAAAATCACCGACATTTCAGAACTGATAACTGATACCGATACGGTTGACAGCTTTATTACAAACAGTGATTCATCCACGTGATACAGTGTGTAAATTCTTAGATTATTTGTATCATATCCAGTCTGCAATAAGCACCTATAAAACTTAACATATAAGCCTCTAAGACAAAGTTAACATCACGCAGAGTAGATGAAATGTTGAATACACAATTTGAGACACCCTTTCTACATAAGTAACGAAACTTACTCAAGTTCTCTCTCTCCCTGGGACCCCGAACCCTTCCCCTTCCCTCCTGCCCTCCCTCCTCCACCTCCCCCTCCCTCTGTCAATCTCCCTTTTAGAACTAGCAACAGCCTTGTGGATCTATTTTTACCTTTTCGTGACCACCGTTTTTAACATGGGGAAAGGCCTGTCTTTACATTCAATTTATTCTGAAAGCTAACGGGACAGGAGGTAAGCCCACATCACATTATCAAAAACTAACATTAACAGTCATACTACAGACTTTTCGACCACGTTCAACTTAGTACAAACTTATTTCCTAATTACTTCTTAAAGCAGCTCAGTTTCAAGAGTACCACAACTGTTCCTAAAGATATGTTTTGAGGATATCCAGAAGTTTTGTATTTTATTTTTCTACATTCCTCAATTATACAGTAAGCGCATAAGGAATGGAACTATTGGGGGAAGCTATATTTTATTCGTATTATAAAACAGCAATGTTTGGGGGTGCCTGGGCGGCTCAGATGGTTGAGTATCTGATTTCAGTTCAGGTCATGATCTCACGGTTCGTGAACTCAAGCCCCGTGTCGAGCTCTGTGCCGACAGGGTGGAGCCTGTTTGGGATTCTCTCTCTCTCTGTCCATCCCCCACTTGCACATGTGGTCTCTCAAAACTAAATAAACATTAAAAAACAAAAGACGATTCTGGCATCTTTTATTAAAACAAAAATAAAATAGAGTACCAATGTTCTTTAGCGTTACTGTGAAACAAATCTTCAGATACCTTCATAACTGGTAAGTACATCTACTGATAGTCAGAAAGTATACTTACAGAAGAATGTCTATTTTAGTTACTTTTTCATTTGGCCCCTTCAAGCTTCTTGTCTGTACTCCCACTGTTATGTTTTCTACAGCGAAGCACCAGGCAGTAAACGTACCATACTGATCTCATTATTACTGAGTATTATTCAAAAGAATTCCTGTCTTATCACTTAATTTTATTTTCTCTCCTACTATCCATTCCACTGTTCCTTCTGCTTTTCTATATTCTCTGTAATAGACCCATTTAGAAAGCAGAGAAAGAAACAGCCATAATCATAAGATGGAATAAATGTAGTAAATAATTTTTAAATATTTTGAAACAGAAAATATATCCTTTTCTGACTCCGCAATCATGGTCTTACATTTCTGAGGAAGAGGTGCCATTCTGTCACATCACAGACACAGTTTATATTTAATAGCCTTTAATTTTTAGGTATTGTGCAGTGATTTCCATTCATTTCTATGGAGTTTCCTTGCAAGTACATGTCTAAAGAAAACAGGGGATGGTAAAAACGCAGTGCAGAAATTCTTGTGTTTATACGACAATATGAACAAAAACACGACAAGGCTATCGTGTCAAATCGGTACAGCAATCTGCCTCCAAGTGCACATTTCTAAACGTAAAGAATTGGTCAAACTGTTCAGTAGCTCTTGGTTCTCTAGGAGTTTTCATCCGTGTGCAGGGGGCTGTCTGTACTTCCTGCATAGCCTCAGTCCCATGAACTCACAGCCTTCTGTTCCCTTTCGTCAAGAACAGCTGGAGCTTTAGTATTAATAAGATATTAATTCTCCCTTAAATTTATCTTTAGACTCAATGCAATCCCAATCAAAATCCCAGCAGGGATTTTTGATTTGAATATTTTACAGAAATTGACAAGCTGATTCTAAAAGTCATATCGAAATCCACAGGACCTACACTAGACAAACAACTCTGAAAACAAAAAAACAAAGTTGAAAGGAAAACACTACCTGACTTCGAGAATTATTCTCAACAAACAGTAATCAAAAAAGAATGATGTTAGCATAAAAACAGACCAACAGATGGGTGGAGTGGAAGAGAGAGAGTCCAGAAATAAAGCCACACATAAAAGACAACTGATTTCTGACCAAAGTATACGGCACTGCAGTGAGACAAAGATCACCTTTTCAATCAACGGTGCGGGAAACATCTGGAGATCCACATACAAAAACAGCCCTTACTGGTACCAGTACAAAGGTTTACTCAAAATAGATATATATAGTGCAAATCCCTCTAGAAGAAGAAACACAGGAGAAACTTAACAGAAAATCTCTGTGAACTTGAGTTAGGCCAAGAGTTCTTAGGGCACCAAAAGCACAACCATAAAAGAAAAAACTGGTGAATCAGACTTCATCAACTGGAACATTATAGGGGCCACGAACAGTGCAAAAGCGTTAAGGCCACGGAATCGGCAGCTGACAAACAGCTGGACTCAGGTGTAAAAGGGAGGAAGCTAGAAAGACAGAAAGGGTGCCCAGCTCGCTCCAGGACAAGTGGCCTCCAGGCCCTGGTTGAAAAACCACCACCACGTGACAGGGACTGCAGAGGGAGAGGCGCCCCGGGGAAGAGCCAGGCTCTTCTCAGGGGAATCAAGAAGGCTCAGCTGGGGGCATCAGCAGGTGGAAGCCTGAGGCACCGATGTACAGAGTCCCAAGGTGACGAAGGGCGACAGCGCCATCGGAGGCTGTCCTAGGTCAGTGAGGGAAACGTGGACGAAGGCCCCGTGAAGCCAGTCCCAGAGCACACAAGCCAGGGCTCTGCTCAGGCTGGGGGTCCCGGGACTCCCGCTGAAGGTGGGTGGGGCACGGGCACGGAGGACCCGGATGTGCAAGGGCAGGAGCTATCCTTCCCGAGACACAGGCTGGGGACAAAATGGGGACACAGGTGGGAACAAAATGGGCCACGCCCTACCCGCAGGAACCTTACCTAAAGCCCAGGAGATAAAATACATCCACATAGGAACTGTATTGACTACAGCCTAGGAAATTAAAGAAAAAAAAGGAAATCCTGCTGTTTGGGGGTAAGGGTTAGAGAGCATCTTGCGGAAGGTAACCAATTTTTACTCTTAAACTTTCACCAGCAATAATCAAAGTAGTTTTAAAAAACATTCTTGGGGCGCCTGGGTGGCGCAGTCGGTTAAGCGTCCGACTTCAGCCAGGTCACGATCTCGCGGTCCGTGAGTTCGAGCCCCGCGTCGGGCTCTGGGCTGATGGCTCAGAGCCTGGAGCCTGTTTCCGATTCTGTGTCTCCCTCTCTCTCTGCCCCTCCCCCGTTCATGCTCTGTCTCTCTCTGTCCCAAAAATAAAAACGTTGGAAAAAAAAAAAATTAAAAAAAAAAACATTCTTTAGCAATTAAAAAAAAACAAAACGGGGGAGGGGCCAAGATGGCGCAGCACCATGGAAGTTCTTTTGTGCATCTCTCGTCCCTGAAAGGCAGCCAGATCAACACCAAGCCATCCCGCACGCCTAGAAAACTGATCTGAGGATTAACACAATTTGCACAGCCTGAACCACAGAACTCGGCAGGTATGTGGTGCGGAGAGAGGAACTGGGGGAGAGAGGAGCCCGGGAGGGCAGAGAGCTCGCGAAGAGAGGACGGAGATGGGGGGGAGGGTACTGGAAACCCCCACCCCCCGAAAGCAGCTGGAGAGAAAAGAGAAAGAGTGGCGGAATCAAAAAAAAATAAGATGCTCAAGTTAAACACAAATTTTTTTTCTTATTCTATCAGGAAACAAAGTATGAGATCGCTTTAGAAAGAATATGGAAATAATGAAATATCGTGGTAAGAAACAGAGATGAAACACTGAATGTTATTCACTGGACCCCTTCCCTTCTAACATGGTCTCGCTATCTGAAACAGTCCAAATACCGTCCAAATACCAATGAAGAGCCCAAAATTGCCAGAAGAGACCACGCAGACAGACTTGCAGCCAACCAACGTACACGTTCTGCTGAAGCAAATGCAGAAATAAGCATCAATAGCAAATGACTACCTTCACGAAATAAAGATTTCGTAGGAAAGTACGCGGGTTTAAAAACTTACTAAGTATCTCACTCTTAAATATTTTATCAAGCAACAAATACAAATGAAAATTATGTGGTCTTACTATAGTCAAGATACTTCAAAGTCTTGGTTAAGCCTGCTGGTGTCTGCCTAAGAGAGATTTCCAACCTCTGTTTTCTGTGGTTAGAAAGACTTTTTACACCTCTACCAAATGTTAAAATACAAAGTACTGTTAACACGAACGGCTCATAATTAACAAGTTCTAAGACTCTCAATCACGAAAACCAGAAACCTGACGAGAAAGCAGGCGCCTGCAAATGTACAAAAATCCCAATGCCCCGCGATTCTGTACGGTTATGTTACCGCTAAAAGGGAGATGAACTAAATATGCCTCAAAATCGTCCCTAGTCTCTCATTTCCTCTAGATTTTCGCTCATCCCACGGCAGTTTCTTGCTGCACAAACACTCCCAGCGTGGAGACTAACATCGGGCCCTTGGTACAAGAGAGAAGAAACCACAGGTGAGGATAGTGAGCAACCACGAGCCTGTTCATGAGGGTTCGATGCCACTGGTCTAATTCACGAGAAGAAAATCTCCAGCTAATGAAAAAAGAAAAATAACTGAGGAAGTGAGGGAAAGATTCTAAGACGCTGGAACGTGCCGAAAAGGAACATTATTTAAAACTGGAATGGAGCTGGCACGGAGATCTGGATGAATCCGGAGAACTCAAGGCAAAGAATGGGGCCCAAAGAAATCTGACACATTTCTCAAAGGTCTGAAAAAAGGAACTTTATTTTTTTTTAAGTTTATTTATTTACTTTGAGAGAGAGAAAAGGGGAGGGGCAGAGTAAGGGAGAGAGAGAGAATTCCAAGCAGGCTCCACATCACATTGCCAGCACAGAACCTGACGTGGGGCTCGATCCCACAAACCATGAGATCACAACCTGAGCTGAAGTTGGATGCTCAACTGACTGAATAACCCAGGTGCCCTTTTAGTCTTTTTTATTTTTTAGTTTTTTTTTTTTCAGTTTATTTTGAAAGCATACTGATCCGAGTGGGTGGGGCGGGGCACAGAGAGAGGGAAGAGAAAATCCCAAACAGGCTCCATGATGTCACCCTGAACTCATGAACCCTGAGACCATGACCTGACCTGAAATCAAGGGTCAGACATTTAACCAACTGAGCAACCCAGGTGCCTCTGGAAAAAGAACGTTAATAACATTAAAAACTGGTTTTAAAGGAACTAACTAACCATTTGCGGTAAAAAAAGAAGACAGGTCCCTTCTCCACGGAATAGACACCTGAAATGTGAAATTGCAAATGGAGGGAAACGTCAGCTATGAAAAATGAAAACACAGAAATATTACTGTAGGGAAATTAAGATATTCACACTAGGGTTGAACAGCCTTTCTAGGATTAAAGTAAAAACCACAAAGGAAAACAGAAGGTTTGCATACATAAAAATTATAAACTTATCTACATCTAAAAGAAAAAGATAGGGGCGCCTGGGTGGCTCAGTCGGGTAAGCATCTGACTTCAGCTCAGGTCGTGATCTCAGGGTTTGTGGGTTCGAGCCCTGTTTCAGGCTCTGTGCTGACAGCTCAGAGCCTGGAGCCTGCTTCGGATTCTGTGTCTCCCTCTCTCTCTGCCCCTCCCCTGCCCACGCTCTGTCTCCCTCTCTCTCTCTCTCTCTCTCTCTCTCTCTTTCTCTCTCTCTCTCAAAAATAAATAAACAGTAAAAAACAAATTTTAAAGAAAAAGATAAAAAATGAGTCAAACAAGATAAAAATATTTGTCACGTGATAAGCTTCTCTTAGAGAAATTCTGAAAAGGTAGAAATGGACGTATGAAGAAAGACGAGTAAACTCATATAAAAGATCACAATAAGCAAGGAAATGTGAAAAGGTAAGCAGCAAGCAAATCACAAGGAGAGTATTTTTCACCAGTCAAGGCAGCAAGTTAAACCCAATGCTGTACCTGACGCGAGCAAGGATGCTGGGGGAGGCGCAGGCAGGCACACTGGAGTGCGAACAGGCCTAGGGCTGTCATATTTGCTCTGGAGACCCCTCATTTGCTTAAGTCATCCATCGTCTGAGATCCTGCCAGGTGCCAACAACCTCGGAACCTTCGGGGAAAACAGCCGCACGAACACAGAGCAGAGGACCCAGCAGCACAGCGACCGGCACAGTAACAGCCGCTACCAGAGGGAGGGGGCGGGGTGCTGGCGACACACACACCGCCACACGACTCCACCTGTGCCAAGGTACGTCGTGTTAGCCGGCGTTTCTTGTTACTTTCACGTATTCCGGGCCTCAATCTCCAAACAATGTGATAAAAGACACGTGGCGCACCAAGGCCACAAAGAAATGAATTCACACAGATCCTCCCAGGATGAGCTGAGAAAGCACGACGGGTCACGCACAGCCGGTCCCGAGGCTATGAATCTGCTCCTGTGTATCTGTCCCCCCCCCCCCCCCCCACCCCCCCCCCCCCGCCCCCGAGCGGACCCGCGTCCACCACGTGCAGCCACAGAGGGCGGAGCAGATAAGATCATGAATCTCAGCTGTTGATCGTGTCCGACCTACAACAACCTACGACAACCTACGACGACCGACCGATGGAGACCTACCATACAGATCTGACAGATGGAGAGCCGCTACTAGACGGCACACCTGTAGTAATGTATCCAGAACATTCTTGAACGGATACTTCCCAAACGCTGCTCAGCCCACAGATGCTGAAAACCACCCAAGATGAACGGGAAGCACCGAGCAGGCTCTGACCTCGTGAGAAAAGACGTACCGTTCTACTCGACCTGCACCATCACAGAAGTGGACGAACGAGGGATGGCACGTGAATAAGAAGGAAAGTCACCGATGCCTCTCTGAGCAGCAGCTGCAGAAACCCACTCCAATGACTTCTGAGTTCATCAGCTCTTAAGCAATTTCTGATGGGAAAATTTAGCCAGCATTTGAGAGTACTATTTACAAGAAACCCAACTATCTGAAGACATGACTGTCACAAAAGGGACTCCTTCTTGCCAAGCGGAAGATGCAGTAACCCAAGAAACCAGTTACATGTTAGGACGTGCCTGGGGAAGTGTGCACTGCCCACAGACAGCGTGTAAAATGCACTAAAGAGGGATTTTTAAAAAGAGATCTTTCAAGAAAACATTACTCACAAACAGTAAATTTCACTAAAAGATGATAAAATTTTAATAGGCATTTCATGATTTTTTATGTAAAAATAACAGTAAGAATTTTAACAAGTATGTGACAACAGTGTTGACAAAAGAATCAAAGATGCTAAAATATACAGGAAGAAAGAACACTGTCTCAGCGGGTCAAGTTCCTTTCTGGCAAGGAAACTGGAACACAAGAAACACCTAAATATGTGAGCGTTCTCTCTGACAACTACACACGCACACAATGTACACAAGTTCAAAGACAACAGACTTTCTCCTCTCTTTCATTTGTCTAACACGTTGAACAACAGAATGCCATAACCATTACAAGAAACAGGTAAGAGCCACTGGAAATCAGTCATCACCAAGTGTAAAGAGAAGCCACAGCCCAGAATTAATTCCCGATCATTTCTAAAGCTCCACATTAGCTTTAGGTGTGCATCTGGAATACACAGTAATAGTGGGTGACATGATACAGTCCTACTGAGATTTGATGGTTGATTAAAACAAAAGCAAGTAAACAAAAACCTCTGAGTTTATCCTATCTGCTAAAATACTACAGGAGCTCTTTCAAAACCACAGTCCAGGACTCACTCGTGTTTGAATCCCCGGAAGGGATCACAGTGCCGACCATAGTGAGTACTAAGTATCTGGAACTGAATCGTGAACCAGCCAGCAGAATGATTACAGCCCAGGATGCAATTTATACACCTCTCTGGAGCAAGAGGTTAAAAAAAAAAAAAAAAAAAAATAGCACTGATCCCAAGAAACCAAAAGCAGAATGACCCCACAATTCAAATTCCTCATCAGGGATTTCTGAAAAGCTGCCAACAATTTCATTTTCTCCTCCTTAACTCTGACGGACGCTATCCATTAGGAGAGAACCATGAATCATAAAGCAGGTCACAAACAAGGAGAAAGCAAAGAACGGAGCAGCAACAGACGTGGAAAATTCCCACATGACAAGACAGCCTCTCAAGCAGCAAAGTGTGCAGTTGGCTAAAGATCACCCGGTGTCGACTGAGCTCGTGCACCAGTTAAAATACTCTCTGCTTCTAACAAAGTACCCTCAAGATCCGAGCATACTTAAAAGTGGTCGTGGCTTTCCTTTTCAAAGGAAAAAATAGAGCAGGGAACATCTTCCCAGAGTATTTCTACAAGAATGTGTGTAAGAACTCCAAATACAAAATTCAAATACTGTAAATACGATAAATACGATAAGACAAACTGCAGTTAAGTCACATAAGGAAGGAGCCATCAATGCCATTCAAAGAACAGATAACCTATGAAATGCTACAAATAAAGGAGATGAGCAAAGAATATTCTTCACAAGAAAACAAGTTTCAGACTAGCCAAGGAGCATTTTTTACATTTTTACATGCATTTTTCACATTCTAGATTTTACTCAGCAATCATTTGCATCAGAATAACGAGCCACAGGGGCGCCTGGGTGGCGCAGTCGGCTAAGCGTCCGACTTCAGCCAGGTCACGATCTCACGGTCCGTGAGTTCGAGCCCCGCGTCGGGCTCTGGGCTGATGGCTCAGAGCCTGGAGCCTGTTTCCGATTCTGTGTCTCCCTCTCTCTCTGCCCCTCGCCCGTTCATGCTCTGTCTCTCTCTGTCCCAAAAATAAATAAACGTTGAAAAAAAAAATTTTTTAAAAAGAATAACGAGCCACAGAGCAATGTACAACCCACAGAACAGTCACATGAAGTCGGAGGGGGCTGGGCTCACACAGCCGCTCCACCGAAGCTGCAGGGACTCGAGGCAGATCCCTGAGCAGATCCCTGAGCAGCGGCCTCAGGCCCCTCCCCTGTAAGGTAGAGAGAACACCAACCTACCTAGGATGGCAGTTATGCAAATGAGCAAGTCACCTGACACAGATCACAGAGGAGGAAGTCAGAGATAGCCACACCGTTACCATCTACGAGTAAAACGTCCTTTCAAACAGGACCAATGGTCGTCAATTTTGTGTAAAAAGGTAAATCTCCATTTGTATTTGAAATAAACCCACTGACAATTATTAAGATCTTCTGAGTTTGAGTATCATAGAAGCATAAAAGCCCTAATTATTAGTATGCCTTCATCAACAGTTTTTACTATTTTTAGGTGACAGTGACATAACATAAAATCAGCCATTGTAAGTGAGTACTACAACGGCACGGGGTACATTCACGGTGTTGTGCAACCCACTCTATCAGGTTCAAATACATTTTCCTCACCACAAAAGGATGCGTCAACCCACTAAGCAGTGCCCCCCACAACCTGCTTTCAGTTCCAGTAATCTACCTGTTCCCATACTTCACACAGATGACGTCGTACAGTCCGTGACCCTTTGTGTCTGATTTCTCTCACACGGCTTTTTCGAGGTTCACTCACGTTGTATCAGTATTAATTTTTACGGTTGAATGATACTCCAACGTGAGAAAACGGCACAATTTGTTTATCCACTCAGGCGCCGATGGACATTTGGGTTGTTCTCCCCCACTGGCGGTTATAAAGGGCGCTGCATGAACGTGGCTGCATGTGTATTTGCTCGAGTGCCTGTTTTCAATTCTACAGGCATTTGGGAACATCCGAATTTCTCCTTCACTCGTGAATGGGACACACAATTCTTGGTTGACAGTTTTTTCTTTTGTCATTTTAAAAACATCATCCACCTCCTGTCCTCCACAGGCTCTTACTCTAGAGGCCTTGTGTGTGACAAGCTGTCTCTCCCTTGCTGCTTTCAGAACATTCTCTTTGTCCTCGGGTTTGAACTGTCTGATTACAACGTCTCGGTGTGGATTCTCTGCGTTTGTCCTTCTAGGGATTCACGGAATTTCCTGAACGTGTAGATTCATGTCTCTTAACAAATCTGGGAAGTTAACAGCCATTATTCCTTCAAACTTTCTCTCCACCCTCTCCCTCTACGACTCCCACGACTCCCAATGCACGCACATTAGCGCATTTAGTGCTGCCCCCAAGTCTCTACTTAACTTTCCTCGTTCTTCTTTCCACGTCTCAGAATGGATCATCTCACGTGATCTAGGTTCAGGGTCAGGGATTCTTTCTCCCGGCCACTTAAATTTGCCACTGAAACTCTCGAGTGAGCTCTTCTTGCAATTTATTATAATTTTTGGCACCAGAATCTCTCTTGGCTTCCTTTTTATCATTTCTATACCTTTACCGATCTTCTGTTTAATACAGTACATTGTTCTCCTGATGTCTCTTAACATTTTTCAGTTGTCTCCTTTAGCTCCGTGAGCATACTTATGGCAGGTGAGTTAGATTTTTGTCCAGTAAGTCCAGAATCTGGGCCTCCTCAGGGACAGCTTCTGTTCCTTTCTTCTATGACTGGGCCACATGGTTTCTCCGCATGCTTCATAATTTCCTGTGGAAACCTGTACATTTTGACTATTATAATCTGGTAACTCGGGAAATCAGTCACGTCCTCCTCTTCTGGGTTTCTTTTGTTGCTCAGTATATGCTGTAGCCGTGCACGTTTAGTGACTTTTCTAGAACTGTTTTGTAAAGTGTGTATTCCTCGTCATGTGTGGTCTGTGAAGTCTTTCAGTCAGTGTTTTGAAAAAGATTTCCCTGCAAGGGGAGGGGGTGAGATTAAGAAAGAAAAGGAGGTATGATGGAGGGAAGAAGGAATGAGAGGAAGAAAGGGAGGAAGGGTGAAGGACAGGAGACAGGGAGAGGGAGGGAGGGAGGGAGGGAAGGAGGGAGGGAGAGAGGGAGGGAAGGAGGGAGGGAGAGAGGGAAGAAAGGAGGGAGAGAGGGAGGGAGGGAGAGAGGAAAGGAGGGAGGGAGGGAGGGAAGGAGCGAACAGCCTCTCCCAGCCTTGGCAGGCTGGCTGTCCCGGGGCACCCGGCACTCGGCAGGCTGTCTACAACTCTGCCTGAGACCTCACCTCTGCTTGCAGTGAGCCTAGAGACTGGCTAGAGGCAAAACACTTTCTTGGGGTCTTTTCTGAGCATGATTCAGTGCCGGCCTTGGATGTGGCTTTCAAAACTCTCCTGTCAACACACACACTTCTGAAGGCCCCGATTTTCCAAAGAATCCTGTCTCCAGCTCCTTCTAGCGGGCACTCGACACTCTCTTCACTGTGTCAGCTATCACCTATTGCCCCCCAGCCACTGCTGCTGACACAGGCTTCCGAAACGCCGACTGTTTTTTTTGGCTCTTCTGCCCTGAGTGACATCCAATCAGAGGAAGAGAGACAACCGCCTTGACTGGGTCCTTCAAGTGGCCCTGCCAGGCTGGACAGACACAATTCTCGCAAGTGCGTGCCGCTCCACTACCTTCAGAGCCACGGCCTAGAGTCCCAAACTGAGAATGTGGGCTGCTCTCACTGAGGCAAGTGCTCGCCCCTTCACTGCTTCTACGCTCAGGAGGGCAGGCAGGACTGCCGACTGATGGTTCACAGATATCACCATGCCATTTAGTTTTGAATGATACAATTAATACACGGAAACGAATCTCTACTCATTCCAAATATCACAATGAAAACAATTTAAAAACTAAGCCGGGACCTATAGTATATTCCAAAAAAGACACATCAAAGGTACACCTAATTTACCTGGCCACTCTGGGGATTCCTTTTTTCCAAAACTTCACCTCTTCTCTACAACACACCTTTCCTCCACCATGCCATTACTTCATACATCAAAACTCTTCACTAGTTAACCATTCAATTTAATCGCAAGAGTATAGTCTTTTCAAAAATGGCACTGGGACAACTGGATACTCACACACAAAGGAATGTGGCCCCATGTCATACACCCACACAAACTACCGAATGAAAACGGATCACACATCTGAGCGTCAGAGCTAAAAGCATAAAGCCCCTGGAAGAAGATATAGAAGTAAACCTTTGCAACCCTGGGTTGACAAACTGTTCCTTAGATACATCACGACGGCACAAGCAATAAAAGAAAACACAGATGAGCAGCACTTCATCAACATGAAAACTGTCGTGCGTCAGAAGACACCAAGAAAAAGAAAACACAAGCCACCGAACGAGACAAAATATGTCCAAATCACAGAATGACGAGGGACTTAAATCCAGAATATATAGAGTTCTCCCAAGTCAATAAATACAAAAAAAGAACCCAGTTCCAACAGTAAGCAAAGAATCTGAAAAAAACACGTCTCCAAAGGAGACATACAAACGCCCAATAAGCAGATGAAAAGACGCTCAACGTCATGAGTCACCAGAGAAACACAAGTCAAAACCACAACGAGCTACCACTTCACGCCCAACAGGACGGCTGCAACAAAAAGACAGAGGCTAACAGGTGCCGGCGAAGACGCAGAGAGACTGGACCACTCACACGCTGCTGGTGACAAAGCAAACCAGCAGCTGGTTTGGCCAACTGGCAAGGCCGATCAGAAGAGTAGTCTGCAGTTTCTCAAGAACGTGGTTACCATATAATCCAGCAATTTCACTCGTGGTGGGTATGCTCACAGAAGAAGTAACATCACGTTCGTACAGAAAAACCGCACGCAGACATTTGCAGCAGCATTCTTTACAGTCGCCTGAAGTGGAAACAACGCAAATGTCCACCCACTACTGAATGGGAAGCAAACACGGCATGCCACAGAGAGGAGGAGCCCTGGGCAACGAAAAGAGAAAGAGTGCTGCCAGGCGCCACGCCAGCGATGAACTGATGACCCGTGACCACAGGACGCCGGGGAAAGAGGCCTGTGACACCAGCCCACACGCTGCAGGCTTCCGGACACCTGCTCCTCGGGGGCAAACCCATGGAGACAGAAAGCAGGCCGGGGGACGGACCCGGGGCTGGAGGAGGGGCAAGAATGGGATGACGGCTAACATATTCAGAGTTTCTTTCTAGAACGTCAAGACCGTTCCAAAAGTAGACGGCAGTAATGCTTCCACAACTCTGTGAACAGACCCAAGCCACCGAACCGCACACTTTCAACGGATAAATTTTACGTTACACGAGATCTGTCCAAATAAGCTATACAAATATTTTTTTGGAGAATTATTTCAAATAAATAATTCAACGTACAAATGTCCCCACGTAATCAGAAGGTACAAACTCCACTCTAAACCTCATCTTTGAAACAGGCTTTGAAGTTATTATGAATACGTGTTTAGTTTTTCGGTGCCTTCCTTCATTGTCCCTCATTGATGCGATCACTGTCTTGGTGTCACTGTCACTTTTTGACGGGCGTAATGCCCACCCACAAATACTTTCCCCACACTCTTCCCAATACATCGCTGCTTTTCCACTGAGACTGAGAGACCAAATAAACTCTTTAAAAACATAAATTAAGCAAGGGTTAAAAGCCCTGAACGAAGTTAAGGAGAAATGGGCATAAAGTAGTCCCACTTTGGATCATGACATGAACTGTAGGTGCTCCGAGACCTTGCACTTAAACAGTTTAAGGCCCTGGTACTAATTGTCTAACCCTACGACTGTGTTGAAAATATGACACAAACAGAGACGGCAGGTAAGGTGATACAGGGCTTCACAGAAAATGTCCTGCACCAGCTGGGTTTCACACGTGTCTACGTGCACACCCCTCATACACAAACCGTGACAGAGCGCACCACACGACCAGTTCTCTGTGCGCATGTGTGTTTAAGTGTGTACATGTTTATACTCATACACACACATCCCAGCATCTGGAGAATGAATAAAAAATCTACCTTGAATTTGTAGGCATTACGTTATCGTAAGAAAATTAATTAGATACCATATGTAATTGCATAACACTATTTTTGGTAACAGAATTATGACGTTTTCTTTCATTTATGTTAACTCTGACGTGATGGCTACATTAAGCAAATGATAAACTAAATCAAAAGTGTCTTGCTGACCTCTTACTGTGAGCTTGCTGTAGAGCTGTGAATTTACTTCCTTGTCTCGCTGAAAACGCCGAAATTCATCAATTGCTTCCCTCATGATGGTAACAGCCAAAACGAATCCCTATGAGACAAAATAAAATCAGATATTTGAGAAAATTGGATTATAAATAACAAAACAGTAACAAAAAGTTTTACTCCCCACCCCCCACCCGCCAATTTGTTACTTCTACAACATAAATGAAAACAAAGACAAAAAGGAACAATGAAACACCACTGAAAATATATAAGATTTACGATTCTATCAGCCAAAAAAATTTTTTTTAATTCGTATCATAGCTTGTACTTCAAGCCAAACATCAGAAAGGACTTAGTAACCTAAAAATAAGGAAACCAACAATCTTCAAAAACCCCATGAATTATATTCAGAACATGCGAGCATTCAAGTTCAAATTAACAAAGACTGACATCAAAATCACACATTTCGGGGCGCCTGGGTGGCGCAGTCGGTTAAGCGTCCGACTTCAGCCAGGTCACGATCTCGCGCCTCCGTGAGTTCGAGCCCCGCGTCAGGCTCTGGGCTGATGGCTCAGAGCCTGGAGCCTGTTTCCGATTCTGTGTCTCCCTCTCTCTGCCCCTCCCCTGTTCATACTCTGTCTCTCTCTGTCCCAAAAATAAATAAATGTTGAAAAAAAAAAAATTAAAAAAAAAAAAAAATCACACATTTCCTATACTTCTCTTTCTGGTAGAATGAAATGCGTAGCAACAGGAAGCTATCCCAGCACGACAAGTTTCTCCCCGTGGCAGCATCTACAGACACACGTGGGGCACAGGCACAGCCACCACGCTTTTTTTTCTTCACTTTTTTAAAAAATGTTTTCATTTAAATTTATTTTTTTTATTTTTGGGGGGGGAGGGAGAGAGAGAAAGACAGCATGAGCAGGGGAGGGGCAGAAAGAGGGAGAGAGAGAGGATCCCAAGAAGACTCCACACTACCAGCGCAGGGCCCGATGTGGGGCTCGAACCCACAAACCATGAGATCTCGACCTGAGCCGAAATCAAGAGTCGGACGTTCAACCGACTGAGCCACCCAGGCGCCCCTACTTCCTCACTTTTTAAGTAAAAACCTGGACAGATTAACTTGATGCTATCTAAATAAAACTTTTTTCAAAGTGTATTTATTTATTTTGAGAGAAATAGAGAGCACGGGAGTGGGGGAGGTGCAGAGAGAGAGGGAGAAGCCCAAGCAGGCTCCGTGCCGTCAGCGCAGAGCCCAACGTGGGGCTCGAACTCACAAACTGTGAGGTCATGACGTGAGCCGAAGTCAAGAGCCAGATGCTTAACCAACTGAGCCACCCAGGCGCCCCTACAGAAAACCTATGTACTTGGAATCTATTGTGACATCTATTACACCGCTAACGTGGCTGGAGTCATTTTCAAAGGCTACTTGGGTGTTTTCTGACACATTACACAGCTACTCTTCAAGTCAACCTCTCTCGGACCACACTGTCCAGTAGGCTTCGTTTGACTGATGAGCATCCCCCCGTCTACTGTGAAAATGGCCAAGGCAAGGCCGGGCAACTCCACTTAGGGGACAGCAACCTGTTATCCCAGGGCTGTTTTTGTGTCGCCGACAGGCTACAGCACGTGGGCCCCTGGAACCCATGGTCCTCGTGTTTACTGAAACACGGCCGTCCCCGGCGCATTCAGAGTTGTGCCACCATCAACACCATCTGACTTTCATCACCCCAAAGAGAAAGCTCACCCCCCTTTCCCATCTCCCCTGCTCCCAGCCCCCTGCAACCATAGTGCCTCTTCCAGGTGACTCGGTACGGCTGGCATTTTCACGAGCTGCGAAACTGCTTTCCCAAGTGCTTGTACCACTTGACATGAGCTTACTGGCCACATACACGTTCTCTTGGGATAAACGTTATTCAGATCCTACGCCCACTTTTTACCTGTGTCATTCGTCTTTTCACGCGAAGTTGTAAGAGCTCTTCGTGTGATTCTGGATATAAATACCGTGTTAGAGATATGATTTACAAGCGTGAAGTTACACTTTCCAGGTTGTATTGTTTCACTTTCTTGATAGCGTCCTCTGATACACTCAAGTTTTTAATTTTCATGATGTCCAATTTAAATTGTTTCTTTGGTCACCTGGGCTTTTAGCGTCCAAGATCCCAAAACTCCACCTCTGTTTTCTTCCAGGAGTCTTACTGGGTTCAGCTCTTCCATTTAAGTCCGTAACCCATTCTCGGTTACATTCTGTGTGTGACAGGAGGCAGGGTCCAAATTCATTCTTTGGCTCTGTCTCCACTGACCTGTCTTAGCACCCTTGCCAAAAATCAAGTTGTCCTAAGCGTCAAGGTTTGTTTCTGGACTCGGCGTGTATCCCGTGATCTATCCTTCAGCTGGTACCACACCTTCTTGATGACTATAGCTTCAAAGTAAGTTTGGAATGGGAGGCAGGAGTCCTCCAATACTGATCTACTTTCTAGGACGCACTGGCTACTCTGCGTCTCTTGTATTTCCATATGAATTTTAGGATTGGTTTGTCAATTTCTGCCAAAAAAGCTACGTGGGATTCCCACAGGGATTGTACCGAATCTACAGATCAATTCGGAGAGTGCTATCGTTACAATAATATCAAGTCTTTCAATTCTTGAACGTGGGATGACTTCTATCTATTTAGATCTTTAATTTTTTCAAAAACGTTTTAAGTTTTCAGTATGAAATCTTGCATTTTAGCTAAATCTACTATTTCTCCTTTCTGATGCTTTTATAAATGAAATTACTACACTAATTTCATTTTCAGGTGGTCACTGCTAGTATAGAAAAATATAAGTGCTTTTTGTGTATCTATCTTATACCCCGTAGCCTCACTAACTCATTTATCAGCCCCAGCAAGTCTGTGTGTGTACTCCCCAGACTTGCCTACACACCAGGTCATGCCACTTGTCAACAGAGACAGCTTTTCTCTTTCTTTTCCATCTAAATGTCTTTTAGCACATATAAGACAAAAAAAAAAATATGAAAATCCAAAACAGGAAATACCAAAAATACTTTTAAAAAATTTAGTGTTATCAAAAGCCTTAAAATTTATACACACTTTAACCAAACAGTTCCACGTCTGGAAAGTTATCCTAAAAAACAAAACAAAACAAAAAAAAAACAAGGATCCTGGCATCAAATATAAGAAACCGGAAATAACCTAAATGTCCACAAATAAGAAATTCCTGGTACACTCGTACGATGAAATACCGTATTTCCTTAACTCAAAGATGCCGTTAGTCTCGGGTGAGAAGACAATACCACTTTAAATACACAAATTCTAAGTCACAACTCATTGTCAGTAACGTGAAAAACACGCATCTACCCATCCGGGAAAGACAGTTCCGTGAGCCATTCTCACATAGAGAGCATTTACTATTAGGACTCACGTTCACCACGTAGAATTCCGTAAAACTGTGTTTGTGACTGACCCATCCCGAGAGGTAAGAGGAGAATGGCTGTCAAGCACGTTACTTACACACTGAAGACGGTACCGTTAAAGGAGAGGGTCAATCAGGCGAGCGCACGGCCATCACCTGGAAGGTGTTCTGCTCAAGCCCCACCTGAAGAGGGCGCCTTCACCTCTCCTCTGTGAGGCGCAGGTCCCAGATGTGTGTATGTCATCTAAACTGTGCAGGTGAATCTAACTTTCACCCTGTAACCCTATGGCTTAAAGACAGCAAAAGTGAATTCTCCATTCATCAAGGAACTTTAAGCCACAAAACGTAAGAGTTCCCAGTGCTTCCGAGAACTCGATAAGTGAAAGTAGGCTTCTACTTCAAAGCAGTAACATTAGAGAAGATGCGACAGAGGGTCGGGTCCCAACTTGTAAAACAGGAGGTGAGCGCTCTTGGGAGGAAACAGAGCCCCGAAGACCGCTGGTGCACACGAGCAGCTCGCAGCCACGCTCCAAACCTAAGGTTTCCCCGAACACGTAACAGATGTGGAGGCCACTCCCGTGCCACCACGTCCGTCTCCGGCTTATCTATCCTGAGAAAAACCCCAAAAGCCAGCCTCAGAACATAAAGCAGATTCCAAGAAAGGCACAGCTGAGGCCAGGGTTTCCTTTACAGGCACGGGAGTCTACGACCCACGGACCTCCACCTGCAGAGTTTACATCCACTGAGTCTTAACTGGGTCACTGCAGACTGACGGCCTACGGAAGATGTGGGTAAGTAAGTCTTCCCACAGGAGGGGCCGGGCCTTCCCGCGACCTCAGCACCGACCACGTCCGAGACCGAAGCTACGGTACTGCTACTGGAAAACCCAGACTGGACGCAAGGGGGTGACAGTACTTCAGTGACATGACAGTATTTGAGGTCAGCCTGTTAATCAGAACGGATGATGGGAATGTCTCACGTGGCCGGTCCACAGGCCATGACTAAATCTTGTTTCATAAGGTGGACTTCTTTTTTCCTACTTCGCCAGACAACCCAGGAGTCACGTAAAGTAACTGCCAAAATAATATGCATTTTTTTTTTAATTTTTTTTTTCAACGTTTTTATTTATTTTTGGGACAGAGAGAGGCAGAGCATGAACGGGGGAGGGGCAGAGAGAGAGGGAGACACAGAATCGGAAACAGGCTCCAGGCCCTGAGCCATCAGCCCAGAGCCTGATGCGGGGCTCGAACTCACGGACCGCGAGATCGTGACCTGGCTGAAGTCGGACGCTTAACCGACTGCGCCACCCAGGCGCCCCAATAATATGCATTTTTATCAAAAGACAAAAAATTCTATTGCTATAATACCAGTTTAAACTTGAGGGATTCTTATATACCAGAAGCTTTTTATTTTAAGTTTATTTATTTACTTTGAGGGACAGAGAGAGAGCGCGAGCACGAGCAGGGGAGGGGCAGAAAGAGGGGGAGAGAGAGAATCCCAAGCAGGCTCCACACCGTCAGCACAGAGCCTGACGTGGGGCTCGAATCCATGAACCGTGAGATCATGACCTGAGCAGAAGTCAGAAGCTTAGCTGACTGAGCCACCCAGGAGTCCCCAGAAACTATTTTATGGGGTTTTTAAAATTTTTTTGAATGTTCATTTATTTTTGACAGAGAGAGAGCACGAGTAGGGGAAGGACAGAGAGAGGGAGACACAGAATCCAAAGCAGGCTCCAGGCTCTGAGCTGTCAGCCCAGAGCCCGACGCGGGGCTCGAACCCACGAACCATAAGACCGTGACCTGAGCCGAAGTCGGATGCGTAGCCGACTGAGCCCCCAGGCGCCCAAACTTTTCTATGTTTTTTGAATGAGTCAACTTTTAAATGCCACAAAAACCTAATGAGCAATAATTCAGACAGGGAAACTGAGGCACAAGGAGCGGAAGTACTTCTGCGAGAGTGGTCGTCCCTGGGCAGCATGCGATAGGAGTCCCAGTGAGTGATGTCCTTTCTCCTTTCCGTACTCCACCCACACCAGCGAAGTACAGAGACACTCAGGAAAGGAGTGGACAGAGGGAAGGACTGGAGAATCATACTGAAAGTCAGAGTCTCTTGCAAACGCCCTGGTCACCCTGGAAGTTACGTGTTAACAAACTTCCAGGACCACATCTTATATGGGAAAGGTAGCATCACCAACCCAGACTTCCTCTAAGAATCGTCTGCATGGGCAGGTCTATCCCACCTCATTCATTCCGACAGAAGCACTGCGATCCGTTTTGGTACTCTGGTTACACTAGCTGTCCCTCAAAGAGCTGTTCCCAAGGCTGAATGATACGAAAGGTAACCCTCATTCCGACACAAGAATGTAATAATGAAATCAATTATTTGACTCTTCTGTCATATGGCAAGATAGAACAGAAAGGAGATCAGAGCTGAAGTAAACAATACCGCCAGGAATAACTGACAAAAACGATTACGAAGCTATCAGTGTTTTCAGAAACACCCTTTAGCTGGAGAACAGAGGGAAGGAATCAGAAGTTGCCTGCTGCGGGAGACCGAAGATTTTATAACCACCGGCCGGGTAACGGGTTTACGCTGGATTGGCGGGTTTCTGTCAGGGAGGAACCTGGAGATGCCGAGCCCTTTTTCTGAGCAAGAAACCTCAGAAGGTTCTGCCTTACAGAACCTCACAAGGCAAGCAGAGAAAAGGCAGTGCGACGTGAGTGCGTACGAAGGCCACGCGCCAGGGCAGGCCCCCCAGGACGGGGTGAACGGGCGGCTCGAGAAACAGGAGGAACTCAGAGCTGTGAGAATCCTGCTGCAGAATACTTCCTTTACTTTAAAACAAAACAAAAAAACAGTACGTGGTCTGGATACAGATTTAGCGTAAATTTGCCGCGACTAATAAAAAAGATCTTCTCTGTGTGGTATCTGAATTTTCAGTTTCCAAAAAACGTTTCAGAGGGGAGCTTGGATCAAAGAACCAGTCTACCTAAGCCTGCTTCTGGGATTTGAAGGCGAGCCTGATGCACACATCAACTTTTTAAGACCTTTGCTAAATCAGAGGTTAAAACGTGCACGACAAGCGCAAGCACAGACTCACAAGTCCTTACTGATCACACGACCAGAGGCACCAACCGTGGCTGCCACCGGGGCAGGGAAGGGCAGGGCGCGGATTCCTAAGCAGGCCAGCTGGAGGTCCACCGGGGCGTGGGGACAGGGGCGCGGGGAACGGCCGGCAAGTCCCGAGGAAGCATGAAGCGCAACTCAAACGGGAGAAGCGGGCTTTTCACTTTTCCGCGGGGCCCCTGAGCCTCTGCTCAGCGTCCCTTCTAGGAGTACTGAGCCAGGTGCCTACCGGGGCACTTCTCTGAGCACGGCGAAGTGAATTCCCACACGCCAAGTGCTTCAAACACCTGCGGCTGACAGGACAGGTCAGGTTGGCGGACGTAAACTTCACACAGACAGAGGAAGGGGCGGCTCTGGCCGACACAGCCAATTCTGCGCACACTTAAAAGCAAGTCCTCGTTAGGAATCCACCTGCAACGAACATTCTCTTTGGTTACGAGCCACTTAAGTCACAGTCATGAGGAAAAGACGCAAAAGCAAAACAAACGAACGCTCTGTACGTCAGAGTTTTAAGAGGGTCCCGTGTCCTCAGACAATCAGCACTAATGGACACTTCAGGCCGAGCTGGCGGTGACACTGGAGGGGTGAGAGCACCCTGCGAAGCCACGGGTAGGAAGAGGGGCCAAAAATAAACACCCTGAGATGGTAAGTACACTGGATCTACGCTTTCACTGGAAAATGGGAAAACTAAGCAGGGCTTAGGCAATGAGACTCCCAGGATGCACAGGGAACAACGTACAACCAGACCGATCGTCACAGCCGAGTCTGTTAACTGTGAAAAATCAGAAAGAAACTGAAAGTCTCCTTCCCTGGGAAGGTGCACAAATCGACTGTGTATATATTCAACGGAACACTTCCGAGAAGCGAAGAGTACGTGAACTAGACCTGTACGTGTCAGGGATCCGTTTTATAAAACAATGTTAAGTCAAAACGCATGTTGCAAAAGGGTACACGGACTAAGGTAATCTTTATGCAAACTTTTCAGAGCATGCAAACAATACGATTTCAGGGAGACAAACATAAGTAGTAAAATTACTGGGAGACGCTTAACAACTGAATCTCAAATGCAAACAGAAGTTGCCTGCAGGGGAAGGAAGGTGAGCAGGGGGAAAAGAAGAGAAAGTCGCCCCTCCGTCGCCTCTCCACAGCCACCTGGCTTGAACACCAACTCTGAGCACTGAGGTCTGAGCTTCGGTGTCGCCCGTGTGCTACGCGACACCCACACAGTCACGGGGCTCCCTCTCCCGCTCAGGATCAAGTGCGAGCACCCTGACTTCCCTTACAAGCACCGTCCCACGTCCCCACGCTCCGGCGGCACCCTTAGCATCCTGGCCCGAGAGTTTCCGCAACCGTGGCTCCCCGGGCCTGCGCCTCTCTCTTCCCTGACCAGTGCGTGGCCCGGGCTCTCAGAAATCCAGATGTCATCCCAATGCCACCCCTCACAGGGGCCTAACTTAGATAATCCCGGCATCTTCCAACCCCACTAACTTCCTGAGTGCACCGTACTGACTCCGTGATCGTTCTGCACTACAAACACCATTACTGTCTCTGCTCAAACCTGCGCTCCTCTGAAGTCTGTGTGGGTGCACAGGAGGAGGGGCTGACTCCAGCGACCCTGCCAACGAGACTTCTGTCCCCTCTGCCAGTCGCCCTGGCGCATCTGAGACCGGCTGTGAGAGGCGGCAGAACTGCGCAGCCCGGAGAAATGAACTCCAGAGCACGCCGCTCACGTCCCGGCTCCGAGAGGAGCACTTCGGCAGGTAAGTGAGCACTGCGCTGGCTCCTTCCCTAAAGGAGGAGTTTCACTACGTTGTCTTGACTGGATTATGCTGACAATCTGCCCAAAAGGGAGCAGTCCAAAGGAAGCAGTCCATTTTTCTAGGTGCAAGGAAGAAAGAAGGCATTCGTATTGTCTACATAAGCTGAAAACTGATGAAAATTATCGGCAAACAGCATCAAACTATCCCAGCGGCATTATGGTGGAAATGGAAGTATTCGATGAGAAGTATCATTTGCCTTTCCAAAACTTTTATGCGCTGAGGGGTCAAGCAGAAATGGTCCGGACTTCACTGAGATACTTCAGCCAAAAGTAAGAACCGCCCATCTGTCAGGACAAGAGGGTCGCTGAGCAGATCACACCCTGGTTCCAGAAAGTGCCATCAGCACAGGGGAGAGACCGACCCGTTATCACAGCCTCAGTACAGAATGCGCCATGGAAACCACCCCACCCCCCAGCCCCCCACCAGCAGGGGTGCCTAGCGGCCTCTCCAGACGACACCCGGAGCAGTGTACCACCCGGACACTCCTGCAGGGCTGCCTGGCACACATGTGACCGAGCTCTGTAAAATCTTTCACGGAAGTTCACAGATACACGGCAACAATATCACATTTCTTAAAATCGGATTCAGTTTCTCTCTCAATCATCTCCACTCTTAAAACCATATTCTAAATAATCATTTAACTTAATTTCAAAAATCTTTTCTTTTACCAGAGGAGCCCAGTAGGTGTAGAGATAGCCTATTTTCAATGCTGGTACAAACTGCGAGCAGGATACTACCAGAAAATAGAGATTCAAGAAAAACTTGAATTGTTCATACAAAACCTAAAAAGGAAAAAGAAAAAATTAACACAGTCTCTCCAAGGAAAATCTTTAATACTTCAATCAAATAATTAAATCGGCACAATATCTAACTACATCTCCATCAAACATTGAGAATATGCCCTGAGTTACAGTAAATTTCTTAATTTTGGCACTGGCTTTCCAATAACCAAATCACATACAAAGCGAGGTAAGGTTACCTCAAAATTATATCTAAAATAAATTGAAAAAAAGACAATTAGAACTTTCAACTATGTTAAAAGCATCATCTAAGAGTTTTGATTTTCCAGTTTTCCACACTGACCTACATATAAATATCTTTGTACGTACAGCAAAGCAAATGAGATAGCAAGTCCTTTCCAGTGTTGGTGGTCGATCAATATGTATTTATATACACACAAATGTGTATCTTGATAACTCAGAAAATCCTACAATGGGAAAGTCGTGTTAACCTTGTATTTATGCAATGGTAAAAAATAAAACACGACAGCCACGTTTCTGAACATGAACGTCAGGGCAGTTTCACAAAAGCTAAGTGAACAGGCAGAGAGTGCACACAACGTGACTTCACAAAACCGCCTCCGCCTCCTGTAAATATCTGCTTCTTGCAGACGGTAAGAGATGATGACATATAAAAGAATGTGAATTCCAAAGCAATTTTGGAGACAGATGCCTACGTATTTTTTACAGACTCTTAGCAGTGAACCTGCAACAAGAGCTTCAAATATAAAATAAATATCATTCAACAAAATGTTAGGAAGGCAAATCCTGCAACTTTCTGTTTTTGTTTTTTAATTCAAATAGAGTTGTCTTTAAGGAAGAAAACCCAAGATCCGGTATATTAATACACTTCTATTTACAAATTCTCAAACTATTAAATTGAAATTGAAAACGAAAATGGCAGAAACCTCGTGTTTACAGACGAGAATAACTCAAACAGCAGTTGTGACCGCAATTAAACTTCCATCCTTGCAACTTGCAGTCAAAATCTCCTTGGATACCATTTTTTATGCAACTCGAAGGTAGGAAAATTTCAACCAGAGCAGAGCAGTGGGTTAAGTACTTACTGTTGACTTAAAGAGTCCGGAACCACAGGTTTCACATAATGAAGTTTTCTACATCAACACACAGTTGCTTGTGCAACTAAAGCATCGGCTGCATTGATAACATGTTTATATTCATAATCATATTCAATTGCTGTCTAAAAATGTTTTCAGTCATTTCATAAATTAATCTCAGCAGGAGAGAAAGCTCTTTTTCCTCAGTGATTTCTTTAAAATCTCTGTTAGCATAAATTATATCTATTAGCAATTCAAAAATTGCCATTTGGTGCTAAAAATGGCATTGAATTCCTACTGTGCAATTACCAAATGTTTCTAAAATACTACGTTTTAGATGAAAAGCCTAATTTAAGAGACAATCTAAGGAAAAAAATTCACACGGTAATACTTGCGCAGACAACCCATCAACAGGTATTTTCAGGACACAGCCAATCTTGGCAGGCTGTGTGGATTTACTCTGGTCAAAATTAAGCTGCACTGTTGGCTTTAAGCCACTGTAATCAATACTTTCTTGTCTACTGAATGAACTTTGTGACCTTTAGGAAAATGTGCAATGCTTAGCCAATCCGCGAGTATTTAATAATTTAAAATTAAAAAGAAAGCAGCAGCTTCAATCAATGCAGATGAGAGTATTTATCTGCCTGAAAGACAGTTTACATTTTATATCCTGACAAAAGAGCAGTCTTTCAATTACGGAGCCAACGGTTTTGTGTGTTTTAATAAAGAGCAAATTAGATATCAAGCATTCACCAACTATTAGATGGATGGGGAAGGGTGGTGGGAGGTAATCAATGCCCAACATAAAATCGGCATGAGTATTTACATAAAAACATGAAAAATAAGACAGCTCTCATTTCACAAAACCAAGAGACTTTCTTCCAAAATAGCATAAAGCTAATAACTAGAACATGTCAAAAACTTTGATCTAGAAACATAATCAGTAGTAGCTGCCTTTTGCCTGTAGAAAGATGAATAAATTCGTCTATTAAAATAGGAAATGATGCACAAAAATCAAAAATTATCCAATCATTCTAAATATGTACAGACTGAGTTTGTACGTATTTAAGACAAAAATATCACCAGCAATAAAAAAAAATTAATCAAATATTTAAACCTCAATATTTATACTCAGCATAATACCTATTTAAGATAACAAATAATACAATAATACATGGCCTGAAATTCATAATGTGAAGTAGAAAATCCATCTATAAATGCTTACAGAGATTCTGTTACGGAGTCCTGTCTGTGTAAGCACTTATGTTACTCTCATTTGGAGGCTCCTACGCAGGCTTTACACTTGGCATTCAGCTTCACTTCCAAACAAAACTTACAGCTCTTTTCTGATAATTTAATTCAGGCCTACTTGGTTATTTCTACAGTAGCATAAATATTTTTATCTAAGGCTGAAGTCAAACTATAAACTTTCTCTTTTCTTAATTTTTTTTTTTTTAATGTTTATTTTTGAGACAGAGAGAGACAGAGCATGAACAGGAGAGGGTCAGAGAGAGAGAGGGAGACACAGAATCCAAAACAGGCTCCAGGCTCCGAGCTGTCAGCACAGAGCCCGACGCGGGGCTCGAACTCACGGACCGTGAGCTCATGACCTGAGCCGAAGTCGGCCGCTTAACCGACTGAGCCACCCAGGCGCCCCAAACTATAAACTTTCTTAAGTTGAACTCTATGCAGTACCCGTAAAAGTGTGCATGAATTATTTAACAATCATCTGAAACGTGAATGGTTCAAAAACAAAGGGACACTGATTTGGATGGGACACGATTAAAAGGGGGGAAAAACAGTGAAAACAAAAGCAGCTGGCAATGTCTCATATAAAAGCCCAGTTTTCAGAACGTAACAGCCTTACCCCGGGTATAAAGGTAAATATATTGTATTTCTGGTTTTTGATAGAGTTTCGGGGATGCTTCTCTTCACACTTTTCAGGACATCCGAGCCACACTGTGCGAGCTTTTAGTTCTCTCTTTCTTTGACAAATATTTACCAGCCAATCACAGCAACTGCGTGAAAAAAAGAGACACATTATGAATGCTCTATTCCAAGTCTTTAAACTAATCGTACACATTTAGAGCCAATACGGATTGTTTCTGTGTATATGCACCAGACACTGACAGCGTTATCTAAAGCTAATCTGTAGGGTTGTCTTAAAGTAAGTTTTATGGATATGAAGGTGTGACATAAAACACTGAGAGAAACTCGTATGAGCGAGTATATGACGACTTTTAGAATCTCAAGGAAACTATCTTCCCTGTTTAGACCAAACAGGGTCGAAACAAAACGAAAAACAAAAAACAAAAACAGAAAACCACACTGACATTCTGAAGTAGTCAATGCTTTACTACGCTGAGAAAAAGACAGTCTGTTGTTCATAATTCTCAACACACCGCTCAGGAATTTGATGATAGAGGTCCTCAGACATCAATTCATCCCAAATGTGACCTGCCCTCTCTTCTTTGAGGGGACCACTTTTTTCCTTTCTAAAAAGGCGACTTTTCTAGTAGCATTAATACAAAGTTAAGACTTACGGCTCAATTCAGTATTTAGAAAGGGTACTGATGCTCTGTGGGATGTTCTAGTGACAGTGACAGCTCCACTGCATTGTCATGCAGCCATGCTCATCTGTGCAGTAAACACGTTAGATCTGTCCTTGCTCTAACAGCACCAGGGCTCCAGGAGCACAAATACTTCTACTCCCTGGACGTCCAAACCACCATTTTTGGATAGAGAGAATAAAGTTTTCTCAAAATACTTAAGAAAATGATGAAAAGGCATCAGAGCCATCTCAACTGAGCGTAACATAATCATGAATTTAAAATCTGATCTAATTCAGATCCCCACAACGCCGAGGAAACCTGGGAACAGTCTTCCAGGTGCGCTCCAGGCTGGACGGGCAGGCTGGCAGCAGAAGGCGCAAATGCCGAACTCCCCTCGGTGACAGAGTAAGCTCAAAAGGTCACAGTAATTTTGCGTGACGACGACAGTCTTCTAGGCGTCATTACAAAATGAGGCTGATGCGTCTGGACTTGTACCTTGAAGTCACCGCCTAACTTCCACGGTGGGGCACTAGCCGACACGACCCTCCGGAAATCGCCTGCCTTGCAAGTGATCAAAACGCAGACACGGCGCTTCACGGCCCAGCCGGGGGGCATCCCATGTGAGCGTACAGATGTGTGCAGGCGTCTCTACGGACGGTCCGCCTATTTGCCAGCTGTGCCCAGAAGATCTTCGGTCTGGAAGGGCAGGGCTTTGCCCTCGGAAGCCCCTGGCCTTCGGTCGTGGGCACCCGGCCACAGCACCGGGAGCACTGTCACTGTGAGTGAGCTCTCCCACGATGGGAATGCATGCGGCGGGTCAGCTCTGACACACCCCCAGCGACCCTCCTGCTTCAACTTTGAAGAACAGACAGCATCTTCACATATCAAGTATACTTTTAAGTCCCCGAATGTTATAAATCAGGATGTTATTAAAGTGATTTAAGGCTGTCTAAGTATTCCCATGTTTACTGCTTTCTTTGGGGGGGGGGGGTGGGGGGGTGGGAGAGTAGCGCATCATCAAGTAGCTTTAGTAAAATGTTAGGGATTTGTGATCTGTTCAGGCGTGAATGAAACAAAAATTAAATAAGACTTCAAATAAAATATAATAAGCATCAAACTCCCATTTCTCACCTTGCTGCTGCTTCTACTGTGTGGCCTGGACACCCTCCCAAGGACTCTTCTCCTCTGGCACCATCCACCTTGCCACGCCCCTGCCACCCGCCCCTCCCCCGTCAGGACCCCAGACACCCCGGAGGTCGGGGGCTCCCTCCCGGCAGCAGCTCAAAATTGCCAGCCTCTTATCTACCGCATACACCCGGTACTCCTGGTGCACAAAAGCCACGCAGTTATGGTACACGAGACCCACGTTACACGAGCCGGGAGGGACTCTTCCCCAAACTCCGGGTTCAATCGGTCTGACACCCGCAACTACCTTCCGGAGATGTCAGACCCCCACGTCTCCCCCAGGAGGAAACTGGGGGCCAGAAAAGTAAGCAATTTCTCCAAGACGAAACAACTCGTTGCTGGCAGAGCTACGTGGCTTCCCGAGTCACACTCAGAATGCCTCCAATCTTAGAAAGTTGCATCTGACACAGAAGCGCACGTTACTGGGAGCGCCCGGGTGGCTCCGTCGGCTGGGCGTCCAACTTCGGCTCAGGTCACGATCTCACGGTCTGTGGGTTCGAGCCCCGCGTCGGGCTCTGGGCTGATGGCTCAGAGGCTGGAGCCGGTTTCGGATTCAGTGTCTCCCCTCTCTTTGCCCCTCCCCCACCCACTCTCTGTCTCTCAATAATAAATATTTTTTAAAAAAGCTTCTTAAAAAGAAGTGCACAGGGGCACCTGGGTGGCTCAGTCGGTTAAGCGGCCGACTTCGGCTCAGGTCATGATCTCGTGGTCTGTGAGTTCTAGCCCCACGTCGGGCTCTGTGCTGACAGCTTGGAGCTCAGAGACTGGAGCCTGCTTCAGATTCTGTGTCTCCCTCTCTCTGGCCCTCCCCTGTTCATGCTCTGTCTCTCCCTGTCTCAAAAATAAATAAACGTTGGGGCGCCTGGATGGCTCAGTCGGGTAAGCGGCCGACTTCGGCTCAGGTCGTAATCTCGCGGTCTATGACTTCGAGCCCCGCGTCGGGCTCTGCGCTGACAGCTCAGAGCCTGTAGCCTGCTTCATATTCTGGGTCTCCCTCTCTCTCTCTCTGCCCTCTCCTGCTCATGCTGTCTCTGTCTCTCAAAAATAAACAAACACTAAGAAAAATTTTAAAAATAAATAAATAAATAAACGTTAAAAAAAAAATTTAAAAAGAAGTCCACGTTACCGTACTGCCCAATATAGCATCCACTGGCTACGTGACTTTTTTTTTTTAAGTTTAGTCGAGAGAGAGAGAGAGAGAGAGAGAGAGAGAGAGAGAGAACAAAAGAGAAAGAGTGCAAGCATGAGTGGGGGAGGGCCGGAGAAGAGAGAATCCCAAACAGGCGGCATGATGTCAGCATGGAGCCCAACGGGGGGGGCTCAGTCTCACAAACCGCGAGACCAGGGCCAGAGCCGCCATCGAGAGTGGGACGCTAAACTGACTGAGCCACCCAGACTATTCATTCGGCATGTAACTATCTCAGTATGAATCAAAATTCAGTGAAATAAAAAGTCCAGTTCCTCAGTTACATTAGCCACATTTCAAGGGCTCAACAGCCACCTTGGCCAGCGGCTACCATACCGGACATCGCAGATCTAGAACGTTCCCATCGTCACAGGGAGGGTTAGCGGGCAGGGCTGGTCCACAGGGAGCACGGTGCAGACACAGCTGCAGCAGACAGGATACAAGCTTCCTATGTGTGCGCTTCCTTTAGCGCTTCAATTCGGGGCGAAAATCCTCCAGCAAAGTATTCAAACAGGAATTTTTGTTCTGAAACACCTACTTACCTAATGTGTGTGACAGCTTAACGTACACAAGTCGGGCAAATCTACCGTGATATTGAAAACAAGAAAAATTGAGCGTTTGAAAAATGTATGTAAAATTTAGAAAATGTGGGTTTTACAAAGTTTACGCTGGTATCAGCATATTCTTATACAGACAAAAGGCTCCATAAATGTAAAACCACTTTGAGCATCACATGCACACTGCAGACAACAGCTAAAATGAAAACGTCGACATCAACACCACTGCGTGTAGCACCTGAACCTAACAACCCAGTGAGTTCCAAAGCCTTATACTCTATAAACTCTAAATTAAATACCAAGGGCTAAAAACACGTATACTCAACAGTTTATTAATTTTTCCCTATAGCCCTGTATAGGAAAAAAAAAAAAAAAAGATTCCTAGACTTCCAAGATGTAACAATTATTTGAAACACTTGGCTACTGGTAACTATCAACAAAAGTATTATTACTAAGTATTTCCTTATACAAATACAAAAGAAAAGTAGTAGACAGGGAGCCACAATCCAATCACATGCTATTTCACAGAATTAAATGAATGCAGAGCCTTGAGGGTTTAAGAGCCTGGGGTCCCACCAGAATTGCCACTGGCGACGCAGGCAGAAACTAGGAGCAGGAGGGGAAGACGGGTGCCTTGAGTGCATAAGCCCCCAAGATGAGGAACCCAGAAAGTATACTTAAGCCTCATGGAGCTGTAGAGGTAAGCAGGAAAATAAAATGAGGGGCAATTTCTCAGGAAGATGGATTTCTGAATACTGATAACAAGAGGGCGAATGAAACGGAGGTCCTTGGGAGGAAACACCCAGGAGCTAGCTTCACCTGGTAACACTTCTTTGGAAGTGGAATATTTTCTAAGTGAGCAATTGCTCAGGAGACACTGCCCATTTATACATAAATCACCTTACATTGTCAAGTCAAATAAGACTAAATCCAAGAGTGAATACGGCAGAGCAGCATGGACACCCTCAGCTTGTCTTGCCCCTGAAACACAGCCAGATCAGCACCAAGCCATTCTGCACACCTAGGAAACTGATCTGAGGATTAACACAACAATCCGTATACCCTGAGCCACAGAACTCGGCAGGTACGCCGTGCGGAGACGTGAACTGGTGGAGAAAAAAGCCCCAGAAGGTAGGGAGCTGTTTTCGTGGAGAGAGGACAGAGAAAGAGAAAGGGGGAGAGTGAGGCACATCAAGATCGTTCAAGAAAAGCACTCCCCCCAAAAGCAGCTGGAGAGAAAGAGTGAAAACACTCGCAGGGAACTGAACAAGGAATCTGTTCCCCAAAACCACTGACGAGAAGAAAGGAGAGGGTTTCAGTACCACCAGGATTCTACAAACAGTGGAACACAGTCTGAAGTTCTGGAGCCCAGTGCCCGGCGGTGCTCTGGTGAGGAAGCGGGGCGGAGCCCCAGGAGCAGGCAGCGTGGTCTGAGAGGTCCGTGTGCCACACGGGGAGAAGCAGTTCCGCTGCTTGGCGTGCATTTGGTAGAGGCCATAAAGCCTCCCCACGGGCAAAGGTCCCAGGGGATCCCAGAGAGCAGCCACGTTTGCTGGTATTGGGACAAAGATGCCAGAGTGTGGCAAAACCTGGTGCCAGCTGTGTGTTGTGACTGGCCATAACCTCCGAACCTCCGCTGCTGTGCAACGGCATGAACATTTTCTGGGCCAAGCCAGGACCGGCCATTGCTCAGTGAGACCCTCCCCCAGAGAGCTGGTGTGGGTCCCAGCCACAGAGGTCTCTGAAGTCTACAGGGTACCCTATCTGTGTAGAGATGGGGAGTGGACGGAGGCCTGAGACAACGGAGAGGTGCCTGATCACCAGTCGGTGAAAGAGCGAAGTTCCTGTGCCAGAGACTAGGCAACCGGGTGAAACCATTTCCACCTCTCATGTGCACGCACGTGTGCCACAATGATCCACCTCAGTAAGCTACGCAGCGCCACCTACTGGACAATACAGCCGTTACACCAAGCCCTGCCCAACTGCGCCATCCAAGTACACCATCCAGAGACCAGCACAAGTCCCTCCACCTGCTTAATGTACGGACTATAGCGGGCTTCACTGTTCAGCTCTAAGGGAAACTGGATGTAACTTCACTGTAGTTTCATTCTGTTTTCTGGCTCATGTATTTGTTCGTTTGCTTGCTTTGTTTTTGCTTACATTGTTTTCTTTTTTTCGTTTTTCTTCCTCATTCTTGCATACAGAAAGAAAAATTTATTTTTATTATTTTTTATTTTATTTTTTACTTTACAAATTTTTTATTCTATTTCATTTAATTCTATTTTACTATATAATTTTTTAATTTTCTTCTTACCTTTTTTTCTTTCCTTTTCTCTCTATTCTATCAAGTTTCTTTCAACAAGCAGATGAAAACACACCTAGCATCAAGCTTCATTTGATTTTTTGCTTTGTTTTTAATTTTTTAATTTTTATATTTTACTTTTTCTTTTCCTCCAAGATGACAAAATGAAGAACAAAAGAAAGAAGAGAAAGACATGACAGCCGAGGCTTAATCAACACAAATATAAGGAAGATGTCTGACCTAGAATTTAGAACCATGATAATAAGAATACTAGCTGGGGTTGAAAAAAGTCTAGAACCCCTTTCTGCGGAGATGAAAGAATTAAATCTAGTCAGCACGAAATTAAAAATGCTATAACCGAGATGCAATCTCAAATGGATGCGATGACGGAAAAGATGGACGAAGCAGAGCAGCAAATCAGCAATTAAGACAATAAAACTATGGAGAATAATGAAGAAGGAAAATGGAGGGAAATAAAGGCAAAATATCACGATTTGAGACTTAGAGAACTCAGTGACTTATTAAAAAGGAGTAACATCCGAATGATAGGAGTCCCAGAAGAGAGAGAAAAGGGGGGAGAAGGTTTACATGAGCAAATTATAGCAGGAAACTATCCTAATCCGGGGAAGGACACAGGCATCAAAATCCAAGAAGCACAGAGAACTCCGATTAGATTTACCAAAAACCAACAATCACCAAGGCAGATAACAGTCAAATTCACAAAATACACAGAAAGAATTATGAAAGCAGCAAGGGGAAAAAAAAACTTTTTAACCTATAAGGGAACACAGTTCAGGCTCACAGCAGACCTAGCCACAGAAACCTGACAGGCAGAAAGAAGTGGCAGGATATATTCAACATGCTGAATTGGAAAAATATGCAGCCAAGAATTCTTTATCCAGCAAGGCTCTCATTCAAAATAGAAGGAGATATAAAGAGTTTCCCACACAAACAAAAACTAAAGGAGTCTGTGACCACTAAACCAGCCCCGCAAGAAATTCTAAGGGGGACCCTTTGAGTGGAGAAAAGAAAAAACAAAACAAAAATTAAACCAAAATCAACAAAGACTGGAAATGACCAGAGAATATCACCAGAGACACGAACTCAAAAGGCAACCCAATGGCACCAAATTCGTATCTTTCAATAGTCACTCTAAATGTCAATGGACTAAATGCTCCAATCAAGAGACATAGTCTCTATACAAGACCCATCTACAGGCTACTTACAAGAGACTCATTTTAACCTAAAGACACCTTCACATTGAAAGTAAGTGGATGGAGAACCATCTATCATGCTAACGGTTGTCAAAAGCCGGTGTAGCCATACTTATATCAGACAAACTAGATTTTAAAATAAAGACTGTAACAAGAGATGAAGAAGGGCATTATAACATAATTAAGGGGTCTATCCACCAAGATCTCACTGCTGTAAATATTTATGTCCCCAACATGGAGCCACCCAAATATATAAATCAATTAATCACAAACATAAAGAAACTCACTGATAATAATACCCTAAGAGTAGGGGACTTCAACACCCCCTTACAATAATGGACAGATCATCGAAACATAAAATTAACAAGGAAGCAATGGCTAAGAATGACACACTGGACCAGATGGACTTAACAAATATATTCAGAACATTTCATCCTAAATCAGAAGAATACACATTCTTCCAAGTGCACATGGAACATTCTCCAGAATTCATCACATACTGGGTCACAAATCAGCCCTCAACAAGTACAGAAAGACCGAGATCATATCCTGCATGTTTTCAGACCACACTGCTATGAAACTCAAAATCAACCACAAGAAAAACTGTGAAAAGACCAGGAATACTTGGAAATTAAGCAATACTCTACTAAAGAATGAATGGGTTAACCGAGAAATTAAAGAGAAAATTAAAAAGGACGTGGAAGCTAATGAAAATGAAAACACAACCCAAAACCTCTGGGATGCAGCAGAGGTGGTCCTAAGTGAGAAGTATATAGCAATCCAGGCCTTCCTAAAGAAGGAAGAAAAGTCTCAAATACACAACCTAACCTTACACCTAAAAGAGCTGGAAAAGAACAGCAAATAAAACCCAAAACTAGCAGAAGAAGGGAAATAATAAAGATTAGAGCAGAAATCAATGATATCGAAATCAGAGAAACAGTTGACCAGATCAATGAAACCAGGAGCTTGTTCCTTGAAAGAATTAACAAAATTGATAAACCCCTAGCTAGATTAATCAAAAAGAAAAAACAAAGGATCCAAATGAAATACTTTCATTTCACAAATGAAAGAGCAGAGATCACAACCAATGCTGCAAAATACATACGATAGTAAGAAAATATTATGAGCAATTATATGTCAACAAACTGGGCAACCTGGAAGAAATGGTCAAATTCCTAAAGATAGAATCTACCAAAACTGAAACAGGAAGAAACAAAAAATTTGAACAGACCCATAACCAGTAAAGAAATTGAATCAGCAATCAAAAATCTCCCAACAAATAAGAATCCAGGGCCAGATGGCTTTCCAGGAGAATTCTACCAAACATTTAAAGAAGAATTAACACCTATTCTTTTGGAGCTGTTGCAAAAAATAGAAATGGAAGGAAAACTTCCAAACTCATTCTACAAGGCCAACATTACCTTGATTCCAAAACCAGACAAAGACCCCACTAAAAAGGAGAACTAGAGACCAATTTCCTCATGAACATGGATACAAAAATTCTCACCAAGATACTAGCCAAACAGATCCAACAATACATTAAAAGAATTATTCACCACAATCAAGTGGGATTTATTCCTGGGATGCAGGGCTGGTTCAATATCCACAAATCAATGTGACATATCACATTAACAAAAGAAAGGACAAGACCCACGAGATCCTCTCAATAGATGCCGAAAAAGCATTTGACAAAATACAGCATCCTTTATTGATAAAAATCCCCAAGAAAGTAGGGATAGAAGGATCGTACCTCAAGATCATAAAGGCCATATATGAAAAACCCACCGCTAATATCATCCTCAATGGGGAAAAACTGAAAGCTTTCCCCCTAAGGTCAAGAACACAACAGGGATGTTATTCAACACAGTATTGAAAAGTACTAGCCTCAGCAATCAGACAACACAAAGAAATAACAGGGATCCAAATCGTCAAGGAGGAAATCAAACATTCACTCTTTGCAGAAGACATGATACTCTACGTGGAAAACCCAAAGACTCCACCAAAAAACTGATAACACTGATATTTGAAATCAGCAAAGTTGCAGGATATAAAATCAAGGCACCAAAATCAGTTGCATTTCTATACACCAATAATGAAGCAACAGAAAGAGAAATGAAGGAACTGATCCCATTTACAATTGCACCAAAAACCATAAAATACCTCGGAATAAACCTAACTAAAGAGGTGAAAAATCTATAGACTGAAAACTATAGAAAGCTTATGAAAGAAACTGAAGACACAAAAAAAATGGAAAACCTTCCACGCTCATGGATTGAAAGAACAAATATGGTTAATATATAGCTCCCGAGGCTCCCACAGCCACACGGCCACTACCAAGTTTGCAACGGTTCAGGCTCTCTCACTGACAGAAACTCGTAACACTATGCTGGATGCAATACAAATGCATCACTATTGATTCCTTTGTTGGTTATTATCTCTCTACCAAAGCCAGGACCGATTTTCCCATGTTTTCAACCCTCATCTGGATCCCAGTCATCTCCTCACCCAAATGACGCCATGTTCCCAACTAAGGACAAGACAAAAGTCATCCCGGGGGTGCCTGGGTGGCTCAGTCGGTCAAGTGCCTGATTCATGATTTCCGCTCAGGTCATGATCTCACGGTTCATGAAATCAAGCCCTACATCGGGCTCTGGTGTTGAGTGTGGAGGCTGCTTAGGATTCCCTCTCTCCTTCTGTCCCTCCCAAGCTTGCACGCACACTCTAAATTTTTTTAATTAAAAAAAAAAAAAAAAAAAGCCTCCTCTACCACCCCTTCACCCCTCCTGCAGTGCTACCCTTCCCCCCCCCGCCCCCCCGCCTAAGAGAATGGATTCTAGTCTTCCTTCCCAGAACTGTCCTTCTCCCCAAGGTGTCCCTTTCCTTTATTTTTCATAGACCTATGCCACATGTCCTGTGACGTGTTCAGAAACACCATCCTTCCATGTGGCTTCTTCTATGACAATGACAGGACTCTCAAATCTGTATCTCTAGATCCTGTTTCTGAATCTGACACAAATGTTTGTATTACACCCACCCAACACAAGAGAAATTTAAAAAACAATTGTTTTAATGTTCATTCATTTTTGAGAGAGAGACAGAACACAAGTGGGGGAGGGGCAGAGAGAGAGACACACACAGAATCAGAAGCAGGCTCCAGGCTCTGAGCTGTCAGCTGACGCTGGGCTCGAACTCACAGACCTCGAGATCATGACCTAAGGCAAGTCAGACGCTTGAGCGACTGAGCCACCTAGGCGCCCCCCAAAGAGAGATTTTAAATAAGAAAACTATCAATAGTTTTAGATGAGTAATCTATTTTAAACAAACAAACAAACCCATAGCTCACATCATACTTAGTGGTGAAATATGGAAAGCTTTCTCCCAAAGGCTGGGAACAAGAGGCAACAAGGGGGGTCATCTGGGTGGCTCAGTGGGTTGAACATCTAACTCTTGATTATGGCTCAGGTCATGATCCCAGGGTCGTAGGACTGAACCCTCATCAGACTCCCCATTGGGCATGGAGCCTGCCTGGGGTTCCTTCTCTCTCCCTCTGCCTCTCTCCTGCTTGCACTCTCTTGCTCTCTGCCTAAAAAAAATTAAAATTTAAATTTAAAAAAGTAGCAAAAAGGTATACCCACCACTGCTGTTTCACATAATAGTGTATGTTCCAGACAGACCCATATGCAAAAAAAGAAAATAAAAGGCATACAGGCTTAAAGGAAGAAATAAAACTGTCTCTATTTGCAGATGACATAACTGTTCATGTAGAAAATTACAAAAAAACACTCTTAGCACTAACAGTAAGTTCAGCAAGGTTGCAAGATAAAAGACAAACACAAAATTCAACTCTAGTTCTGCACACCAGCAATGAACATATGGAAACCAAAATTTAAAATACCATGCCATGGGGCACATGGATGGCTCAGTCAGTTAAGCATCCACTTCGGCTCAGGTCATGATATCGAGGTTTGTGGGGTTGAGCCCTGCATCAGGCTCTGTGTTGATAGCTCAGCGCCTGGAGTCTGCTTTGGATTCTGTGTCTCCCTCTCTCTCTGCCCCTCCCTGCCCCCAAAATAAACAAACATAAAAATATAAAATAATTAATTAATTAGAATAAAGTAAAATGCCATGTCAGTTACAAACACGAAAGGAAGGAAGGGAGGAAGGGAGGAAGAAGGGAGGAAGGGAGGAAGGGAGGAAGGGAGGAAGGAAGGAAGACTGACTGACTTAGGAATAAACCTAACATGTATAAGACCTGGGTTCTGAAACTATAAAATGCTGATGAAAAATATCAAAGTTCTAAATAAACGGAGAGAAGTAAATTGTGATCTAGAAGATTCAACATAGTAAAGATGTCAATTTCCCCAAGTTAATATACAGGTTAAACATAACCCCTTATCAAAATTCCTGGAAGGACTTTATAGATTGGAAAAGATTATCTAAAATGTCTATGGAAAGGGACAGGAACCAGAATAGCTAAAAGAATCTGGAAAAAGAAGAACAAAATACAAGGAATCAACTGGCCTCTTTTTAAGACCTAGATGAAGAGAGAGCACTCCAGACTGAGGGGCACTAGCAGGGCAAACAGACAGACAGTACAGATAACAAAAGAGAGCAAACAGCCCCGCTCACGGACAGCCGGCAGACTGGTGACACCAGTACAAGAGCCATTCAGGAAGGAAGGATGTTCTTTCCAACAAATGGTGCTGAGGCATCTGGATATACATAGGCAAAAAAAAAAAAAAAAAAAAAAAAAAAAGAAATCTCCACCGAAACTTCCCACCTAGCACAAAAATTACTCAAAAGGATCTAAATATAAACTATAAAACTTGTTAGGGCACCCGGGTGGCGCAGTTGCTTATGCGGCCGACTTCGGCTCAGGTCACGATCTCACAGTTTCTTGGGTTGGAGCCCCGCAGCCGGCTCTGTGCTGACAGCTCAGAGTCTGGAGCCTGCTTGGGATTCTGTGTCTCAGTCTCTCTCTGCCCCTCCCCCACTTCTGCTTGGTCTCTCTCTCTCTCTCAAAATTAAATAAACATTAAAAAAATTAAAAAGAAGAAAAACTATAAAACTTGTAGAAGAAAATCTTTGAGACACAGGGCTAAGTGAAAAGTTCTCAGATGTGACATCAAAAGTATAATGCTCAACGGAAAAACAATCAAAATCGAAGACTTTGGATCTGTGGAAAAACTCTTTCAGAGGATGGAAAGGTAAGCTACAGAGTGGAAGAAAATATTTGCAACCAGCCTAGCTGACAGAAGATTCACAAGTAAAATATAGAAGGGGGCGCCTGGGTGGCTCAGTCGGTTGGGTGTCTGACTTCAGCTCAGGTCATGATCTGTGGTTCATGAGTTCAAGTCCCACATAGGGTTCTGTGCTGACAGCTCAGAGCCTGGAGCCTGTTTCACATTCTGTGTCTCCCTCTCTCTCTGCCCCTCCCCCACTTGCACTCTGTCTCTCTCTCTGTCTCTCTCAAAAGTAAATAAATGTTTGGGGTGCCTGGGTGACTCAGTCGGTTGAGCATCTGACTTCGGCCCAGGTCATGAGCTTGCAGTTCGTGGGTTTGGGCCCTGCATCGGGCTCTGTGCTTACAGTTCAGAGCCTGGAGCCTGCTTCAGATCCTGTGTCTCCCTCTGTCTCTGCTCCTCCCCTGCTCATGTTTGTCTCTCTCTCTCTCTCTCTCTCTCTCTCTCTCTCTCTCTCTCAAAATAAAATAAAATAAAATAAAAAATAAATAAACATTAAAAATAACTTTAAGGGGCACATGG
>NW_024412397.1:1022912-1048578 GCF_014898765.1 Herpailurus yagouaroundi
CAAAATAAAATAAAATAAAATAAAATAAAATAAAATAAAATAAAATAAAATAAAATAAAATAAAATAAAATAAAAATAAACATTAAAAATAACTTTAAGGGGCACATGGGTGGCTCAATTAAGTGTTTGACTTAGGCTCAGGTCATGATCTCGCGGTTTGTGGGTTGGAGCCCTACAGTTCAGAGCCTGGAGCCTGCTTCGGATTCTGTGTCTCTCTCTCTTTGTCCCTCCCCATCTTGTGCTCTCTCTCTCTCAAAAGTAAATGAATAAACATTAAAAGAAATTAAAAACCAAAAGATTTAAAAAATAATAAATAAATAAATAAAATTTAAAATACGTGAAGAACTCTCAAAACTCAACAGAAATAAAACAAAACCAAGAAGAAAAAGGAATAGACCTAAAGAAACACTTACTGAACAAGATACGCCAATGGCAAGTAAGATAATCTCGCTAGTCACTTAGAAAACGCAAAGACCACAGTGAGCCGTCACCACACACATATTACAGCAACCAAAATAAAAACAGTGACAACAAATGTTGACATGGAGACACTGAATCTCGCACACACTGCTGGTGGGAATGTAAAATGGCACAACCAATCTGGGAAATATAAACAGTCCAGCGGTTTCTTAGAAAACTAAACACACACCTAGGATGCAGCCCAGCAATTGTGCTCCTGCACGTTTATCCCAGAGAAATGAAAACACGTCCACACAAAAAACACCTGCACTTGATGGTTCACAGCAGCTTTATTGGTAACGTCCAAACACTTGAAACAATCTCAATGTTCTGCACAGCAAGTGGTCAAACATTCATCCATCCCATGGAATGCCAGCCGGCAATAAAAAGGAACACACCGTCGTCGATACACCCCACAACCTGAATGGATCTCAAGGGCACTGTGTTGACCGAACAGGCCAATCTCCAAAAATCACACACCGAATGGTTTCAGTTATACAACACTCTCAAAACTAAACGTACAGAGCTAGAGAACAGACTAGTGGTTGCCAGAGGCCAGGGACTGGGGCAGGGGAGGGAACAGGACCCCAGAAGGCAGCACACAGGAGACAGCTGTGGCGACGGGACAGGTCTGCATCGTTACTGCCCTGGTGGCCTTGCGATCCCACACGTGTAGTACAGTGAGTGAAGTACACACGGGTACAGCACAGCCAGCTTCCGGTCTGACGCCACACTACAGGGATGTGAGATGCAACCCCTGGGGGGACTGGGTGGGGGCGGGTGGGACCCTCTTTACTATCTTTGCAATTTACTGTGAAACTATCATTATTTCAAAAGAAAAGATTTTTTTTTAATAAAACAAAGACAGAAAATTATACATGATGCAAATACAAATAAAAGAAAGCTGGTACTGACAGAGGGAGGGAGGGAAAGAGACAAATCAAGAAACAGACTCTTAATAACAGAGAGTTATCTGATGGTCACCAGGGGTGGGGGTGGGGCATGAAACAGGGGATGCAGATTAAGGAGCGCACTTGTCACGATCAGCACAGGGGGATGTGTGGAACTGTTGAATTACCACATTGTACACCTGAAACGAATCTAACACTGTAAATTAGCTGGAATTAAAATTAAAAAATAAAACGAAAGATGGTATCATTGTACTGAAGTCAGACATACGCACGCACAGAAGAAATACCATCAGAGACAAAGACCAAACCGACATAAGTTAGTGATCCCACGCTTGCATCACCTAATAGCATACTCTAAAATATACAAAGCAGAACTGACATCATTTAAAGCAGGAGACACACCCTCAACGATGTGGAGAGATCCACCCAAGCTTCTCGTAACTGATAAACAAGCAAACTTCGGGAATACAGAGGACTCAACCAAGACAATCAGCTCTTATAACTCACTGACATACAGAGCAACACACACAACAACTAAAAAAATGTGTATTATTTTTCAAATACACACAGAAAATTAACTAACGTTGTCCATATACGATGAATCATAAAGCAAGTTTCAACACGTTACAAAGACTGAAATTAAAAAAATCATAAGTACGTTCTCCAGCCACAGTGGAATTAAGACAACAGTCAATTACAAAAAGATAATTAGGAAACTTCCCGACTGTTTGGAAATTAAGCAGAATGGTTCTAAATTGCATCGATGGAAGCAGAAATGACAATGAAAATCGTTATATATTTTTAACTAAATGATAATGAAAATACCATGTGTCAAAACTTAAATGCATTTATTTTTAAAACAGAAAAAACTGCAATGCTCATCTTAGGAAGCTAGAAAAAGAACAGCAAATTAAGCTCAAAGTATGAGAAAAAATGAAGGGAAGACAGAAGTCAATGAAACAGGAAGCAAACACCCTACGTTCACAGTGTCTCTCCTACAGTGCTTCGCAGAGAATATTTCACCTGAATCTAACAGCAAGGAAACCTCAGACAAACCCACATTTGAAACATACAAAATACCTGATCTGCAGTCTCAAAAATATCAACACAGTGAAAGACCAACAGCGAGGACGGTTCCGGATTAACGAACACTGCACAGACACGCCACCGAACAGCCACACCAGCCCAGAGAAGAAGTGCACGACGGAGGACAGGATGGGGACAGCAGACGGAAGGCACGGTACCAACACTACATCTGAACACGGCGACTGCGTGACGGATGGAGGAAAATACCCTTCTCCTACGGAACGCACGATGAAGTACTCGGACGTAGAGAAAGGAATGTAGAAGCAACCCAGTCTGAATGACTCGGAAAATAACGGTAAGATGTGAAGAGAAAGGTAGAATAAACATGGCGGAAGCTTCAAAATTAGTGAACTTGGGCAAAAGGCATATAGGAATTCTCTGTACAATTCTTGCAACTTTTCTAGAAGTTAGGATTTATTTCAAGATCAAAGTTTAAAATTTCAAAAGCAACGATACCACCAGATGTTTGGCTCTTTGAAAAAAAGAAAACGGATAATCTTCTATCAAGATTACTAGAAAAAAGGGAGAGACAAATTGACAATATCATGAATTAAAAAAATGTGACATCCCTACAAAGCCTCATTCATCCTACATCACAGGAATTTATGTATTTGAAAAAAGATAAATCCCTTGAAAAGCACAAAGCATCACAACTGACACGACAAAAACAAAACAAATCTGCACAGCTCTGCAACTGCTAAAGAAATTAACTCTAGAATTAGTAAGTGCCCACAGAGAACACTCTAGGAATACGGGCTATTTAACCTAGAAATTGTGACACAAGTCAGCGATTTCTAAAACCTTGTTTGGCCGTGAAATTCCTTCTTCATATGAAAAGCTTACAAGAGGTAAGAAAGAAAAAGACAGACACCAAGTGGAAGTGGAAAGGGGGGTGGATAAGCCTAAATCCTGCCCGGGCTCACTTCCCGACTCGACACTGCCCACCTCTTTGAGGGACTCCTTGGAGTCCCTGGGAGCCCACGGAACACTGTTTGAAGACCGCTGCATGAGCTGACACTGAAATCAAATCAGGTGTAAAAACATCTTTCTGTAAGGGGCGTCTGGGTGGCTCAGTGGGTTGAGCGTCCGACTTCGGCTCAGGTCATGATCTCACGGCTTGTGAGCTCGAGCCCCGCCTCGGGCTCTGTGCTGACAGCTCAGAACCTGGAGCATCTTCAGATTCTGTGTCTTCTCTCTTACTCTGTCCCTCCCCCACTCACACTGTCTCTCTCTGTCTCTCAAAAATAAATAAACTTTAAAAAAAATTTTTTTTAAAAACATCTTTCTACAAACTTCTAATGGGATAAAGAGGATGATAAGTAAGATCTCTTTCTACAATTACGTATATTCTTTTTACGGGGAAAGGGACAGAAGTTCATGACCGTAAGAAAGGCTCCGACCACAAGCCTTGAACAGAAAGACTAGAAAAGCTGTAACTTCTTAGACACACTCTGCTCAAGTTATGTTGGCATTGGCCAGCCGTAATCTTGCCCTGCCAGTCCCCAGGGCTGGAGGACAGTCAGTGGCGAAACTGTCCTACACACAGAGTGTGGTTTCACACACCAGACTCTAAAGTCAAAGGTGAGCAGACTTAATGCAGTTTATGTCAACCACAAGTGAACCTGTTTAAAGTATAAGCAGTCCTTGCCTTCATCTCCTTCTGGTTAAATTAACAGAAGAATCTTACTCCAAGTCAAAGCATTCCAGTCAAATAACGCACACAGGCGGCTACGGTGTGAATACATTACATTTTACGGGCCCATATCCGCCTTTTTGGACACAGGATAACCACAGACGAAGACAAGGGAACTTAGCTGTAAATGCTGATATGGTAACCAGAACTGATTCTACCATGCATTAATTACAAAACCGCTCATTTTCTCCATCTTCTATGCATTAAAACGACCCTTAAAAAAAGTGAATTTGGCTTTCCGGCCCCCTCTGGTTCTAATGGCTATCACTCTCCATGACGTCATTTCGTTTAGACTGTCTTCAGTTTGATACGAAAATAAATGTTAGAAGCTAAGCTTTTAAATGTCTGAACTCTGTAACCCCGGTGCCCGGGACACTAGGCAGCAACAGATACCACACCTGGTACAGAGGAGCTTCCAGCCTCCACAGACAAACCGCTCCAGTCCTCTCCTTCGTCGTGCGGTCCTCGCTCGTGGTAGCGTGTGGTAATCGCTCTCGTCATTCTCGAAGCCTTCTTCAGACATCATGAGTGGCATTTCGTCCAGGTGGGCGGACTCATCTTCCAGCTGGTACCTGCTAAAAGGTAAGAGCAGAGTGCTGAGGCAGGTCAGGCAGGATTCCGTCACGGTGAGGGGATCATGTAGGACCCGAGCTGGTCCAACTTTACTGACCACGCTTTTCTGTACTCCTCAAACTAAGCTGTCTGCAGCGCAGGCAAACCATTGTAAGTAACGGATGCGACTTTCCTTTGCAAAAATCTTACCTAGCCAGGGTAAGCAGAAACAGAAGAGGCTCCCCAAGGAAGCCGCCGTGACCGTGCTCTGAGGGGAGCCCCCCACGGTCATCAGGGTGAACGGTCAGCTCAACGGTACCACACACTCACAGTGTTCAATTCAGGAATATAAAAAAGTCCATCATCTAAAATACTACTACTAGCAAAAAATGCATATGTCCGGGTCACATCTCCATACTGTTCCAGACTGAAAGGATATAAAATTTGACCAACTTTACACTCATCAATCAAAGTCATGGAAGTGACTTTTGACCTACGCAGGTGTCTCATGGTCAAGGCAGGAACCTGGTGCCCCTGGTTTGTTGTCAGACTTGACACACACAGCAAGAATACTATGTCCCACTTATACTTATTCTGTCTCTCTTATTCTCTTTTCTAAAACTTTCTATTCAGTTAAATTTCCTCCCTAGCCAGCATCCCTTTCAGAGTCCAACAATCCTCTTCTGATTCCAAAAACAGGCAGCCTACTGTCAAAGGTCCATTTTATCTTTCCTAAATCACGGACACATTTGTCTTTAACAAATAAAAGCTTACCTTGAGAACCAACAATGTGTTAGAAAGTGTAACTCAGAGTCAACAAATGCTATCTTATTTAATGTTACGTCAAGCCTTCTTGGTAGGCGTTACCCCAATTTCAAAAATAAGAGAGCAGACTTCTGTGTTCCTGTGAGATAATGGCAGTTGCTGAAACTGAAAAAGTCCACAGACTTTACAGAAGACAAATAAAACGAACCCAAACCCACAACCACAGCCTAAGTGAGGGCCAGACGATACTACAATCTACTTAAAGACAACAGCAAACCTGTAACAGGACGAAGGCAAAGAAAATCAGACAAAGCGTATCGCAACCAAACTACTCAAAGCAAAGATAAAGGAAAAATTCTTGGAAGCAGCCAGAGAAAAAGGGCTCATTACGTCTAGAAGAACATCAGCTCCAACACACACGAACATCTCGTGGAGACAGACGGAGGCCAGGACTCCACATCTAAGTATTGAAACAGAAGCAGGCTCAACCCAGAATTCTACCTCCAGCAAAAAGATCCTCCAGGAACGAAGGCAAAACAAAAACATTCTCAGATGAAGGATAAAACTCGGAGGATTCGTCACCATCACACCTAGGACAAAAGAATGCTGAAGAAAGTTTCAAGATAAGAAAATGATACAAACAGGAAACTTACAATTTCGAGAATGAAAAGCAACACAAAATTCTTTAAAACGTGTATGATGATGGGAAATGACAGTTATAACATCATCCGGTGAAGGCTTCAGCATAAAATATGTGAACAGACATCACAGTCATACTGTAAGAAGTGGGCAGTTCCACAGTCTCCATTAAGTGTAAAATACTAACAGTGAAAAGTCAGCTATGTACACTGCAATCCGTACAGTGGGACTTCTCAACAGCAGTACCATTAACATTCGGGCTCATAGAATTCTCTGCTGATAGAACGGTCATGTGCACCGTGGAATGTTCAACAGCCTCCGTGGACTCTACGCATTTGATGCCCGTGGGAGCACCCCCCTAGTCGCAACAATAAAAAGGTCTCCAGACGTTGCCAAATGTTGCCTGGAAGACAAAAATCACTATCTACAAAATAATAATAAAACATTTTTTTTCTTAATGTTCACCGCAAGAGAATAGCTGCTTACTTTATTATTCCTTTATCGAAGTAGCTTAACAAAATCCACCTATAATTTAAAATTATACCACAATGTTTTTCTCTGTGATTTCCAATTTCGTATTGGATGTGCTGATGTGTATAATTTTTTAGTTCATTTTGTAAATTTACATCCAAGTTAGCATAGAATGCAACCATGATTTCAGTAGTAGATTCCTTAATGCCCCTTACCCGTTTAGCCCATCCACCTCCACCACCCCTCCAGTAACCTGTTTGTTCTCCATATTTAAGAGTCTCTTATATTTTGTCCCTGTTTTTATATCATTTTTGCTTCCCTTCCCTTATGTTCATCTGTCTCTTAAGGTCCTCATATGAGTGAAGTCATATGATATTTGTCTTTCTCTGACTAATTTCACTTAGCATAACACCCTCTAGTTCCATCCACGTAGTTGCAAATGGCAAGATTTCATTCTTTTTGACTGCCAAGTAATACTCCAGTGTGTGTGTGTGTGTGTGTGTGTGTGTGTGTGTGTGTGTGTGTGTGCGCGCGCACGTGTGTGTATAACATCTTCTTTATCCATTCATCCAGCAATGGACACTTGGGCTCTTTCCATACTTTGGCTATTGTTGATAGTGCTGCTAAAAACATCGGGGTGCATGCGCCCCTTCAAAACAGCACACCTGTATCCCTTGGGTAAATACCTAGTAGTGTAATTGCTGGGTCATAGGATAGTTCTATTTTTAATTTTTTGAGGAACCTCCATACTGTTTTCCAGAGTGGCTGCACTAGTCTGCATTCCCACCAGCAGTGCAAAAGAGATCCTCTTTCTCTGCATCCTCGCCAACATCTGTTGTTGCCTGCGTTACCAAATTGCGCCATTCTGACTGGTGTGAGGTAGTATCTCACTGTGGGTTTAATTTGTATTTCTCTGATGATGAGTGATGTTGAGCATTTTCTCATGTGTTAGTTGGCCATCTGGATGTCTTCTTCGGAGAAGTGTCTATTCGTGTCTTTTGCCCATTTCTTCACTGGATTATTTGTTTTTTGGGTGTTGAGTTTGATAAGTTCTTTATAGATTTTGGGTACTAACCCTTTACCTAATATGTCATTTGCAAATATCTTCTCCCATTCTGTCGGCTGCCTTTTAGTTTTGCTGATTGTTTCCTTCGCTGTGCAGAAGGTTTTTATTTTGATAAGTTCCAAATAGTTCACGTTTGCTTTTGTTTTCCTTGCCTCCAGAGACGTGTTGAGTAAGTTGCTACGGCCCAGATCAAAAAGGTTTTTGCCTGCTTTCTCCTCGAGGATTTTGATGGCTTCCTCTCTTACATTTAGGTCGTTCATCCATTTTGAGTTTATTTTTGTGGTTGGTGTAAGAAAGTGGTCCACGTTCATTCTTCTGCATGTCACTGTCCAGTTTTCCCACCACCACTTGCTGAAGAGACAGCCTGTCTTTATTCCATTGAATATTCTTTCCTGCTTTGTCAAAGATTAGTTGGCCGTTTGTCTGTGGGTCCATTTCTGGGTTCTCTATTCTGTTCCATTGATCTGAGTGTCTGTTCAACAGAACAGGTAGGAAACGTTTTAAATATAATGGCACATAATGTTAAAAGATTAAAAGTAAAAAGACGGAAAAGGATACGATGCAAACCCTCTTTCAAAGGAACAAAAGTAGCTATTGTACTTTAAAACAAAGAAGACATCAAAAAAATAAAATGGAAGAACCGCCCAGGATAAAGAAGGACATTACATAATGACAAAAGATCAAATCCCCAATAAGCTCCAGCAATCCTGAGTGTGCACACACTTACCACCAGTTTCAAAGTGCAAGAAGTATGAAGGACATAAGCGAAAGGAGGAACAGACAAATCCTCAGTACTGCCTGAAGGCTTCCAAACTCCTCTCTCGGTTACTGACAGAAGAAATGGAACATCAGAAAGGACATAAAGATGTGGCCAACACCACCAGCGTACCTGCCCTTACTGGCATTTACGGAACACTCTGCCCTACACAGCAGAATATACTCCTCAAGTGCTCAATGAGCACTCACTCCCACGGACCACATCTTGGGCCCCAATACAAACTAATACATGTAAGAGAACTGAAATCAGACAAAGTATGTTCTCTCACCGTAAAGAAATTTCTTTTAAAAATCAATGACAGAAACGTATCTGGGAAATCCACAAATACTTGGGGGGTAAAAAGCAGAACAGTCCACGGTGCTGGAGAAGCATCCACAAATTCCTCACAACCGGAATGGAAACTCAGGAACTGCAGAAAGTTCTAGAGATCTCCACCCTAACCTGGACTCACCCTCTGAACCACTCACCACCGGCAACCTGACACCTGCCTGCTGACGCGATACAACACGAAGCAGACCCAGCATTCCCCCAACACATTTACTGTATTTAATCAGTCTCCAGAGCAGTGGTTCTCAAAGTGCAGTCGCCACACCAACAGCATCAGCATCACACGGGGTCGCGTCAGGACCAGAAATCCCCGGACCACCACTAGACACAGGAAACTTCTGCCAGCAGCCTACAGCTGGCGTCAGGAGCGCTCACACTCTGCTGTTTGAGAAGCACTGTTCCGGGGCTAATTTCACGTGACAAGAAGTACACAAAACCAAGAGCACTGCCCAACTCCAGGAGGTGTTAGTCCAGACACAGGACGCACTACAAAACAGCAGCCCGGACTCCTCAAAACCACCATGTTCTAGAAGCACATGACGGTGATGGCTATACAACCCTGGGGATATACCAAATGCCACTGAATTCTGCACTTTAAAATGGTGAATGACATGTTGTGCATTGTACCACAGTTTGGGCGAAAAGAAATTATTGAGACAACAGAAGATACTTGAAATGAGCTGCAGATGCCATATCAGGAGTTACTGTTAATTTCCTTGGCTGTGACAACAGTGTTGTGGCTTTAGAATCCAGCCTGTCATGGGGAGGCCCGTGCTAAGGGCCCTACCCGCAGAGCACTGACAACAGGTCAGCGTAGACAGAAAGCCAACGAGGCATAACGTTCACTGTTGTTCAATCTGTGTAGAAGAACATTCTTTTAATGTTTCTATATGTTTAAAAGACATCATAATGAGCGGCTGGGGAAAATGTATTCAAGGAAAAAATATTTAAGACCCAAACTGACGTCCGAGTGTCGTTTCTGTGGTTTCTCGAATCCAGGTTTCGCCATCTTTTTTCCCACCATTATGTCCAAGACCTGTCGTGCCCTGGACGCTGTCCTCTGTACCATCGTTACTATCTTCATTCTCTAGACTGCTTGTGACTCTCCAACGTTCTGGAATGAAGGCTTTCACAAGAATGACAAGTTTGAGTGCTACTCCAGATAATCGGGAACGTCCAGCAACAGTGCAATTATTTCCGTTCTGCTCTAAATGTTATTAAAACACATCTTCTATGGCGTGTAACACGCTTCGCATGTGCAAAACGAGCTCTCTTTTTAGCAGTGCTTCAGGGAACTTTGTGCATGTGGACGTTCTCACACCTGCACGTGTGTGCGCAGGCAGGCATGCAGTGATGGTGCCGGGCACTAGTCTGCCTACCAGGATTCAGTGCAAAGGTCAGAAGGCAAAATATTCCAGAAGCCTCGACCTTCAGGAAACTTTATTCTTGCAATAGGTGCCCAGCTGTCAAGAATCCAAGCACAAGTGGAGTTCAGTGACGGAAAAGATGTCCTTAGACTACAAGGCCAATGCTGACCTGCAACCTAAGCTTCTTGTGCCATCTTTTTAACATCTGCTAACTAGAAAATAATCCAGCAAGCAGACTGCTGAGTTACAGGTTACTGATTTATTCCCTACTGTTGGACAAAGACAGGACTTCCCACTAAATAACGTTTCAGTGAAAATACCTGTGCACAGAACTCTCTCCCCATTTTTACGTGAATTCTTTCAAAGATTCCCTGAACTGTATAATTGTCCCATAAAGTCACAAGCTCTAGAACACTTGAAATGTAACTGCCAACTGCAATTTAAACTCCTACCACTAGGAGTGCTAGAACAGTACCAAAAACACTGGAAGCAATTTTACCGCAAGTTCATCGGACCAGGGCTGAATATGTGTGACACTTCACTTAAATAAGGGGCAGAAAATGACATCTTGTCCCGGCAGTGATTTGCTTCTGCCATCACACGGGGTCCTACACGACTACTTACAAACGATGGCTAAGGCTGCCCCCCATCAGTGTAGCTGGGCCCATCTTGCTTGTGCCCGCTCTGCGGTGCTCCCCGTGGCCACCGCTCAGCAGCCCTGGTGGCTCGGGCCTCCTCACGTAAGTGCTGGGCTGCAGGTGCACCTCTTCAGTGGCCAGGTACTCGCCGTGCCTCTTCAGCCAGTGTCACCAGGACCATGAGTGCGTTCGTTAGTGACGGGGGTCACAAAAAAGGTAGGTTCCCCGTGGTCTGCCTGAACTTACTTGCGCCCGTAAACCCTGCTATTTTCAGCGAGCACTTCAACCACCGTGGGGTTCTGCGGGGCCGTACAGAACACAACCACAGAAATGGCAACATTCGCTACCGAAGGGCCCGCCTCCGCACACGGATCTGTAAGACCTTCTCAACATGTGGGGGCAATTTGAAGCAAGAAAACAAGACGTTACCCTCCACCCGCATGGACCGGGCCTCTCTGCAGGGCCTATACGGGGGAGGCAGCCTGCCGACAGCCTGCGGGAGCCCTGGGAGACCAGACGGCCTTGGCCGACCCAAGCGGGAAGGAAGAAATCTGTTGAAAGCCACTATACTGGTGATCGTTTTAGCACAGCGACAGGGAACGAATGCCACTGCAGAGCAGCCAATGACGGGATTTTGTTCCCTCTGTGCCCTGAGGCTCTCATCCCTCCTGCTCTCCCGCACAGCCCCGGGGAGCGCAGGGCAGCAGCCGGTGCTGTGGCTCTCCCAGGCGCACCGGCGCCCAGGGGCACCCAGCAGAGAGACGTCAAGTGTCACAGGGAACCCACACTCGGCGCCTGGCCGAGTGGAGACCAGCTGGCCCTCATACCGTAAAACAGAAAGTAAGACTAAGCAGACGATGAGCAGACCCTCAGCAAACACTAGCCGCCGAGATGTTTCTCCTCCTCCCACGACAATTAAATGTCACAAATAAAAACCATGGGACGTCTGAAGATCCTGGAGAACGAAGAGCACATCAGACCGAGTACCCAAGGAAGGTCACCTCCCCGAATCATTACAGGAACACGAACAAACGCTCTGCAAGCCAGCTGGCCACGCCGAGCACCCCACGGGATGGTCAGCGACAGACGCGGCCTCCGACTCAAGGGGCTCACGTGCACCAACCGGTAAATCTACAAGGACGGCAGCGGCAGCTGAGGAGACGGTCACCTGGCACCAGGAGGGTGACTGAGCAGGGGCCGCAGGGGCCGGCTCCAGGCGGAGGGGCAGGGGCGTGAGGGATGACCGCGGCACGCCAGAAGGTCGCAAGGCCAGCACGGCGCTCGGGAAGGACTGCCGGCCACTCGAGCTGGGCACGACCGTCTGTCACGAGTGTGGAACTGGAGAGAGAGCAGCGTGCCTCCAGGTAACGACAGCTGTTACTCCCGCCACAGCTCCGGGCCGTCTGCTGCGCGAGGCAGGCAGAACACCCCAAACACCCGGCTTCCGAAAAGGAGACACAGACGTACGCACGTAAAAGGGTAAAAAGTGGGGCGCCTGGGTGGCGCAGTCGGTTAAGCGTCCGACTTCAGCCAGGTCACGATCTCGCGGTCTGTGAGTTCGAGCCCCGCGTCGGGCTCTGGGCTGATGGCTCGGAGCCTGGAGCCTGTTTCCGATGCTGTGTCTCCCTCTCTCTCTGCCCCTCCCCTGTTCATGCTCTGTCTCTCTCTGTCCCAAAAATAAATAAACGTTGAAAAAAAAAATTTAAAAAAGGGTAAAAAGTTTCCTGTAAAGACAGAAGATCAAATACACGGTCTCCTTTCAGCACCTAGGTTTTCAAAGCCTGAGCCTGAATGGAAAACAAGAGGTACCAACAAGGTGCAGGAAGCTAGAAAGCATACTGGTGGGCGGTGAACAAGCAGGTCCAAGGAAGCAGGCGTCTACACCCAGCGGCAAGGAAACAGGAGAGCCGAGCTGCTGGAACCTCAGGGTCCAGGCGGGGCGGGGATGACACCGCTGGGGCCTCCAAAGTGGGTCTGAGGAGAGGTAACTGTAGGAAGTGATCCAGGAAGTGATCGGAGAAACATCTGGATCCTCAGATTGCCCCCTTCCCCCTACAGATCGAGGGACACCTACCCTCTGGGGAGGGGAGTCAGAAGAGAAAGCAGAGGGGAGGCTGTGCTGAAACTGAAGCCTGAGTGAAGGAGAGCATACGAGCCAGCCCGCCCGCCCTCCCGGCTGCCCAGGTAGGAATTCAAGGTTGAGAGGAGGGGAAAGGAAAGGAGGAGAAATCAGCAGCCAGCATTTACCCGATGCTGTCAGGCATCAGTCTAACGCACTTCACCCATATTCACTCAACTCCTAGTTTTAGACAATTAATACCGGAAATTTTTACTATAAAAAGCAAAGTAACTCAAATGTCCAAGACAAACGTGCTCTATCCACATAATGTGGTATTATTCAGCCTTAAAAAGGACATTGCGATGCGTGCTACAACATGAAGCTTCAAAACATTCTGCTCAGTGAAAGGAGCCACACCCAAAAGACCAGCCTCGAAGGACTCCAGAACCACAAGGTGATCAGAGCAGTGGACTTCGCAGACAGAGGCACAGGAGGGTTCCGGGGGCTGGGGCGGCGGGGACCGTGTTCAAGGGCTGGAGAGCTTCAGTTTGGGGGGGGGGGTGGGGGAGGGCGGTGACTGGCTCCTTTCAAAGGGAGCGGCTGGAAAACAAAGGAGGTGTGGGGACTGGGAGACACAGCACAGGTCTCCGAAAGACCCAGAAGGGGCTGCAGGGCCCTGAGGGCCCCGGACTGGAGGGGGCAAGGCCAGGGAGGGACACTGCAGGCCAGGCAAGCCAAGGGGAGGGACTTCCACTTTAATTTTCGGAAGAAGATTTTCAACCTAGGAAAAAATTTTGTTTTCAAAAAGAACTTTTGAAAAGTGCAAATTAAAACAATTGAAAAAACTAATTCTTAACACTGAGCATTCCTAACAATCTTGGATAACCAGGCACTCGATGGCTGGTCGGTGTGAACAACTTCTCTGGAGAACTCTTTGTGAAAATGCATCGAAAGCCTTTTTTTGTGTGTGATGTGAGTAAACTTTAACCACAGGTCCTAATTAGCCCATGAAAACATAAATATCTGAAAACATGAAAAACGAATACAAGATTTATCTACAAAGATGACCATTACTGTGCTGTGCTGCTTAAAAGTACACCCAAGAAGCACGGGAAAACTTTAATATCGGTGATTAAGCCTGGTTAAACACATCCGGAAGGCCGCCTGCTGAAGGTCAAGGTCACAGTGGGGAGAGGCAGCAGCACCTGCCGCCCCACCCCCCACCCCCAGCCTCAGCAAGCAGCAAAGCAGCAAGCACAGAACATCCCCACAACAAGGGACTGGTCACTTGAGATACTCAGGCAAAAGCCCAGGTCATCTGTGAAGCAGCAGGCCTAAAACAGGGCCAGTAGGTTTCCTCTGAAAAATTCCTTGTTTTCTTATTTTCTGCATAAGATCTCTTCTTTTAAAACAGCCGACTAGAAAATGAATATTTATACACAATGCAATTAAAATTCAAAACACCACTTAAATATATTATAATATAGTATACAAAATGAGATTTTTCGTCTTTTTCATTAGGTTCTTTCCACGATTGTGTTGCATTTTAGCAAAAGTCACAATCTTATCAAGTTTAATGTTAGAAAAGTAGTACAATGAGTCTGAAAGATAATGGATATAAGCAACATCATGTTTAGTAACCTCCACTTCAGAAATGGAGCCTTTGAACTGGCAAGCAATTTATTCCATTTCCAAAGCAATTTTCCTATTGTATTGAAAATTTTACCTCAGTATTTAAAAACAATAAGACGATGAATAATGGATTTTTTCAGAGACAGGATAAGCAGAAAATCTTAAGTGTCTTTGTTGCCTAGTGTCATACACACTTAATTGGTTTGTCACTCAAGAAAAATCAACGTTTCCAGCAATTAAGTATAATTCTGGAAACATATTTTTAAAACGAGTAAAAACAAAGTGAACAAAGACGACAGAACAGATGATACCAAACCCACGAGGACTGCCACACTAAGAGGTGGAGACAGCTATCTGAGCTGCTGCCAAAGGTTTACAAAAATTAGGAACTTTCAACAAAACACTCAAGGGCTGGAAGGCACGTAATTTGCATGAATCTAAGGAAAAGGAAAAGTAGGTCAATACAATAACTAGCTTAAACTCACATTAAGCATCTAACAGCCTTATTGTTTCCATTTTGATGAGAAACATTTCTGAGAAGCCAACTGCTAGTAAAGGGAGAAACCATTAAAATACGCCTAATGCTGAAACCTTCTGGAAGAAAAATAGACACTGCCCCCTCTGCCTACATGTTAATAAAGTAGGAAAAACAAAGCAGCAAAGGGCTATAAAGAAACGTCTTTTTCCTTCATCAAATACAACTTCCAAGTTCAAGTGTCACTGATGAGTCATTCATATGCAGCAAAAGTGTATGAAGAACTGAGAAATTGGGACTTTTCCAGTCTTCCCTTCCTACACTAGCGGAGGAGGTAAACAGTGGAATAGTTTAAAAAAAAAAAAAAAAAAAAAGGAAAGGAACAGTGCCCAAGAAGCAAGCCGCGACCTCGGCAACAGAACAAGCAAGGACAAGGGCCTACTGGTCCCTCAAGCCAAGAGACGCCCCTCACGTGAACTACACACACAGTCACCTCGGAGCTACTGATCCCTCTTCCAAGATGCTCTAAAAGAGACCGAATACCAACTTCTTGACGTAAGAAATTACACAGATGCTACACATAAATTGAAACAAACTTCTAAATTAGAGTTAATGCTACAATACCCCATATTATGCAAATGCCTAATCTGCAATCTAGAAATTTAAAGATAAGTGGGCCAGTTGGCTCAGGACACATACTCAGTCCCCTCAAACTGTGACCTTCACAATCATCAACTCTTATCTTCATGCTAATACTGTCGACTGCAGAAAATTCAACCGAAATATTCCTGTCCTGGCAGATTTAAAGAACTTCATAAACTTGGTGAGCTACAGACCCTTAAGAATATGTATGTGTCTGATCCAAGGAGGCCTGGGCACTTTGACAAATGCCATCTTAAGAGTCATTCTATACTTCAAAAAAACCTTTTCAGTTGTAAATTGTCACAGAAAAGGAGAAGTTTCATCTTTACAACTCGTAAGATATTTTTTAGATCATCATCACAGTTGTAAAATTTGTATTCAGAGAAAACTGTGTATAGACACTCAGAATGGGAAAACTAGCATTAGAAAAATTTGTGTTGCCTCTATCAAGAAACATGCTAATATTTTAGAGATAATCAGACAATAGCCATCTGTTCTCAGCATGAATCTCTTTTCAAACACTAAAGTTTAACTATTATAATACTGCAAATGGCTCTAGGCAGGGCCAAAAGCCACACTGCAAAGAGAAGCAAGGAAAAGGTACTAACAGACATGGATAAACAAAATGATGTCCAATGTTATTCATTCTTCATTCAACTGTAAAGATAAGGTGAATAACACAGGTACCGTTTAAGAGACAGAAATACAAATATCAAATTAACAAATGTAAAAGTTATCTTACTTTTACCCAACTACACATAATACAAGAAGGAATAGATGCTTCACATTAGTTTACCAAAAAAATGATCTTAACAAGTGATTGCATTCCTAGTGAACTGTTGAATACCACATGTAGGAGACAGCATTTCATTCACCTGCTAACATACTGAAAAAACAAAACAAAACAAAAACAACCAGGAACATCCTCACACATGTTAAACCACACTCAAATCACATCTAATTTGTCCCCTTGAAATTTTCATAAAATATAAACCTCAGGATGAAAAATTCTATACAAGTTTTAACGATTTGCCATCACTATATTTTAAGTATATTGTGTCCTAAACTGGTCTGATTATAACGAAATAAAAGTTATTTCACTCCAAAGAAAACCTGAGAACTTTTAAAATACTTTAGTACAATTCCTTATACTTTGTGAGCACAAAATTATATTTTTATATGGTCAGAGAAAGAGGCTTTTAAAGCTCACAAAGCAAGAAAAGCCTGTATCAAAGCTGTTTTTCTTTTTTTTTTTTTTTTAATTGTTTTTATTAGTTTTATTTTTGAGAGGCAGAGAGAGACAGAGCGCAAGTCGGGGAGGGGCAGAGAGAGAAGGAGACACAGAATCCGGACCAGGCTCCAGGCTCTGAGCTGTCAGCACAGAGCCGGATGCAGGGCCCCAAACCCACGAACCGTGAGATCATGACCTGAGCTGAAGTCTAATGCTCAACGGACCGAGCCACCCGGGCGCCCCCCAAAGCTGTTTTTCTAACAACTAATCAGCTTTCTATTGCCTATGTGGAGGAAAAAAACCTCATAATATTAACGTTTGTTCTTGGAAATGTAAGACTGCATTTACACTTTTCATTTTTAAACTATTTTTTAGATTTTATTATTTAATCTAAAATTTATATCATTTTTAGATTGTACTATTTAATCTAACATTTATTTTATAGATCATATAATTTTTTAGCTGCATTCTAATACACAGCACACATATTTCCCAAAACAGAAATACTAGACAAACCTTAAACTATCTACCAATTCTGAAGTATGAAATTAGTGATTTGTTATATATTAGGTCAAAAGTACACTTAAAAACGGTTAGTTTTGTTAAATATAGTTTGCTGCAATAACAAAATCTATAGCAGGGTGCCTGGCTAGCTCAGTAGGAGTGTGGGACTCTTGATCTCAGGATCGTTGAGTTTGAGCCCCAAATGAAATGTAGAGATTACTTAAATAAAACTTACCAAAAAAAGAAGAGAGAAGAAAGAAAATCTAGAGATGAAGTGGGATGGCAGCTACAGCGTGCCAGGTTTCTTTCCGAGGTGACAAAAATGCTCAACACTGACTGCAGTGATGGCTGACTTATCTGTGAATACACTAAAACACAGAATTTTACCCTTTTTAAAGTTTATTTTGGGGCGCCTGGGTGGCGCAGTCGGTTAAGCGTCCGACTTCGGCCAGGTCACGATCTCGCGGTCCGGGAGTTCGAGCCCCGCGTCGGGCTCTGGGCTGATGGCTCGGAGCCTGGAGCCTGTTTCCGATTCTGTGTCTCCCTCTCTCTCTGCCCCTCCCCCGTTCATGCTCTGTCTCTCTCTGTCCCAAAAATAAATAAAAAACGTTGAAAAAAATTAAAAAAAAAAAGTTTATTTTGAGAGAGACAGAGCACACACACCCTCCGGGGAGGGGCAAAGAGAGAGAGAGGAAGGAGTCCCAAGCAGGCTCCGCAACGTCGGCACACAGCCCAACATGGGGCTCAATCCCACGAACCGTGAGATCACGACCTGAGCCAAAACCAAGAGTCGGACGCTTAACCGACTGAGCTACCCAGGCGCCCCTGAATTTTACACTTGAAGTGGGAGACCTGTATGGTATGTGAACTGTATCTGAAAAGCTATTAATGAATGAAGAACAAGTAAGAATGACTTTAAAATACAAGGAGGAAAGACAAAAACAAAAACAAAAAACAAAGGAAAATTACTCCTTCCTTTCAGTTCCAGAGCAAGACCGAGCAGAGCCCTTCCCAACTCCCCAACAGACACAGCTACAAGCTGGAGATGACACACACAGACAGGTGAGGGGGAGGAGGAGGCAGACCAGGAGGGACCTCACACCCCAGGAGCAACACAGCGGGAGCTCCCAATGCTGTGTACAAGAGAGTCAGCAGCCAGAAAACAATCTCGGGGAACAGACCTAAGACAGCCCCAAGAAAAGCCTGGTTCCTCCTGCCCATCTCTCCCACTGTCACAGCACATGACAGGACAAGCTGGAACCCAGAGGTAAAGGACCCTCAGGAGACACTGGAGGAGGCCACAAGGTGTAATAAACAGGCACTCCTCCCCTCCCCAGACAAGGAGACATCAGCAGAGCCCAGTGGGACGCCTCAGACCCCATCTCTGCCCAGCGGTAAAGGGACACCCGGTTTTCACCCCATGAGGCAGTTATAAGGCAACATGGCCTCATCCCACCTCCCCGCCCCTCAGTCCTGGGGTCAGAGGAGGCCTAATAGAACAGAAGATCCAGAGCCTCATAGCCTAATACCCAAAATGTCTAGGATACAATCAAAAAACACTCATACTGGGGGGTCTGGGGGGCTCAATTGGTTAGGCGTCTAACTTTGGCTCAGGTCACGATCCCACAGTTCGTGGGTTCAATCCCCGCGTCAGGGTCTGTGCTGACAGCTCAGAGCCTGGAGCCTGCTTCCGATTCTGTGCCTCCCTCTCTCTCTGCCCCTCCCCGACTCTTGCTCTGTCTCCCTCTCAAAAATAAATAAATTAAAAAAAACAAAAAAAAACCCATACTTGATGCAAATGAAAACCAACAGCTATTTCAGCAAAGGATACCAACATGAAGAAGAATCAAATGGAAATTCTGAAACTATACATACAGTAACAGAGATCTAAAACCCTAACGGATAGGGTTCAGGAGCTGAATGGAAGAGACAAAGGAAAAACCAAGGAACTTTCTTTCAGTGAACAACAAAAACCACCCAATGTAAGCAGTAAATGGACTTAAACCAAAAGAGCAGAAAACTCAGGACCATATGAGACAAGAAAAGATCTCCAAAGTTGTCTCCAGAGAGAGTATCAGAAGAAGACACGAAAGAGGGTGGGGCTCAAAAGTACACAAAAAATGGCTGAAAACTTCTAACTTGACCAAAGATATAAACACGCAGATTCAATATGCTATGTGAACTCCAAATGATATAGACCCGAAGAAATCTATGCAAAGACCCATAATGGTGAAACTACTGAAAAATCAAGACAAGAAAAAAGCTTGACAGCAGTAAGAAGTAACGTATTACCCACGGGAAAAGAAACATCCAAATGACATCGGATTTCTCATCAGAAATCATGGAGGCTGAAAAGAAGCAACATAGCATTTTTCAAGTGCTAAAAAAAAATACAAAAAAACCTGTCAACCCCAAATTGTATATCTGGTAAAATTACCCTTCATGAATGAAGGAGAAAGACCTCCTAAGATGAAACAAAATTAAGAGGATTTGTTTCGAGCACACCTACATTAAAGAATAGCAAGGAATTCTTAAAACGGAAATAATAAAATAAATTCAGAAATTTCAGAAAATAAGAGAATAACAGAAATAGCAAAAACATGGGTCAATACGACAGGCATTCCTTCTTTTGATTCTTCTAAATTATGCTTGAGCAATAAAGCAAAAGTTAAAACACTGATGTGTGATTCTAGTTACACGAAAGGGAAATATTTACATACTTCTACATATATAAAATTTATACGTCATTTTACAAAATGATAGCTTTACCACAGAGACGAGTAAAGGGATGTCGTGAGGTAAGGATTCTACACTTCACTAACACAGATAAAATATCAACCCCAGAACACTGTGATGAGTCACATATGGATAATGAAGCACCTAGAACTACCACCAAATAGTATCCATACAAAGAGATACAGTGAAAACCACCACAGGGAAATCTGAATGGAATTCTAAAAAATGTTCAAGGAACCCACAGGAAAACAGGAAAAAGAAAACAAGGAAACAAAAACACAGAAAACAAAAAGGAAAATGGCAGATATCAGCCCTAACTTATCAATCGTGACAGTGAACATAAATGTTCTAAATACATCAAGCGTAAGACAGACGTGGGCAGCGTGGATAAGAAGTAGAATCCCACCATAAGCTGACTACAAGAAACTCACCTCAAACCTAAGTAGGCTGGAAGTAAAATAATGGAAAATTATATGCCAAGCAAACGTTAATCAAAAAAAAGCCTGGGGCATCTAGGTGGCTCAGTCAGTTACGCATCCAACTTGGTTTCGGCTCAGGTCACGATCTCACGGTTTGTGGGTTTAAGCCCCACATCGGGATCTGTGCAGACAGCTCAGAGCTTGCTTGGGATTCTCTGTCGTCTTCTCTCTCTGCCCCTCCCCTGCTCTCTCTCTCTCAAAATAAATAAACTTAAAAAAAATTTTTTTTCAAAGGAGGAAAAGTCTCCAATCAATAATCGAAACTCCCACCCTAAGAAACAAGAATGAGATAAGAAAAATAAACCTAAAGCAATCAAAAGGAAGGAAAAGATAAGACACAGATTAATGAAACAGAAAACTACAAAAAAATCAGTAAAATAAAAGATGGCTCTTGGAAAAGAGCACAACTCTAGCAAGACTAACCCACAAAAAGGAGTGAAGCACAAACCACCACCATCTGAATGAAACCACCTCAAAGCCACCAAGAGAACATGACCAACAACTCAGTACACACAAACATGGCGACTTTTCTGAAAGGGACCAGTTCCTCAAAGGGCACAATCACAACTTCCCCAACGTGACACGGCTCACGTGAACAGCCTAGAAACTGCGTCTGTAAATTGAAACACCCAGGAAAGCAATTTGCAGGCCGAGATGGTTTCACTGGGAAATTCTAGCAAACGTTTAAAGGAGTCAACACCAAGTCTACACAATGTCTTCCAGAAAGTAGAAGAGAAGGGAACATTTCCCAACTCATAAGGCCAGGCGTCAGGGGTAAAATCTGACAGCCGCTGCACCAACATTTACCGTCAAGTCCAATCTGTGCCGTGAGGGGAGCAGGGGACCACAGGAGCCAGCAGGGCATTTAATTCTATCGCGGCTGGGCTGGAGATTCGCAAGGCTTCACGAGAAAGTAACTGCAGGTGCTGACAAAGTCAGGAACACAGGCACCGAAATTTGGAGATTTTCAACGCCAGCAGAAACAGCCGCAAGAGTCCAAAATAACTGCCTCGGGGGGTGAGGGGTGAGGGAAGGAGAAGGGAGTGAGCAGAGCACAGAGCCACAGCACCTTCTTCTGGGCGTTTTGCCACTTAGCTTTCCAACTGCACACACATTCCCGTGACAAAACGCAACCAAACTTCACAAAATAACGTAAAAGCACAACTTCCGCTTAAGACCCATCTCTCCCTGCTCCCCTACCAAGTCCACACATAAACCTTGGAAATAAAGCAAGAGCCAACCAAAGGAGTGCTCTGGAAGATGATAAAAAGGCAGCAGTAAAGAGGAAGCGAGCTGGGCTGCTCTGGAACAGAGGACCGGAGAAACAGCACAGGGGAGGACGTCTTACACGCGCCCACCGACAGAAGAAAGGACCTAGGCCTCGTATTCCCTAACTCCCAACCAAGCAACAAAAGGCAGCCCAGGAGGGTCATTCCTCCCCTGGAGAGAGTCCACCACCAGCAGCAAGAGATCACCAAGTGCCTGTGGGAAATGGCCCTAAGACTCCCCTGTCCTATCAGGGGACACTGGTGCATCTGGGCAGCACCAGTTAGAGGAACCCTAGAGGCCTCAAAAGCCCCTCTGTCCCCACGGGCCTCAGGTTCCCCTCTCTCACCAGGACAACCAGGCAGCACCAACTGCAATCTTGCTTCAGAAGCAGCCAGTCCAGGAAGCCTGAATCCGCACCCCCCCCCCGGCCCCGCCTCCTGTGCCACCAGAGACCAGAGCGGTGGGGGGGCACCAGCGGGAAGGATGTGGCCTCAGGGGTGCTCAGACTCTTCTAACCAGAGGCACCAGAACCGCCAGCAGGCACACACAGAACAGGTACAACCACAACCACCGCCCAGCCAACAAAGCCTCCTTGTCACAAGGCCTGACGCTTCCTTCTCTTACAAACAGACGCTGGGTCTGGGGAAATCCCTTCTTCCTCTCAGCAGCATAAGCAGAGAGGATAAGAGTCCCAGTAGGACCACATAAAGCAAGGACACCAAAAATCACAGCACAAAATTAAACTGTCATTGGAATCACAGCCCATAAATGTAGGCCGGGACCTACAGGCTAAATCTAAACAGGCTGATCACCTGCTAAAGTAAAAGATACAACAGGACCCACGTATAACCAAACATTAACAGCCAGAATGTCCGGGATAAAATCAAAACCCATCAGTCATACGAGAACCAAAACACTCACAGTGGGACTTACAAAAGGCAACACACACCTAAGCCGAGGCTAGCTCAGATACTGGAATTAGGTGACCACCATTTTAAGCAGCATACAGAAAAACACTTCAACAATTACGAACTCTCTTGAAACAAATACAAACTATAAAACTGAACAATACAACAGCGAAAATACAACACTGCTGGATGGGATCAATAGAAGAGTGAAGACTACAGAGGACAGAATTGGGGAATTTGAGAACAAATCAATAGAATGCACACAATCTGAACACAGAAAAAAGAAACTGGGGGAAAACAGCCCAGGGAATTACATAACACTAACAAATGTCCAACATTTGTATCATCTGCGTACCAGCAGGAGAAAGGGGAGATGGGGGAACCAAAGAGAGAGTACACGAGAAACTAACGGCTAGAAACTCCCTAACTTTGGTGAAACAAACCCCAACAGATTAAGAATGCTTAACTAAGTACCAACCAAGATAAACTCAAAGTCCACAAGATACATCACAGTTAAACTTGTAAAAATGAGAAACAAAAACTTGAATGCAGTCAGGCACAAATAACACACTGGCTGTAGGGATCCCAATTCGAGTGGCAGTGAACTTCTGCAGAAGTCATGAAGCGTAGCCAGACATGTAACAAGAGTTTTCAAGTGGTGAGAAAAAACTGTCAACCAGGAATTCTATATCCAATAAATCTACCCCTCAGGAATGAAGGGTTAGTGAAAACATTCTAAGATGAAAGACGTTTCAAGATTGGCTATACTAAGTTTCTCAAATAGAATGGATTGGGGGAAAAAAGAGAATCCTGGAACACCAGGAAGGAAATGAGCAAAACAGCATGAATAATAACAGAATGACCAAAAACATGGGTACGTACAATGAACTATCCTTATAATCCTGAGTTTTATAAATTGTATTTGATGATTTAAACAAAAAGTGTAGGGGCACCTGGGTGGCTCCGTCGGTTAAGCATCCGACTTCGGCTCAGGTCATGATCTCGCGGTCCGTGAGTTCGAGCCCCGCATCAGGCTCTGTGCTGACAGCTCGGAGCCTGGAACCTGTTTCAGATTCTGTGTCTCCCTCTCTCTCTGACCCTCCCCCGTTCATGCTGTCTCTGCCTGTCTCAAAAATAAATAAACGTGGGGCGCCTGGGTGGCGCAGTCGGTTAAGCGTCCGACTTCAGCCGGGTCACGATCTCGCGGTCCGTGAGTTCGAGCCCCGCGTCTGGCTCTGGGCTGATGGCTCAGAGCCTGGAGCCTGTTTCCGATTCTGTGTCTCCCTCTCTCTCTGCCCCTCCCCCGTTCATGCTCTGTCTCTCTCTGTCTCAAAAATAAATAAAAACGTTGAAAAAAAAATTTTTTTAAATAAACGTTAAAAAATATATAAAAAAAAAATAAACAAAAAGTGTAACACCTTCTGATATGAGTTAAAGTGGGGGGGGGGGTGGAAATGGGTAAAGGGACCAAAATATAAGCAAGGTTTACACACTTCACTCCATGGAGTAAAATCCTAATACCAACATACCATGGTGGTAAGTCCCTGTGTATGTATACTGCAATGCCCAACAGAGCGAACACAATAACATACAAAGACCTACACTCAAAAACACTGGGGAGATATCCAAGAAAACCTCAAGTAACCTAAAGGAGGGCAAGAAGAGAAACAGAAGGGGAATGAGAATCAGGAGAAACAGAAAACAGACAATAAAATAGCACCTGAGCTCCAAGGTAGCAATTAACTTCAAGGTAAAGGGTTTAAATACAACAATCCAAAGACAGAGACTGAGCGTGCTTAGTGGCAGACCACGATCCAACAAAGAATTTGAAACTCACTTCAAATTCAACTTAGGTTGAAAGCGAACACGATGCAAACATTAAACCACAATATGGCAGAAGTAAATTTCAGAGCAAAGAAAATTACCAGAGACAAAGAATATGTTGTAATAAAAGAAACAATCCACCAGAAGACGAAGGGATGCTAAATATCTACGTACCAAAAACGGAGATGCAAACCATGATGGAAATCGATTGTGAAATAAGCAGGATAGTTCCAACTAATGATCTTCTAAAACCGACCACTTGGAGAATTACTAACGCGATTACTCTCATAGGTAATATGAGGGAGGAAAGGAGAAATGGTACAAACACCAGACACAGGCACCTTACAGCCCTGTAACTCTCGGCAGTCCTGTAAGAAGAGCCAGTGTCCCCGCTTTTACATCCCAGGAAACGGGGGTTCCGTTTAAGTAAGATCAAACAGCAAGTAAGTCAATGAACCAAGATTCAATTCAGCTCCGTAACATTATAATACACATTCTTCGACTGTATGTCATAGCCTTTCAAACAGCCTGCAACAAAAACTACCTTAAAACTAGAATCCTGAAGCAACTGGATATAGAAATATGCAGTTTTCTTCCTCTTATGTATTAAAAGTTAATTGCTTCTAAAATTCCTCAGGAATAAAATTTCCACTTACTGTAGAGAACAGTATTTCTTCTTTCCACTTCTTTTTCTAATAACTCTACCATTTATTAAATGCAGTGTTCTTCTCTTTAGGTAAGAAATAAATATGAGCTAAAACCAACTAGGGTATGAGACCTCCATTGTAAAATGAAAGGTGGGTAGGTTTTCAGTCTACCCCTAAACTGTGGTCCCCATTAACCAACTTAGCCTTCCGAACTTCCGTTTCCCATTGCTACAAGCAAAAATTCTTGTCAACAAAAAATACTTTCTAAACCCATGATTAAGTAAAAAGTGTAGTCTGCAAATAAAACGAAACGTCCCACATTTGTGAGAACAGTGCTTGCCCGTGAAGGTACATATTTGTGACGCTAAGTACAAGTTACAGGGGTCACGTCCACAACCTCTCCAGTAACGCCCGGAGGTTCGAACACCGGAGCGTCCGCGTGACTTCCCGCCGGCGCAGCTGAGAGCTCAGCAACGGTACGGGGGGGGGGGGGGGGGGGGGGGGGGGG
>NW_024412397.1:1048678-1049310 GCF_014898765.1 Herpailurus yagouaroundi
GGGGGAGGGGAGGGACTCGTCTCCGTCTGCGATGGGCGCCAGGGCACCCGGGGTCGGGACAGAGGGCCTGACAGCGCATCCCGGAGCCCCTCCCCCCCCCACCGGGTGGCCGCCCTCCCAGAGTCCCGGCGTGCCGGAGTCGGAAGCCCTGTGCGCGGCCTGCGGGTGCGCGGACAGACCGGCTGGGGAGTCGGGGACCGGCCGCACCTGCAGGGGGACCCCACCCGGGCAGGGAGCGGGCGGGAGGAGGGCGGGGGAGCGCCACGGAGAGCGGGAGGTCCGCCCCGTCGTTACCTGCTGGGCCACTCGGCCCCCGACCCGGGCCCCGCCGCGCTGTAGTAGGCCGCGCGTTTGCGGTGGGCCGCGGCCGCCGAGCTGCGCACCGGGTACAGAGGGATCTGGTCCGCCATGCTCCGGCCGCCACCTTCCCGCCCCTCCCCGGCCCCACCTCAACTCGCTGCCTCTCCCCGCCCTCTGCGCTCAGCTCCAACCCGGCCGAGGCACCGCCCGCTCGTCTCTCCCCGCCCCCCGCGCGTCGGGGCCCGATAGCGTCACCACGCGTCGGGGCCGGATGACGACGGCGTGCGGCGAAGGCAGGAGGCGGCGGCGCCCGGAGGTCCGGGCGCGCGTCC
>NW_024412397.1:1049710-1090677 GCF_014898765.1 Herpailurus yagouaroundi
CCCGGGATCCGTTGTTCCCGGGGATTTCGTTGTTCCCTCACATCGCCTCCAAGCAGCAATCTTGACAGCTAGGTCCGGAGAGGCGTCTACTTCGCTACGTTGCTCTTGAAGGTTGTCAGTCTTGAGAGCTTGGAAATTTGCTCCGAACTCTTTCCATGCTTTACAGTCGAGTTTTCTTCTGGCCACATACATGGCCACATTTCTAAAGTAGAGTTGACCCTGGGGTAACACGGGTTACGTGTGCTTCCTCCCCGCCCTCGTAAATTTTGACCCAAGAACTTGACCGCCAGGAGCCTGCTGTTGACCAAGAATATTAACACGTATTTTGTATGTTGTATGTATAACGTACTGTGTCCGTACAATAAAAATCTAGCGAAAAGAAGATGTTATGCAGGAAATCATAACAGAAAATACATTTACAACAATGTGCGTGTATTGGGAAAATCCCCGTACAAACCCATGTTACTCAAGGAGCAACCGTATGTTGGCCAGTAGATCTTACAGTCCAAGACCAAGATGCTAAAGGCCCGGTAGTGATGAAGTCCTCACCCGCCCCCAGTGGTGGCCGGTCCCTTAATGAGAGTCTGTGTGGAGAGCTCCTCCTGGGGTGGCCTCTGCAGGGGGTGCCGCCTCGTTAGAGTCACGGTGGCCCCGCTCCTTACAGGGGCGCAGCCCCCTGCGGGACAACAGCCTCTCCCAGCGCCCCACAGCCCAGCCAGTCTTCTGGGAAGTTCCCGCAGCTGCTTGCTGGCCCCCTTCAGCCCACCGAGGCCTGTGAAATGCACCTGCCAGCACCCGCCGACCAGCCGGAAAGGCTCCTCCCGCTCCGGAGTCCCACCTTCTTAGCATGCTGGCCAGTCAGCGTTTCCTCTCTTTACCTGACAAAACTTCCGTTATCTCCTTTCTAACACCCTGAACTCCTGGTAAGATAAGAGTGACACCAGAAGGGCTACCTTGCCGCAGGTTTGTGACTCAACAGCCTTTATTAATTTTGTCTTGGAGCTGGTTTTGTCTTTAACATTTGAAGCATTTACTTCAATGACTTTTTTATTGTGAAGATTTCTCATCGGTCCTTTGTCCTATCCATCTATTCTTTATTTGTGCCTGTTTTGTTTCTTACTTTAAATTATCTGAGGAGGGGCGCCTGGGTGGCCCAGTCGGTTGAGCATCCAACATCAGCTCAAGTCGTGATCTCGAGGTTCGTGGGTTCGAGCCCCGTGTCAGGCTTTGTGCGGATAGCTCAGAGCCTGGAGCCTGCTTCAGATTCTGTGTCTCCCTCTCTTTCTGCCCCTCCCCCCCCACAAAAATAAACATTTTTTTTTTAATGTTTAATTCTAAGGAGAAAAAATGTTTTGATTGTTGATTAGCTGTCTTTTTTACACTGGATTTCTTCACACGTCTTGGAATTTAGGTTTGCAGGCACAGTGTAAGTGGGCCGGGGACACTGGCTCTTCCCCCCTGCCCTCCACCTCCTCACTCCTCCCTGGTTAGCCACCTTCCTGCTGCTTCCACTGTCGGCCCAGAACTGGGGCCCACGTGGCATGTGAAGGTTCTCGGCAATTGGGACAACATCAGATCTAGGGTCTGCAGACAGTGGGATTCCTTCTGGGTCTTCCCGTCTTCATGCTCCTAAGCCCCCACCCTGTTCAGAAGCCCTGGGCAGCTGTGGGCATCAGCCGTTCGTTGCTTGTTGTTTGTTGCTTGTTCAGCTTCCTACTCCTTGTAGGAGGCCTGGCCGGCTCCTGGGGCGAGCCCATCCCCCACTCCGGGGCCACCTTCCAGGCCCAGAAGCCGGCCCGCTGGGCCCACTTTGACCCGGTGCTGGTCCGGTAACATTGGTGTCTTCAGGCCCTGCTGTGTCTTCTTGTTTTCTAATTCCATAATTTATAAATCCGCTACGACTGTGTATAGGAAGCACTGTGTTCAATATAAACTTCTAGATTCTAGGCTCATCTTGACTCAGTATTTTCATGTATTACTTTCTCAACTTAAAAACCTATGTGTTAAAAAGTCACTATTCTTTTTTTTTTTTAATTTTTTTTTTCAACGTTTATTTATTTTTGGGACAGAGAGAGACAGAGCATGAACGGGGGAGGGGCAGAGAGAGAGGGAGACACAGAATCGGAAACAGGCTCCAGGCTCTGAGCCATCAGCCCAGAGCCCGACGCGGGGCTTGAACTCCCGGACCGCGAGATCGTGACCTGGCTGAAGTCGGACGCTTAACCGACTGCGCCACCCAGGCGCCCCAAAAAGTCACTATTCTAAGTAGGTGCTCCAACTTTCTGGTTCCAGTTTGCTACTCAGCAGCTTTTTCTGTAGCTTGAATACAGGCCACTCTGCGGACACCACTCTCAAAGGATGCGGTGACCTAATTGCAAAATGAACTGTACTCATTCTTTCCCTTCCTCAGACTCACTGTCCGCAGCAGCTGACCGTGCTACACCAAGTGCTCAGACACCCTGCACAGCTGACAGGGTCACACCAGCCAGACACATATTAACACCAGGTCCTGGAATTTTTCCTTCTGTGGTAACTTTGAGACAGATCCCCTGGCTCTCCTCCTTCGTGAACTCCACCTCTCCCGGGTATGTCTCTTGTCACGGCCTGCCCACCTTAAAACCAAACCCCTCGAGTCTTTTTTCCAAACCCTCACCTCCCCTGCCTCCCTTTCTGCAGTCCTCGTTTAGTTTAGTTTAGCCAAGATTGTTCATTCCCATTTTGTGGAGTGAGGGTTAGGTATGTGGGGATACAGATATAACTAAGGCAGCGTCTGCCCTGCAGGAGACTCCTCCTGGGAAGGAGACACACGTGCAAACTGCCGGTTGTCGTTTGGGACGCGGCGGAACCTTCGCCGTGACGCAAGCCTACAGGTCTGTTAGGGTCTCAGCAGGAGCCGGGCGGCCGCTGCGGCATTCGGCGAGAGAGTTTGGTTGAGGGACTGTACGGTGTGGATGGGAATACAGCACCAACGTGGTTGGCCGGACTCCCTGTGACAGGTCGAGTGGAAGCCTTCATCGCCCCCAGGCTCCAAGAGACGGAAGAGATAGAACGTTCCTGGAGCCCGACCTCCCAAAGGGGGCTGAGGCTGGAGGGTGGGGGTCAGCGCGCTGCTCACAGGCAAAATCTACCTGTCGCCTGTTTAGTAAAGGAAGCTCGTTCGGACGCAACTGCACTGCTTTGTTGACATAGTATCTATCCGTGGATTCTTTCAAGTCACAACAGCAGAGTTGAGGAGGCCCTACAAAGGTCATATGACCGCAAAGCCTATTTCCTATGTGGCGCTTTGCAGGGAAGTTTGCCAACCCCTGTGACGGAGGCCCGTGGCCTTGCCAATACCTGGGGGCGGGGTGGGGGGCGAGCACTGATGCTGTAGGCCGCAGGTGCTTCCAAGGGGCGGGACTTCCCTGCGGTGATCGCTGAAGTCTAAGGAAAGAAGGTGCAGGAGCAAGTTAATGGGGGGAGGGGAGGGCAGAGAGTATCTCATTAATCTCAGGATTAACAGGAAGGCACAGATGGGGGCACCCGGCTGACACAGTCAGTGGAACTCGCGACTCTTGATGTCAGGGTCGTGAGTTGGAGCCCTACGTTGAATGTAGAGATTACTTACATAAATCAGATTTTTTTTTAAGTTTAAAAAAAAGAACAGGTGGAAGAAAAAGCAAACGGATAAGAAGGTAGAGTCACACCCGAATGTCAGTTTAGGTGCATCAAATGTAAGCAGACTCGACACCCCAATAAAAACTCAAATTGCCAGACTGGGCTGAAACCCAATCCAGCCGCATGCCTGAGGTCTAAGAGGCCTCACACCAAATGTAAAGTCACAGACAAGTTGAAAATAAAAGGATAGAAGATACAGACCATGCCAGTGATCACCGTTAATGTCCCCCCGCTGCCGCAGACCAGGACCCCGAGGCACAGGACAGTTAAGGGCCTGCCCCGGGTCACAGGACACTGCTAGCACAGCCAGAACTCGAACCCAGTCTCCGAAGACCATGTCGTTACCATCTGAACCAAAGTTGCCAGCTGAGCTTTAGAAAGAGAATGTCACAGGGGCGCCTGGGGGGCTCAGTCGGTTAAGGGTCCGACTTCAGCTCAGGTCATGATCTCACGGTTCATGGGTTCGAGCCTCGCGTCAGGCTCTGTGCTGACAGCTCAGAGCCTGGAGCCCGCTTCGGATTCTGTGTCTCCCCCTCTCTCCGCCCTGACCCCACTCACGCTGTCTCTCTTTCTCAAAAATAAATAAAAAAGAAAAGAGAGAAAAGAAAGAAAGAAAGAAAGAAAGAAAGAAAGAAAGAAAGAGAGAAAGAGAAAGAAAGAGACAGCCTGTACCCAGAAATAAGGAGACAGGAGGCTGGCCCGTCATTTCCAGTCATATGGGGGCACAGGGAGCCCAAACTCTAGGAGAGTGCACTTTGTTCAACTCACTGCTCACTGGTGTTCAAAGTCCTCAGCTGAGGCGATGACATGTTAACCTGAAGATTTTGCCAGCAGAGAAGCAAATCGTTTCTGTCAAGGAAGGAAAGATAACCCCAAAGGATATTTTGTCCTTCAGGAGATCAACCACTTCTGGCATCTAACTCCGCGACCTCATCCTGACATCCAGGAATTTTAGGTCCCGGAAGACTCTCCGAGGCTGTCCTGGGGTCTTAGCTGTTGTATCTTCCCTCACCATCCTCTCAATTCGCAAGCTGATGAAGTGTGGGCACGTGTTCGTCATGCGTGTACAGGAGGGGGGCCTCCCCCCTTCGGTAACTGTGCTGTGGTGTGTGCCACGGTGCACGGTCAAGGTGAAAAGGACAGCCCCGTGCAGGAAATTCGCACCCACGAGCTCTGCCTCGCCCCCCGTGTGGGGGCGAGTGGAGACGCACCGTCAGGGCTGGAGGTGCTGGCGCAGCGGGGGGCCGGAGCCCCGTGTTCCCCAGAGCTACAGACGCAGTCGGGTCCTTCGGCAGCTGGAGAAACGGAGATCGCCGTCTGCTGCACGGTGCGTGGGGCCAAGGTGGGCGAAATCCCGGAGAAGGACCCGAAGGTGCGGGAGTGTGAGTTGAGAAAAAATACCTTCTCCCAGCCTGGAAACGTTGGCTTTGGGTCCATGAGCACATCGGTCCGGGGAGCAAATATGACCCCGGCATTGGTGTCTGCGGCCTGACTTCTCTGTGGCGCCAGGTTCCAGCCCCAGGACGAGCTGCACTGGGGCCAAACGCAGAGTAAGCAAAGAGGAGGCCGCATGCTGGTGCCGGATGTGTGGCAGAATTGTCCCTCCTAGCAAATCGACTCCCGGTCCTATCCAAAAGGCCAATAAAAACTTTTCAGTGAAATGTTCAAAAACAACATATGCGCTAGCAAAAAAGAAAGAGTTTCAAATGTCACAGAAGAGCTTCGGTATGCATTTTTTAAGATCGATGATGACGGGGCTTATCACATTGTGGAATTGAAACGTCATTCAATTCAATACTTTTTAAAACGTGACGTCCCAGTTCCATTTGTCACTGTAGATGCAACATGCCAGGAACGCGTCATTTGTGAGTATTCACAGTTACAGTGGAGACGTGCAGTGTCAATAAACAACGTGTGAAGGGATGCATACCTTCCCATACTCCTCTCAGGGCGTCAACGAGCAAGAAGTTTGAAGACTGCTATTGTAATGCACAATACTTAAAAAAAAAAAAAAAAAAAAAAAAAAAAAAACTACCCTGAAAGATGAAACTCGTGGGAAGCCATCTTTAAAGGCGTCATCACAGGCCAACTTTAGCGCCCACTCCTTCTCCCTAGGCTTCCTTCCGCCCACCCAGAAGTGCGTCCTCTCCCGACAGCTGAGGCAGGAAGGTGCGAGGCTTTGCACAAAGCCACCTTGCTCCCACCCCTCCACCACCCGTCTCAATTCAGAACCGCCCAACGCGGACCAAAGTGTGAGATTTCCCACACCACGTTGCTCTCCTTGAAAACACGTACCAGGGGAGGCGTTGCCACCCTCCTAAGGGGAGATGACTTGACTGCTTAGAAAAGGAGGAAAACGTAACTATGGGTTCGTTTCTGTGCACCCATTTACCACACGAGGGGCTCGCGTCAGTTACAGCAAGCTCGTCGTTTAACAATATGTATTTTGTGCAGAATTTATTCCAGCATTTCATCCTCTGAAAGAAGGTGACCACAGGAACGGGGGTGTGTGTGAGCGCGTGTGCAAGAGTGTGGGTGGCTCCGCCGCTCCCGTCGTGCCCGGAAAGCCGGGGCTGGAGCAGAGCTTCCCGTCGAGGCTCGTGCCCAGGTGCGTTTAGACCGATGCATCTAGAAAAGTCCTAGTTTCCTCTAAACCGTGCATTCATTGCCATTTTGTACTGAACCGTCCACATCTCAGCTGTCCCGTTAAATGGGAAAGTGCAGTTAACAGCTTCTCGTGGATAGTCTCCAAGGGCTGCACACAGAACAGAAACCCCGGAAGCAACTGCACCCTTGAGAGCCCCGTTACGGGTGGTTGGGGGCTGGGATCCAAACCGCCGGCCCGCATCAACGGCTGTGGGGCCAACAAGGTCTTTCCACCTTTACGTCCAGCACGTGCGAATCTCTTCCCAGACACGATACCGCCATCTGGGTAATGACAGACTCGGGAGGGGTCTTCACAGAGTTCTGGAAGAAGTCACTCTTGTACCGAAGCCTCATTTCGTCTCTACCACGTCAGGCGGGTGGAGCCAGTCACTTCAAACCCTTACCGGGATGCTATTTGGACCAGCCGGCCCCCTGCTGACAGCGGGAGCCCGCAGATATGGCACAGGACGCTTTCCCTTTTTAGTGTATTTTTAACTAAAAGTCTAGGGGCGCCTGGGTGGCTCAGTCGGTTAAGTGTCCAACTTCAGCCCGGGTCACGATCTCGCGGTCTGTGAGTTCGAGCCCCGCGTCAGGCTCTGGGCTGATGGCTCGGAGCCTGGAGCCTACTTCCGATTCTGTGTCTCCCTCTCTCTCTGCCCCTCCCCCGTTCATGCTCTGTCTTTCTCTGTCCCAAAAATAAACGTTAAAAAACAAAACAAAACAAAACAAAACAAAACAAAACTTTAAAAGTCTATCATTGGAGGGCAGTGGACACACCACTTCCCTGAGCGTCAGGGGTCCCTCACGGTGAGCCCGCACCTCTGGACGTACTCCACGCCGGTGCCGTGCAGCCGCCTCTCCCACCACGGGACGCGAGTGCAGTGTCCCGGCCACACTTGTGCCGTGGCTTCTGCACTGTCACTGGCAGTTGGTACCTCTTGACCCCCCCCCCACCCCCCACCAACCCTGCCAGCAGCCGCACGTTGTCCTCTGTATTTAAGCGTCTGGTGGCCCACCACCGTCTCCGTTGCCCAGCCCGCTCCGGGTGGCCCTGGCCATCCTGACCCACTGTGTGCTCACGGTCCCCCCCTCGCCTGCCAGGGACGTTGACCACTGGGTGGAGAGAGCCATCTGACAAGCCGGCTTGTAGCAGGGCGTCTGGCGGGGGTTCTCAAGTGTCAAGGCTCTGGCCCGGACGAGGCTGCCCTCCTGGCCACCACGAGGCTGCCGTGGGTCCCTGTCCCCTCCCCCGCTGAGGATGCCGTGCTTCTCGGCCCTCTGTCATCTCGCCACCCGGTGCCTGTCAAGGGACCCCCGCCACCTGGCTCAGTGTGGGCATGGACATCACAACAAACGCTTTGGAATGAGTGGCCCTCCCACGTGGTTCTGGGATGCTGTGGTCATAACGTCACAGACGACTTATTCTCCTTCGTGATGGGAGGTCTCCACCGTTCTCCAGCCGCTCTCACGTGGGGACAAGTGTCTTCTTGTGACACCAGGGCGTGAGGGTGTGCGGATCCTGAAGACGCACCGAAGGCCGCGCTTCTCGCCCTTCCTGGCTGAATCTCTGGGTCAGACGGGCCTCGGGTTTCATAAGATGTCACTAACCGTGGAAAAGGCACCTGCGACTCCCATGAAGATGAGAGTGCCTTGTGAGACAGCCCGGCTCAGAACTGAAGGCGTCTCTCATCTGTAACCGCCTGCTCCCCACTCCACACTCACTGATTACCCAGGAGCGCAGAGGTAGCAATTATTTATAATAACTTTATTAGGTATAATTTGCATCGACCTTCTGAAAGGATCGCGTGCGCTTCTGAGAGCTGTGTATTAAATGCAAGCACCCATCCTTGACCCTGCCCGTCGTCTCGGTGCACAGCAGTGTCCCTTTCTTCCCGGGAAGGACAGGTACAATTTGTCACCGCACAAATTATACGTACTTGCTGTTGACATTCTTTTGTCAGACAAATTACTTGTACTTATTATGCTGAAGGCGGTTTCCACGAACATCTCACATTATGAAAGTCTGGGTTTAGGCTGAGACAGAGAGGGTTATCTTTCGACGGTGGACACAGAGATGCAGGTCCTGACAACATGTGTCTGTGACTCTCCTGGGAGAAAAGCTGGCATTTTTGGCGCCCAATGCTTGCAGCTCTGGGCCTCCACTTGGCCACCACTGCATGTGGTGGCACCGGCCCCGTGAGGCACACAGATGCCCCTCTCCGCGTCCACGAGGGACAGAGTGGGGGCTGGAAGGGCAGGAAGCCACGTCCGAGTGTCACTTCCGGCAATTTCTAGCACTTACCAGAAGCTTCACAGAATGTGCTGCTGGCATTGCAAACCAGCCTCTGAAAGTCACACACTGCCGATGACAAAGAGGGCAAAGTTTGAGGAAAGACTCCAGAAAGCACTGGTTAATGTTTTTCTTTTAAAAAAAAATAAAAGAAAAAATAAATTAAAAAAAAAAAGAAGAAAGGAAAGTTTCCGGGGCGCCTGGGTGGCTCAGTCGGTTAAGCGGCCGACTTCGGCTCAGGTCATGATCTCATGGTTCGTGAGTTCGAGCCCCACGTCGGTCTCTGTGCTGACAGCTCGGAGCCTGGAACCTGCTTCGGATTCTGTCTCCCTCTGTCTTTGCCCCTCTGCTGCTCACACTCTGTTTCTCTCTCTCAAAAATATAAAGAAAAAGAATAAAGAAAACAAAATAAAAAAAGGAAAGTTTCCTTCCCTCACAAGAATATTGTGCTCAGACTGAACGGTGAGGTGGTTGAGGACACAGGTTAGCACCGAGTCCTTGGCCCCTGGTGTCCCTGCTCCCGGAGCGTGCCGACTGGCCTCGCCAAGTCTGGCCGCCTCCCCTGCTTGGAGGGACCAGCGGCATCTGCCCACCAAGCTCTCAGGACAAGTCAGTGACATCAACATTTAACCATTTAGCTTAGTGCCTGGTACAAAGCCAGCAATTTTAAGGTGGGGCTGCTATTATATTTTTATAATTACCAAAGAGCAAAAACTGTCATTAGAAAATGTGGCGTTGGCCTACCGTGCAGATAAAGTTCAAAGCAGGGCTGGCTTTTGCTGAGCCAACCGCACGGGGTGCTATGGGAAGACCCAAAGAACTCCCCTCCACCTCTCCCTCCGAGAGGGAGCAAGTCGGGGCAGCCACACGGCCTCCTGGACCGGCCCTCAGCACTCAGGTGGGCCCAGTGGCGGCTGGACCAGGGCTTCCGTGCTCTGCAGGATGACAGAAGTACACACACACAAAAGCAGAGACACGTAATGGCCCTGACAAGCGGTATTCTTTTAATTCAGTGGCCTACTTGGTACCATAACAGTTTGGGTTCAACAAACCTGGAAATGTTTTCAGTGAGATGTTAGACGGAATTTCTTAAAAAAAAAAAAAAAAAAAAAAGACTCTTTGGGGTGCCTGAGTGGCTCACTCACTTAAGCTTCCGACTTCGGCTCAGGTCATGATCTCGCGGTTCATGGGTTTGATCCCCGCGTCGGGCTCTGTGCCGACAGCTCGGAGCCTGGAGCCTGCTTCAGATTCTGTGTCTCCCTCTCTCTCTGACCCTCCCCGACTCATGCTCTGTCTCTCTCTCTCTCTCTCTCTCTCCCTCTCTCTCAAAAATAAACAAACATAAATAACTTTTTCAAACAGGATGAATGACAAGTTGGTGTATTTCTATACAACTGGGTTAGATGTGGCATGGGTGGATTTCGAGACAGAGTTGCAGCATAAGAAATGCATAAGGAACAGTGGAAGTGTGTTACTGAGGAGGTTACTGGCCATAGTATAACAATGTTTCATGTGGATGATAAACTGTGGGGAATTTCTGATGTTAGTTTCCTCGTGAGATTAGGGAGCACAGGAGAAGCAGGGGTAACTGTTGCCTTAGATGATCCACCGGAGGAACTCAACAGGCCTGAGAAGCCGAGTGATAATCGTGATAATCACATAGCACACATTAAAGATTGCTGAGTAAGTCAATGGCAAATGAAAATTGTAAGCTGGTCACAACAGGTGATTTTCTGGGTTTTGTTTCCTTGGACTTTATTCTGTATGTAATAAAAGAGACAGACTGTCTTTGAAATGAGACCAGTGCAGCAAGTTCCACGGAGGACAGCCCATTAGTAGGGTCCCGTACGGGGGACTTGGAGGAAGACACGAGCAGCCTCTGGACGATGAGGACTGAGGACATGTCCAGTGATGCTCGACTTTGAGATCACACAGCCCAACTGAGACTCTAAGGTGCTCCGAGGACGAGCGAGGCAGTGACCCCTGGGCCACCACTCGGACGGTGCGGAGACTTGACAAGGTGGTCAGTGAGCATCACACGGGCACGGAAATGCTGTGGATAAGGTAGTGACAAGAAGACCCTAGTTTGGGCATCTTGACCAGTTCTTTTTCCTTTTTTTAAAATCTTTATTTATTTTTGAAAGAGAGAGACAGAGCATGAACGGGGCAGGGGAAGACAGAGAGGGAGACCCAGCATCCGAAGCAGGCTCCAGGCTCCGAGCCGTCAGCACAGAGCCCGATGCGGGGCTCGGACCCAGGAACCGTGAGATTAGGACCTGGGCCGAGGTCAGACGCCTAACCGACTGAGTCCCCCAGGAGCCCCAGCATCTTGCCCAGTTCTAATGGGGCTTCTTTTCCCCACTAGAAAAGCGTGTTCGTTCTGGGCGTACAGCTGTTAACTCACAATGAAATATAACCTTTCTCAGACCACATGCCGTGTGATCCCACTTATGTGAAACGTCCAGAATTAGTAAATCTACGGAGACAGCCAGCAGATTAGTGGTTGCCTGGGGCTGGGGGGGGGGCTGGGGTGAGCGGTGGGGCTGCTACGGGTCTTTTTCGGGGGGTGAAGAGAATCTTCCAGAATTAGGTTGTGCTGATGGCCACGTGACGGAGTCCGCTGAAGCCACTGGACATACCATCCACACGTCGAATTCTCCAGAATATAATTTGTACCTTGGTGAGGATGTGAAACAAACCTTCCTTCTGTCTAACATCTGCAGGGCTCTGATTCGCTCTGACGTCACCATTCACTGCGGATCCAAGCAACCAGCTTAGTATTTGGTCCCGTTTCCAGGCCGTTTGTTTACAGCTGGGCGAGTTTACACGGGACGACACGAAACGCTCCCATTAGTTGTGCTCAAGACTGCAAGGCAGGGTCTCCTCGATGTCAGAATGCAGAGACGTTTAATTGGCTTTCACTTTCTAAAACTGAAAGGTCTGCTGTGTCGCTTTTATCTCCGGACAAACAGTGCAGCGTGTACTCCCTGCAGATGTCGTTTAGTTGTACGATATTAATGTGAATCGGGAAAAAGCGAGGTCACAGCCCGACATTCTGCTACTATTACATGTCGAGCAACACGCCATTGTACTGTCTCCACTTTCTATCTTTAGCTAGCTAATTGCAAATATTCTCAATTCTCCTTTAGGAACCGATCCTTCCGTACACCCAAGCAGAGAGTGGAGACAAAGCCAAAGCCACTGGAACCCGGAGAACGTTCACTCAGCAGTCCTGGGTTCCAGGGTCCCGGGGACGGGACAGGCCTCGCTTACCTGCAGCCTGGGGCCCTCGGAGTCATCTGCGCCGTGACCGGGGTGGCCGCCCAGGGGGAGAAGCCCAGGGTGCCCTGCGTTTCCTCCTTGTGCTCAGGGCGCATCCCAGTTTCAGAACATGCCTCTCACGCCCTGGTAGTTGGAACAGTCCCGTCCCGTTCTCCTTTCCTCCCGTCCTCTGAGCTGAGCCCCGCACTCGAAGGGACCGCACGGCGCCCCCGGGACAAGATGTGTGCCAGCCCCACCGTCCACGGAGCCTTCGGGGACAGCCGCGTCCTGCCCGGCGAGCAAGGCACGTGGCCGCCGAGTGAGCCTCTGCCACCTTTTCGCTCCGAACCACGAGGAGCTGTGAGGGAGCGGCCGTTGTGTTTGCCGGGCAGGAGGAGACGGGGCCGGGAGGTCGCCGGGGGCTGACCGAGCGGGGCCTGTGTGGCCTCTGGTCTCGTGCTTTGGAGCCTGTGTTAGAAGCTCATCTGGCCGGGTACGGAGTGGAGACCCTGCATGTGGGCACAGGAGCCTGGGCAGGACTGGGGGTACTGAGGGAGAGGGGCTGCACGTGCACGTGGGAACCCCCCCCCAAAAACCCTGCTCTCAGACGGGGTATTCACAAGCAGAAGACGTGCGAAGGTCATCGAAGATCCAAGCAGCACGTGAGCCTCTGTGACCATCGCTGAGGGGGCACGGGATTTGGACGTTTCTTGGCTTTTTCAGAACTGCAGACTGGAAGGATCGTTGGTGCACGACGTTTCCGCCCTGGGTGGTACTTCCTGCCCTCTCCCTCCACCTGGGCCGCCTCCTCCAAGCAGCCCGTGCTTCCCCCGACCTGCGCTGTCTTCTCAGACCCCGAGCAGCCGGCCTCGCTCCAGAGTCCGCCCCTCCCCGGCCCGGACGGGCCACCGGCAGGCAGCCCAGACCGAGCTTTACTTGAACTAGTGGACGCTGTAAACATCAAGCCCCAGCGATCCACTCACAAACTCGATCATTTTCCGCTGGCAGGCAGGCCCTGTTCCGGACCAGAAGGTGGGCATGTGGGCACCAGGGCTGGGGCGGAGGCACGGGGCTGCCGGGCGAGTCCCCAGCAATTGCTGTCTTCTGCGGGCTGAGTGCCCTGCCTGCCTTCCCCTCCCGTGCCCAGGGCCCACGGTGCTCCCTCCTCCTCGAGTCTCGTTTCTGGCACTCCCCGCACTCAGCACGTCCAGAGCCTTGGCCGTCCCCTTCTGCCTGACCGTCTCGTGCCGTGGACTGAAGGCTGGGTGCCCCCAGTTCACGTGTTGAAACTTAACCGCCAAGGTGATGGTTTTAGGAGGTGGGGCCTTTGGGAGGCGATGGGGCCATTGGGGTAGGACCCTCACGAACAGGATTAGTGCCCTTGTAAGAGGCCCCAGGGACCCCCCTCGTCCTGCTGAGCCGTGCAAGGACACGTCAGGAAGATGCCGTGAAGGACGGAAGTGGGGTCTCTGCAGACACGGAATCGGCCAGAGCCTGGGTGTTGGGCTTCAGCCCTGAGAACCATGAGGGGTCCACACCAACCAGCCTGTGGTGTTCCGTGGCGGGGGGTGGGGGGACACTGCCTGCGTGCCGTGGGGACCTTCTCAAAAAACACCAAGACACCGTCCTCTGAACTCCCGCAGCACCTGCAAGACCCCTCGTAGAAGGTCAGGTCTGTATTTTGCCGTTTGCACAGTTGTCCTACTCTGTGCCGCACACATTTTCTTTACCCTTCTCTCTGGCGACTCCCATAGTCTCACCCACACCAAGCGTCTAAGAAATATTTGCTGTATTGAATCGTGAAACTGTCGCTTCCTCCTAATCCCCCAGGGTGAGACTTCCCTGCACAGAGCAGAGACCCAGCTGGGCCCACTGGTCTCTAGGGCATCTGGTCCCACATGGTCACTGTTGACATGAGTGCTGGCATTTCCTATCGACTCCTCACGCTGGTTTTCAGCCCGTGCTCCTATATTAGAGTCAGAGTATTCCCAATTCTGTTTTAATAGTCAAATAGGACAAGCCTAATGCTGAAACCTTTTTTCCTTCGGTATTTTCAGAGAGTCTAAAATTAGCAAGTTGATGGAACTGGGAGTTTTCAGATATGCTCGATACATTTGTAAAACTTAGAAAGGGTCCTGGAATTGCAAGCGCTGTGCCCACACACCCTGAAAAGCCAGCCCGTGGACACTCAGCCTACGACCACGGGAGCCCCGGCCGTCTGTAGGCCCCACTGTGTCCTCTAGGACCTCGTCTCACCGCACAGCCGCCCTCAGTAACAGGCCTCACGGCGTCTTGGGCTCAGCCCGGTGGATCTTCCTGTCCCCTCCAAACCACCATCACCTAGAGCAGCCCACACCGCCCGTGCCGGCGACAGGGCCCTCGCGCCTCCGCTCTGTGCCCTCCTCTCCAGAGAGACTCTCCAGGAATGTTAACCTTTAGCACAATTGCCAGTTTGATTTGTGAAAACATACTCTACAGATGTTAACTGTTATTATCATCATCACATTTGTTATTATTTACTCATTAATTATTATTATTTTTTTAATTGAGTAGGCTCCATACCCACCACGAGGCTTGAACTCGGGACTCTGGTATGAAGAGCCACACGGTCTACCGACTGAGCCCGCCATGGGCCCACACGTGTTATTTTTCGAGGATAACTCTGGCTCTGCCCCCTGAAAATTTGAGGCAAAAATTTTCAACTGCAGAAACTTCACACCCGTCGGAGAGTGGGACACATTTATTTTTAGATGTATTTTAAGGCATGGCGCTGCCTTTGTTAAATGTAGGCGCGAATAGCATGCAGCGTCTAGGAGTTAAGGCAGCACGTCACCGGGTCTTGACCTCTTCTCTCCCGCTGACCTGTGATCACAAGCACGTTTTAAACTCTGAGTGTGTTTCTGTATCCAAGAATGTGAACGAAAACAGTACTCGCTTGAAAGCTTCACATGAGGCCTAAGCGGGAGAACGCACGGGACGCCCCCAGTGCGGTGCGGACACACCTGTGAACACGCGGCAGTGACAGTGGCCCCCGTGTCCGCTCCACCTGGCCGCTGGCGGCGCCTCAAGGCCACCGCCCAGACACCCGCCGGCTGAGCGCCACGCCTCACGTCCGCTCTGTCTTCCACGAGACAGAGCCTGCAAGACAGGGCACGGAAGTGACGTTATCACCGCCTGCCTCTGTTGACGACCCGAGGTCCTCGGAGCCGCAGCCACATCCACTCTCATCGGGGCGCGTGCCAAACCTTCTCTCCTCGTCCCTCGTCGTGTGTGTTCCGTTGCTTTGAGTTTGCAGATGTTTGGCGCTTCTGAAAGGAGGGAAGCAGAGCCCCTCCAAAAACAAAGCAAAAAAACCCTCAAAATACAAAATCCTCATTAAACAATATTAATACTCATGAATTAAGAAAAACAAAAGGAGAAATTGCCTGGAAGAAATTCAGATCACCCTTTGATTCTGTCCACTGAAACGTGTAAATGACTGCTCCATTAGACGGAGGCGCGTGGACGCGGTGGAGGCTGGGGCCCGCGGCCGCAGCCCTGAGCCCCCGTCCAGGTGAGGTGTGCCCCCGGTGGCCTCAGCAGGTGCTCACCTGTTCTCCGTCGAAAGCTGGATAATTGTGGGACACGGACCGGCACCCAGATTATCTTTCAGTGAGACACACAAACATATTATGACATGTTGACAGCTCTTTCCTTCCCCAAAGAAAACATGGTGTGAAAAGAACAAGAGAAACAATGAAACTACAGGGTGGTACAGTTGGATTAGCGGCTTTTTGCAAGGGGCCACACTGTTTCCAGTGATTTCCTGTAGAACTGGAGTGCAAGACGCGTGCACTGCAAGACGTGTTTGTGAGCACGAGCACAGACACTGTGTGCAAAACAACTATTATTAAACACATTTAAAGAAGTTGAAGAAAACCACCCAAGGACATAAATGCCGTTTTCTTGTATCAACTTAAAAATATCCACCTTCAGCATCTTGTCCTCAAAAAGTAGAGACGTCGCAAGGATATTCAAAGACACCTGTCACACTGAGGCTCTCTGATTTTATCTTACTTGCTGGCCTGCCCTGTGGGGGCCACACACACACATTTTTTAAGCAGGTTCCACGCCCAGCATGTTGCCCAACACGGGGTCCAAACTCACAACCCTGAGATCAAGACCTGAGCCGTGACCGAGAGTCGGACGCCTAACCGACTGAGCCCCCCGGGCACCCCAACACACGCTAAGTCATCTCACCGTGGAACTCAGTGAGAGCAATGGCCGTCCCAGCGATCACGGGGACACCTGTGTCACAAAAGATCGCATGTAAACAGGGTCAAGATGGCGGGCAGCAACGCCATGTTTTCAACATGAGAGTCACAAAGCAAGACAAGACCACGGGTCCAGCTTGACACCGTCCTAATTCTCTCGTGTGTGTCTGTTCGTATGTGTATGCTGTCATATTCAACAAAGACAGGAAGGACGCACGTGAAAGTTAGTGGCAACATCAAAGACACAGTTGTGGGATTCGGGGTGATGTTCCCTTCTTTGTTTATATCTACCACAGTTTCTACAACGAACATAAAGTACATAGGAAATTGGAAGGAAAATCTAAAATGAAATTTCATGCGGGGATTTTTAAGCTTATTTATTTATTTTGAAAGAGAGAGCATGTGAGCGCAGGGGAGGGGCAGAGAGAGAATTCCAAGCAGGCTCCAGGCTCTCCAGGCTTGTCATCACCAAGCCCAACTCAGGGCTCAAACTCATGAATCATGAGATCATGACCCAAGCTGAAATCAAGAGTCGGACGCCCAACCGACTGAGCCAACCAGGTGCCCCAGGAATTTTTTTAGTTTAACTATTAAAAATATGATGCAGAAGCCCTTGTGAGGAAGCATACTTAACGTGAAGACCCCCGTTGTCTGAGGCACAAGAGAAGAGGGCACACGGGCGGCCTGGGAAGCAGAGGCTGTCACCACCGTGTCCTTTGGCCCAGGGCCAGAGCTCAGGTGCACGTTCAGAGGAAACTGCCATTACCTGAGACGGCAATGCTGACCTGTGTCAAACCTGTGGCCAAGCTGGGAATTTTGGACTGTGTGGGAAGAACTGGATTTCTCGTCTGTCCATTCATCCTGTCCTTACTTGGTCACCTGCACACAGTTAAGTATATAAAGATTACTAAACAAGTAATAACAAAACCAGGGGTCGGCAATCTGGATCACGATGATTTGATGAAAATAGAAGACTGGGCTGTCCCTCTGATATCAGGTCGGTAGACAACTGCTCAGAAACATAAAATCCGCACGTGTGTGAGCGTGCATCCTTCTCCGACCGGCAATCTGGGCATCTAGTCACACACGGGATGTGTGTTGGAGTCACGTAAGGACGCTCAGGTCTTCAGAAGTTTGTAGAGGTGTCCGTGGCAAGGAGGGCACCGGTGACCAGCCACACTCAAGCTCCTGGACACCGTGGGCGGCAGACCCAGGAGGCAGAGTGGAAGGTGGGTCCGCCGTGCGGGCGTTGCCCGTGTCTTCGGGCTCCGGGATCTCGGCCGCGGGTCCTGCTGGGCCCTGTGATGGCTCGGACACCAGGACTGCAAGTGATCTGACAGCATCTCCTTGGCTAGCCTTCTCGTGGCCGCTCTGGGTGTAACATCCCAGGGACGCCCACACAGTCCACTTTCCGGGTCGGCTGACTTTCCGGAACATCTGCCTCCTACTGTGGTCTGCAATGTCCCCTCTCGACTCGTTACAGCCCCCCCGGACCACGCTTGCATCTCACCTCTGCTGTCAGGACTCAGTACACGCAGGGTGAGGACGCACGCCCATCCCGCGTACGCGGCCTGTTTGCGCGGCCTTCCTTCATCATCTCCCCGGTGCTCCTGGAACGTGGTGTCTGTGCCCTGGCGGACTAGGCCTGCGTCACAGCTCCGCTGCTGTCCCGGCTCTCCAGCTTGTCCTCTCCCCTTTCTGTGTCTTGCTGGGTGTGGACGCAGCCAGGTGGTTCCTCCCGGCACCTGAAACCGTGTGCGCAGCTTCCTCTCTCCGGTGGCTTCTGGTTCTTGATGAGAAATCCGCTGTCGTTCTAATTGTTTTCCCCCCTCGCTAAGTGTCATTTTTCTCCAGCTGCCTTCAAGTCTTCCCCCCGATCCTGAATGTTCACACAAGCCTGTGACGGGTCCCGGTGTGGGCTCGGGCTCACGCTGCTGGACGTTCGTTCACTCAGCTTCTTGCATTTGTAGGTCTGTATCTCTTCCAGATTTGGGACGTTTTCGGCCACTGTGTCTTGTAGCGCTGTGTTCAGCCTGCCCTCGCTCTCCCTTCCCGCGCGCTCTGGACACGAGTGTCGGCAATTCCGCGGGAGCCTCGCTGTCCCCGCGTCCATTTCCCCCTGCTGTTCAGGTCCCTCCCGGTGCAGCGTCCACTTCCCGGGTCCCTCCCCTGCCCTCCTGCCGCTGAGCCTCTGACTGTGCGTTTTACCCCTCGTGCCCCTTTTGCCCTGCTTGTTGTTGTGTTTTCATTCTGACGCTGCCCCGTGGCGCTTCCCGGCCGCGGTGGCTGTGCCAGGCCTTCTCCTGCAGCCGCGTGACCGGTGCTTGGCGGCCTGTCGAAGCCTTTTCATTGCGATGCTGTCCCACGTGCCCGAGAGTCCCCGACCTTTGCCCCTGCAGAGTGCACCTCCCCGGCTGTCCTCCTCCTTCGGCTTGAGGTCTTGCTGTTTTGGGGAGGACAAGGGGTTTTCTTTCTTTCTTTTTGTTAAGTTTATTTACTTATTTTGAGAGACAGTGCATGAGCAGGGGAGCGGGGGTTGGGGGGGGGGAGAGAGAGTCCAAAGCAGGCTCCAGGCCATCAGCCCAGACAGAGCCCGACGAGGAGCACGATCCTGTGAACTGTGAGATCGTGACCTGAGCCGAAACCGAGGGTCACGCTTAACCGACTGAGCCACCCGGGCGCCCCACGAGTGATTTTCAGCTGAAGCCTGGGTGGTTTCACGGCACGTTATGAGAGCCTCGACCTTACTCAAACTTCGCATTTGGCTGTCTCCCCCTGGCTGTGCTCCGGCAGCACGGTGGACGCACCTGTCCCTGGTGGGGAGCCTGGGGTCCTTGTTGCTGCCGGGCCAAGGGGTCACCGGCTGCCCCCAGGGTCACCGCTGACACGAGGCGGGAGGGTGTCGACCGAGCAGGGTGCTTATTGTCTGAAAGTTGTCTGTCCGGCCAGGCAGCCCCCTTCCTGGCCCCTGGGCTGGAGAGAGCAGCTCTTCTGGGACGTCTTCACCTCTGCCCGCCGGTCCTTCTGGGCTGCTGGCTCCTCAGCCCCGAGTCCGAGGGAGCCTGGGGAGCCTCTGCCGTGTTGTCCTCACACTAAGGGCCCCACCAGTCTGCCTCCTCCCGCCGCGGGGTCCTCTCGTGTGTGTGCCGTGCAGGTAACGGCCGGCGGGGTTTAGTCATTCTTGGCAAGATGGGAAAGGAAGGAGCAGGTCAGCTCCTCTCTCCAGAGACACAGGCCCCGCTCCCTGTGTGTTCCTGTCTCTCACCTGCACTTTCTAATTGGCAGAAGTCCTTAATTTTGATCAATTTTCCTTTTCAGTTAGTAATTTTTTAAGTGTATTTATTTTGAGAGAGAGAGAGAGAGAGAGCAAGCCAGGGAGGGGCAGAGAGAGAGGGAGAGAGAGAATCCCAAGCAGGCTCCGTGCTGTCAGTGTGCAGAGCCCGACGCGGGGCTTGAATTCATGAAACTGCGAGGCCAAGACCTGAGGTCAAACCCAGAGCCGGCCGCTTAACCGACTGAGCGCCCCAGGAGCCCCTCAGTTAGTCATTTTTACGTTCAGCTTTGACCCATAAAGGTATTTTGTCCTATGGAATTTCCTGGCAGGTTTATTGTTAACCGTTTGCACTTGTGTCTACACTTTGCCTAGAGTGATGTGGGTTTTTCCGACATGGGGCACTGCAGAGCTCAGGTTTCGAGTTTTTTCCCTGGATGCTCGGCTTAGCACAAAGGCAGCTGGGCCTAACGACGGGGGGGGGGATGCTGTTTTTCATAAATAATGCCCGGTCATCTGGGTATCCACAGGACATCCATAAACACGGAACACGCCTCCGTGTACTGAGACCTTTCACTCCGAAACCCAGGCGTTTTTGGAGCGTAGAAATTAGCACACTACACGTAGCAGGTGCCACACGTCTGCAGTGGTTCAGACTCGTGCAGCAAAGCATGAATACTCACAACCGGAGAACACGCAGGTGCCTGTGCACACACACGCGCACGTGCAGGCACTTTGGTTCGGGTCAGGTGCACCAGAAAACACATTGCACAGCCACTTCTGATTTCCAAAACACTTCACGTTTCTCGACAACGACAGGCCGTCAATCGCACCGTCTCATCTCCAGGAATAACGTCACAGCCTCTATGAAGCCAAGTCACCCCAGTGACAAAAGACCCCCCTCCCTTTGCCGGGCAGCCTCTTGGTGCTCTCAGGGGCACAGAAACCCAGCAGCAGGACAGTAAAGTGCTTCATACGTCCACACCCTTCCAGGCCAACTCCTACAGAAGACTGGATTTCACGGCGTTTCCCACGGAACAATGCTCATTTCACATAAAAAAGAAAGCAGCATAATTCGCAAATAACCCCAATGGGAAACTTGGCAATTTAATTAAAAGCAGCTCTTGAGGCCTTAAGTATTTTATGTTTCATTGTGACAACTCTGGAAACCCACAGCCGAGTACCAGGGGAGGGACAGGCAGCTGATTCATAGCAGAGCTCTTCCGAGGCCGTACCCAAACTGGGCTGCACAATTTGATTTGTATCAATAACCCCAGCGGCTGTTGGGTGAGAAGTCAGTAGAATCACTGGCCTCCTGGATGGGAGTCTCCCATGGAGACAGCAGCCACACGAAAGGAGGTCCTCAACGCGCTTCCCCAGCTGGCTTCTAACATCACACTTGGTTTCTTTGTCTTTGGTCCTACAGGGACTGTTTCTAAGCTAATGGCCCTCTTTTATCATTTTAAACTTGATAAAGCTTCTTGTTAGTAAGCTATCAGATGACATTTAGGCCATTCTAGATTGGAGCCAAGTTCATACTCCACAACCACGTCCCACAATGCACCTTTGGAGACATCAGGGCGGGTGGTTTTTCTAGAGCCTCTGAGTGTTTCTAGCTCCCGGCCTAACCATCTGTCTCGGCCTCAAGTCTCCATAGAGCCTGGGCCAAGGGCTTCCTTATCTGGTGAATTGGACCCGGTGCCCTCGATCTCCAGAATCTTCTTCAGGTGGTTCAGGCTCCCAGGTTCCGGAGAAGTGGGCCACCCACGGTCACTGCTCCTCAAAGATGGTCCACTTCCTCAGAATTGCCTGGGACCATTTTTGAACGGCAGCTCTGCACACGGGCCCCAGCCCTAACCCTGGGGTCTTTGCGGGATGAGGTTGACTCTTACTAAGCGTTCTGTCAATAAGGCAGCTCGAGGATTTCTTTGTAGGAGGGCTGCACTCAAGCCGTGTAGCCAGGTAATGAAGGCAGAGGGGCCTTGTCAAGCCGCTGTGTAGCAAACGCTGCACTGTCAGTTGGGTCATATGTCGATCTGGGGGGGGGGCCCAGCCCTTGGCACCGCTCCCACTCTGAGCTCCGGTTCAAGGGCTGACCCAGGGAGCCCTCAAGCCACCTGAGAAAGTCTGGACGGAGCTGTGGCTTAAGGGCCTTTTCCCCGGGCTGTCGGCGGCCGGTGCATGTGAAATCAGCTGTCACCTGTGCTGCATGGGGGACACCCAGGCAGGAGGTGGAGGAGGACAGGCCGAGCCTGTGTCCACAGCTACGGACATGACACGCTGTCATCTCTGCGTGCCTCAAGTTGGCGACTGGACAATAGAATCTGTGCCGCGTGGAGGGACCAGCCATTGTGTACTCGGTGACTCTGACTGTGTACTGACAACCCCCTGGGGACACACCGCAGGGCTGACAAGTTCCCAAACATCACCGACACGTGCTCTGAAGTTACTTCCCCCACGAGTTGACACAGATCTTACTTTGCGCGGGGACTGTAAGCAAACGCGGAAACGGCCATCCGATGCCGTCACGGACGTTTGGGTTTCGACCCTTCCAAGCGGCCGGTAGCAGAAGGCGGCGCTTCGCTCTGCAGAGAGTCACCGAATCGCACCACGCCGACGTCAGCTCCCGTCTCCCTCTGACGCCTCCCGGCAGCCCTTTCGCTCGGAGCAACACAAAATGGCAGCGCTCGCGTCGACCTGCCGCTTTTCCGTCAGAGAAACGGACAGACAGCGGTTTTCCTCTTGATCGGCAGCGTGCACGTGAATGTCGCCAGGTGGCGGTACTTGCTGCCCTGGCGACGTCCTGGCCGCGCGGTGGCCACGATCAGCGAGGGGGAAGGTGTCGGAAGGGGGGGGGGGTCAGCCGTCTGTGGGCACCGGGCGCAGGTCTCTGCGCGGCGCTCGCTTGGCGCGTCACCGCGCGCTGGCCGCCGGGAACCGGGCACGATTTCGCGAGACCCTCTCCGCTCACGTGCTTCCCGGAAGTGCCGCGCGTCGGAAACCTCGTGCGGCGCTCGGGCCGGAGCTGTTCCCGCACAGTCACGTGACGGCAGGCGTTGGCCACAGTTTCAGGCTGTGGCTGTGTTAGGGACGCTCGCAGGACGTTGCAAGACCACGTCTTCCGAAAACGAGGATCGCTCGGTCTGTGAAGAAAACTTTCGGGACACAAGCATGTACCGAAGGCGCCATGAAACACGGTGGGCGGATGATGTGCATTACGCAGAAATCGCGTGCTGTTGGTACCAGAATTCCCTGAAACATTCCCAGGAGGCTCGATTTGAGGTCACTGTGGAACTTTGAGACACCTGTCACCCGGTAGGGAGGTCGGTTGGAGGCCTGCTCTAACTGCACGCCAGTCGTAGGCGCTAACTCGCAGGGGGTGTAGAGGCGGCCAGGGAGCTTTAGCCAGAGGCTTGGAGGAACCACCTGGGTTTGTCGCTGAACCGCGGGCTCCCAGGACCCGGGCGGGTCCAGCCTGGGTGCCGCCTGAGGTGACAGAATCTGTGTGACAACCAAACAGGTCACAGAAAAGATCGCAGAACACATCCCGCTCCGTCTCTCCCTCGCCGTCTGCGTCCGGGGGCCCATCCAGTGCCCCTCTCTTCTGTCCGTGCGGGAGACGGCTTGTGACCTGGGGTCAGGCAACCCCCAGAATGTATCCAGATGCTTATATCTGCGCATCCTCTCTGTATTTCTGGGAGAGATTCCCTAGCTTCCCTCACCACCCATGACAGAGCACATGACTCGGCTCAGTTCAGTTTTTAGTTGACTCTAAATAAAGGTGTATTTTTATTTTTATTTTTTAATTAAAAAAATTTTTTTTTCAACGTTTATTTATTTTTGGGACAGAGAGAGACAGAGCATGAACGGGGGAGGGGCAGAGAGAGAGGGAGACACAGAATCGGAAACAGGCTCCAGGCTCCGAGCCATCCGCCCAGAGCCCGAGGCGGGGCTCGAACTCACGGACCGCGAGATCGTGACCTGGCTGAAGTCGGACGCTTAACCGACTGCGCCACCCAGGCGCCCCAATAAAGGTTTATTTTAAAACGGATTTAGATTTATAGAAAAACCGCAAAGATAGTACAGATCATTCTCCATATGCCCTACGTCTAGTTTCTGTGACGTTTTACGTCGGTGTAGTACGTTTGCTACAATTAATGAGACCGCCAATGCGTTATGACACCCGAAGGCCCGTACTTTACTCAGGCCCCTGGTTTTCTCCGCTGTTCTTGTTTGGCCCCAGGACCCGTGAGACCTTAGTCCTCAGGAGGCTGCAGGTCGTGTCCTTCCTTTGTCCCAGGACCTGAGTACCGGCAGCTCAAGATCACGTCTATGTTTTCAAATAAGGATCCAGTGATGTGGATGAGATTAGCCAAGTCAGATCAGACCACGATCCTGCCGGCACGAACACGCCGGGGTTCACACGGCTTTGCTGTTTGTACTCAGAGGACCATCCCCCAGAGATGGGCAGCTTACGCAGTCACAGGCGTGCCTCGTATCTTCTCACACAGGAACCCAGCAGCGCCCGGCCTCGGCCTTGTTATGTGGCTGGCTCAGAGAATTCTTCCATTTCAGTTTCCTTATAAAGGAGAGTCCTCCTCTGTTCCTGTATGAGAAAAGAATGGTGTGCCAGTCTGGGTTCCGGGCCCGAGTTCAAATCCTACTGTGCACGGGCCTCTGAGCGCCAGACCTCTGTGCTGATGTCTTGGGAGGACGTCGGCGTGACTGGGTGTTGGCGAGACCCCAGGGAACACTGGCCGGCCCACGGTTGCTGGTGAAATCAGCATGCTGGTGTCCAGAGAGCCTCGCTCTAAGCCTGGCTTAAATATGCATGTTTCGGGGCGCCTGGGTGGCTCAGTCAGTTAAGCGTCTGATTCTTGATTTCCCCTCAGGTCATGGTTTCACGGTTCTTGAGTTCGAGTCCCTCATCAGGCTCTGCATGGACAGTGAGGAGGCTCCTTGGGATTCTCTGTCTCCCTCTCTCTCTGCCCCTCCCCTGCTCCCACAGGCTCTCTGTCTCTCTCTCTCTCTCTCAAAATAAATGAATAAACTTTAAACAATTGTTTTCAATAAAATAAATAAATAAATATGCGTGTTTCATCACAGAACCTCATGTTTGTCCAAACGGACAGATAACTGGACACGTCATTATTTAAGCTGGTGGGGCCCCCGGGAGCCCTGGGCCAGGTGGCTGGTCACCCCCAGAAATCACCCCGGCTGAAGGAAGCTCGAAAGCGGTGGCGGGTAGCGGAGACGCTGTCGGGAGGGACAGCGAGGGCACCTGCCCTCTGCTGGGGGCGGGCGTTTTGGACGCGGCTGATGAGTCACGCTGTTCTTTCCTAGGGTTTATCCAGTCACCATAACTCACAAAACAACACCTCTCTGGGCAGAAATTTTTCTCAGTAACGGGAACTCGAGCATAGGGAGCAGCACGGCCTAAACGGTGACACCGCCGAAAGTGCTTCCGACTTCACGCAGCTGTCGGATCTCGTTTCTGTTTCTTACAGACCGGATGGATTCAGCGTAAAAAGTCATCTGTTTGGAGGGACCCTGCCATCGGTGTCATTCTGGGAAGCCGAGCGAGGCGCGACAATTGGGAGGCGTACGTGTAACGCTGGCGTCACAACAGTTTCAGCCGCTGTTTTCAGGTGCCTGCCCGGCTTCTGTTCTGTCCTGCTTCCTACGCTGTTCCACGACAGGAAGTCAGAAGAAAATGGGCCTCAAGACCACGTTTGGCTTATATGCCGCGGAGAGGACTCCTCAATCTGGACATTTATTCAGATTTTCAGATAAGAGCCAGGCCCTGTGCCTTTCTGTCTCCTCAGAGTCACAGTTGATATTAAAAACTACTTGACAGCAAAGGAAACGTTTGATTACCCATTTTTACCAAACGGTCGCATTTTCCATAAGATGGAGGTTTTTGTGGGGTCAGGCTGGCTTCCTGTTGGAAGACGGTGTTTTTCTCTGCTTATTTGAGAGAGACAGAGAGACAGGCCGTTTGTACAGATGGGCGCCTTTGCAGTTTCCAAGTCGTGAAGCCTGGGGCCCCTGCTGGTTGGCACAAAGTTGCCAGGTGCCTGCTTACTACTCGCAGGAAGCCCTCAGGCCGGGAGAGCCACGGCGCCCACTCCGCTAACCCCACCTCGGCTTGGCACCTGCCTGCAGTGTCGGCAAGTACGAAATGCGTGCGCAAAGGAAACAACAGAACGGAACGGGGAAGGATGAACGTGAGGCGAGCATTTGTGTTTGAACCGAGCTGCTGCCCAGAGACGGGGGCGAGATGCACGTGGGAGGGGGGCAGAGACCCGGGCAGCACCCCCCCCCCCGCAGAGTCACAGCTGCCAGTGGCAGGCTTTCCTGCAGAATTCGCTGTGCCGTAGGAAGCAGGGAGTGAGGCGGCCGACGGATTGCGCCCCGAGAACACTGGCCCCGTCGCCTGCAGCCGGCGTGCAAGCCCAAATGTCACAGAGCAGGTGCACGCTAAGTACAGGTGTGCAGATGCTGGTAAAGGGAAAGCAGCGGTCCCGCGTGAGGATGAAAACCGGCGCACATCGGGCCTCAGGGCCGCGGTGCGGACGGCCAGGCGGAAACCCGACGTCCTCGGTGTCTTGTCTACAGGACAGCTGCTGTCCCGCTCCAGGCACTGGCCGCGGTGTGGCAGCAGGCCCGAATTCTCCAGGACTCGTCATGTTTCAAAATGTTTATTTATTTATTTTTGAGAAAGAGAGCACGAGCGGGGGAGGGGCAGAGAGAGAAGGAGACACAGAATCCCAAGGGGGCTCCAGGCTCCGAGCCATCAGCACAGAGTCCGACGCGCGGGGCTCGAACCGTGAGATCGTGACCTGAGCCGAAGTCCGACGCTCAACTGACTGAGCCACCCAGGCGCCCCTAGAAGTCACTTATTTTTGACAGCTGAGTGCAGTGATGGTTACAAAGTATCTAGAATTTGGCTCAATAAAGCAAGTGCTCTGGACAGACCATCAATTACAGTAAGAATAGTACACTGTGATCATGATGGAAGTGGATACAATGTAACTTTAATAAATGGAAACACACTTTCTACTTTGGCTGTTTGTTCATTCCAGGACCAAAACACCTATGAAATTTCTGAGTTTCTAATTTAGAAAATCTTAAATAGGGAGAGGACTGTTTGGACAAGCCTGGCGAACGGTTTTCAAAAACTCATTAGTCCTGTAAAATTCCAATTTATCGTCTCAAATTTGCAAGGCTTCCGGCGCACTTACCAATAATGCCTTTTCTTTTCAAGTCATCCTCACCTCATCTGCAGTTCCCCGTATCATTAAGCCGAACACAGAGTTGTGACCGCAGGGAGAGCCCTCGGCGTTCCGTCCGTGAGCGCTGCCGAGGCACGAGGAGGGGCAGAAAATGGCGAAGTTCTGGGGCAGAGCAGCTTTCTTCCTCGTTTGCCCCAGCGTCAAGTTCCGAGAATGCTCCTGCGTACACGGCACCAATTTCGGTTCATCAACACCTTGGCTTCGACACAGACGACTTGCCCACGAAGGGGAGAGCCAGAACACGGGGCGCTGCTCTCGGGGACACAAACGGATCCTGCAGGCCACGACCCTCCGGGGGGGGGGCCGCCTGTCCTCCACACCTCCCGGCTCAGCACAGCTCTGGCCCCCGGTGTCAGGCTTTGTCCCTGGCAGCGGGCCTGAGAGCCCCTCTGCCGTGTAGACCAGGAGCGCTGGTGCCAGACGGCAGACGCAGAGGAGGGGCGGGCCGCAGGTGACACTGCATCGGGACGGGGAGGGCAGCGCGGTGTGATTACTGCGCACGGTGGCCAAGCTGGACGGGGCCGAGCCCCCAGATGACTCCCGGGGAGGCCCCTGCACGGACTCTGTCCCATCAGGGCCGCTTCTAACCAGCGGCTTCTATCTGCTTTCACTGACAGAGCTCAGGGGCGGCCCCTGTGCCCTGTCCCCACATCATCAGACTTAACTCCCATGGAAAACTCCAACATTCCCTTTTGCGAGGTTGAGCTTTACCTCCAACGTCCAGATGTGTGGGTCCCCGGGTCTTCGGGGCACCGTCCCCCACGCCTGCCATGCTCTCTTAGCTGGTCACGACACAAGCTGCTAGGAAAACAGACCATCCGTTGTGCCTGGACTGGTGCAGTACCCCAACCGGTGCTTTCAGAAGGTAGCCGCGTCACAAAGCTCATAAATAGTTGGCGGCCCCTCTTCAGGAGGGGTGGGTCTTGTTTTGTTTTGTCTTTAATTTTTAACGTTTTTATTTTTGTGAGAGACAGAACGAGTAGGGGAGGGGGGCAGAGAGAAAGAGGGAGACACAGAATCGGAAGCGGGCTCCGGGCTCTGAGCTGTCAGCACAGAGCCAGACGCGGGGCTCGAACCCACGAACCGTGGGATCGTGAGCTGAACCGAAGTCGGATGCTCAACCGACTGAGCCCCCGGGGGCCCCAGGAGAGGTGGGTCTTAAACACATGAGTGAGCCCCCCCCGGGGAAAAGCTGGGGGAGGCGTTCTGGACAGAGGGAGCTTGCGAGTGACAGCCGTTCCCCTGTTGGGTGGGCCGCAGACGCGAGCTCAGGGAAGCATTGTGAGGTGGTTTCTAACCCCCACTGCACAGGCCCTAAAACTAAGGCCCGGAGAGCATGGGCCGTGGCCACGGTCAGAGCAACGAGCGGGAGCACAGGTCTCTCTGGTCTGACCGGGGTGGCACAGCCTCCCCTAACGTGCAAGGGTAGCAGAGAGCGTACTCTGGAAGATTCCGCCAGCAGGTGTCAGGGACGACTCGGGCAGGGCACCCGGCTCGGCTGTCTCTCACGCACCCCCAGTTTTCTCGGCCCCTTCCGGCAAGCGGTGGCTGAGGAACACGGGGCTAGTCCAGGGGACCGAAGCGGGAGTCTGCTCCGTGCAGTCTGCGGAAAAGCGTTCACTTTTCTGACAGAGAGACGGGCTGTTGGCTTCAGGCCACGCGCCCCCTGCCCTCCTTTCGTCTGAGTGGAGCATGAAGCCACGACCTGGGACAGCAGCAGCCACCTTGAGGTCACGAGGCAGCCGCACGAGGACACACTACGGCGGCCTCTGCTGGCAACGGAACGGACCCCAGCGACGCCCGAACTCTGGGCTTTGGGTTATTCGGGACAAATAGGCTTCCGCGGAACCACTGGGTGGATTTTCTGTTAGCTGCCACCGAGCGCAAGGGCACGGGGCCGGGTGCCTTGGGTGGTGATGAAGGTGGGCTTCCCAGGTTCAATCCCGGGCTCTAGCGGCATTCACAGCTGCCCGGTCCCTCTCTGCTTCGCACAGCTGCAAGCCCAGCCACACTGCACCTGCTAGAAATACCGAATCCCTACTGAGCCAGAATCTGCACCTCAGCGGGGTCTCCAGGCAGTCTGGAGGTCACCAATTTGCAAAGCCGAGGAAGTGCTCAATGCCCAACTCCCCCGCCCGGTCGGGAGGCAGGCCGGCCAGTCTGGCAATGAAAGACAGTCTCTGCTCTGGTCGCTACATCGGCGGTACACGGATCCCCCAGGAGCCCCAAACCTCAAGCCCTACCCCGAGCCTCGGAGGTGGGCCCAGGAATCTGGGTGTGAGGCACATAGCTGCAGAAACATTGCTAGGCTCAAGATAACCTGTTGGAAAGGGGGCAGGAGGTGTGCGGTGTGCGGGGTGAAGTGACATGACCTTGTGCAGTCTTAACACAGGGATGTCTCCTAGCTAAGCAAGGTTTCCTGAGTACAGGTACTCAATTTCACTGAAATTTCTATTCCTTCCAAGAGTACAGGAACCATCTCTCATCTGTCCATCCATCCATCCATCCATCCTCCACCTGTGTCATCTATCCATCCACCCATTCATTCCTCTGTCATCCATCCATCCATCCATCCATCCATTCCTCCGTCATCCATCCATCCATTCCTCCGTCATCCATCCATGTATCCATCCACCCATTCATTCCTGTCATCCATCCATCCATCCATTCACTCCTATCATCCATCCACCCATTCATTCCTCTGTCATCCATCCATCCATTCCTCCAACTGTCATCCATCCATCCATCCATCCATCCATCCATCCATCCACTCCTGTCATCCATCCATCCATCCATCCGTTCCTCCAACTGTCATCCATCCATCCATCCATCTGTTCCTGTCATCCACCCATCCATTCATTCCTCCGTCATCCATCCATCCACCCACCCATTCATTCCTGTCATGCATCCATCCATCCATTCCTCTGTCACCCATCCATCCACCCATTCATTCCTCCATCATGCATCCATCCATCCACTCCTGTCATCCATCCATCCATTCGTTCCTGTCATCCATCCATCCATCCATCCATCCATCCACTCCTGTCATCCATCCATCTATCCATCCATCCATCCATTCCTCTGTCACCCATCCATCCATCCATCCATCCGTTCCTCCAACTGTCATCCATCCATGTATCCATCCACCCATTCATTACTCTGTCATCCACCCATCCATCCATCCACCCATTCATTCCTGTCATCCATCCATCCATCCATCCATCCATCCATCCATCCATCCACTCCTGTCATCCACCCATCCATCCATCCATCCGTTCCTCCAACTGTCATCCATCCATCCGCCTATCCATCCATGCATCCATCCACCTTCAATCAGTCATCTTGGAGAGATGAAGTCAAGACTGTTACAGAAGGATGGAACAAATATCTTTGCTCATATTTATCAACCTCAAGTGTCCCTGGTACAGACTTCTGTTGCTCGAAGCCCTCTCTCTACCGTGGGGTGGTGTAGGACACTCGCCCTTATGCTTTAGGGTATTCTGATCGGCGAGCAGAGCTTACCAGTCTGGCTCATCAATGGGCGGACACTCGAGATTCAGCTCGCCCGTTACAGATTTTCTGCCCCTGGAAAGCAGCAAGTGCTCAGACACTGGAGCCTACCCTCTGGCGACAGGACTGTTCCTGGAGCACAGAGCAGGAACCCAAGAGTGGCGTGTTTGCAATAAAAGGGGGGGCCTAACTGGGTAACGTGTGGGACGAAGCGGTGTCGATTCTCACCTCCTAAGACAGCACTCGGGCAGCCCAGGGCCTGGGGATGCGGCAGGAAGCTGGTGGCTGCGGGGTGAGGCACGGGGGACACACCGTCTCCCACTGCACTGGCAGAGAAGGGCCATAGGGACAGTGCGCCAGCCTGAGGCCATCCCTCTGTCCGGACCACCCTGGCAGCCACCAGCAGGCCTGTGGGAACGAGTCAGCCGTCCTTGTATCTACCTGTGCGACATGATTTGGCTGCAGCTGAGGGGGGGGGGTGTGCAACTCCACCCGCCGGGACAACAGTGCATAGGGACCAGGGCACATGTGGCCGTGGGCAAGCCTGTCTGGGCCCACAGAACTCGTAGGCAGCTGACGTCCTGCGAGCTCAGGGCCATCATCCCCACGACCCCGTGTCCTGAGACCCTGAACTCTGGTGCCCTGGCCACATCTGTGCTCCTTCCATGGGGATGCACAGGGCTGCCCTCGGCTCTCCCGCTTCCAGGACGTATGTCCCGGTCCACATGTGCAAAGATACACACATACACATGTCACTTCAAAGAAACGACACCAGGGTGCCTGGGAGGCTCAGTCGGTTGAGAGTCCGACTTTGGCTCAGGTTGTGATCTCACGGTTTGGGAGTTTGAGGCCCGTGTCGGGCTGTGTGTCAGTGTGGACCCTGCTTTGGATCCTCTGTCCCTTACCACCCCCGCCACCTCCCCCCCCCCCCCCAAAAAGGGGTAGGAAAAAAAAAAAAAAAGGAAAAGAAAGAATGCCAATGGTTTGGGTGGGCAATTCCCTGAGAAGCCCACGTGCATGCCAGGGACCACAGAGTCCCAACTCGCCCCTGTAGCCAGCCCGGTGGAGGGGACAGCCAGCCAGAGACCAAGGGTGCCACCAGAGCCGGGGGGCACCCCCATTCCTTGCCTGTTTGGGCACTTGAACGCTGGAGAGCTGGTTTTAGACCAGGTTTGATTGTTAACTTTGGAAAGCATTTTATATGTTCAGAAAGGTGAGAATGTTTTGATATTGTTTTCACGTTTCTAGAGGAAACTAACTCTAGCTTGAAAATCAAAGGTGACAGTGGGGAAGGGAAGTTCACCATCAACAGCTCAGAAGAGCCCACGGCGAAACGGATGGTTTCTACACAGTTGTGCAACGGTTGGCCTCATCCTGAAACGCAAGACGACTGGCTGGACTCACACTAGTGAATTAAACATTCCAGAACTACCTCTAAACCATTAAACATTCTGCTAATGGAATCCCAATACATCAAAGGAAAAGCTCCAATCTCTTTAATTACAAAAGTAGAGAAAACACATAATTGCAATTGAATATGCTATTTTTAAATGCATGTGAAATATTGAATATTTTCTAATAAAACAATCGAGCTAGCCTTGCAAACATATTCCAACTGCTTTATCTGTGCCTACAAAGTTTAGAAAAAACTCGCATTTCCTTACCTCGGGGAGTATGCATTAATAAAATAATTAAGCTCAGCATTATTTTCTGCTCAAAAAGCCTTACTTGTTATTCTGGACAAACAGATATGCCCTGAGCTGAATTAACTGCCCTACTTAGAAAGTTCTTACTTTGAGGGGTCACTCTCTCAGGCACACACAGCTTATCGACAAAGTAGACGCCCCCCACTACATCCTGAAGTACAGATCAAAACTATTTAGTTTTCATCACAGATCTGCAAGGGCAAGACGGCTTTAAGAGTATCTGTTGAAGCGAGCTTTATCAGGAGCCAGGCAGCGTCCCCCTCCTGCAAGATCTCGTACCGATGTTCTCTCTGTAGTTCATCCCTGACGGTGAGACTTGGGGTCCGGGGACTCTTCCTTTCCGGGATTACAAATACTCTTTGAAAGCATTTCTGACTTTTCCACAGCCCACAGTTCTCTCGGTGCTCCCCCAGCCAATCCGGCGAGGACGCGGTGACCCTCCACTGACACTTCCCCATCTCGCCGCTCCTGGAGCGGGAGGCACGGGCCACGGGCCCCCAGGCAGACGGCAGACACGCTGTCTCCACCGCGGACAGTCTCTGTACCCTCCCTGCCGCCCCAGGAGCAAGGTGCGTTTCTCCGGCGGGGTCGTGGAGGCCTACCTAGGTAAGGCCGCAGGCACGCTCCCGCGTCGGCCCGTTGGCCCGAATACCACTGAGGACGCTTTGTTTGAGCCAAAGGGAAGCCGGCAGTTAAGAGCCTGCGTCAAGAAGCTAATCCGTCACTGGGTTCCCCTCGTCAGGGCTCATGAGAAAACCCTCAACTTGTCTTCAGTTAAATACCAAGACCAGCCATGATTTTCATGTCGAGGACCACGGAGCCTGCGTTTCTAAAACCGAGAACCTAATTCAGGACCATCGGAAGACACGGATGACCGGGTTCAGAGCCTAGCCCGAGAGACCACCCTTAAAAATGACCGAATTCTGATTGTGATTTAAAACCTGCTCTTCCAGGGGCACCCGGGGGGCTCGGCCGGTCAAGCGTCCGACCGGGGCTCAGGTCACAGTCTCACGATTCGGGAGTCAGAGCCCCGCGTCGGGCTCTGCACGGACAGTGCGGAGCCTGCTTGGGATTCTCTCTCTGCCCCTCCCCTGCTCACGCTTTTCTCTCTCTCTCTCTCAAAATAAAAAAATAAAAACTTAAAAAAAGGAGAAGGTCTTAAAAAACAAACACCACTCGATCTCCTTGGCACAGCAGCGGACAAGCTGAAGGATCAAGGCCTAAATGTAAACTGAGAGATGGGAACGCCAAGCCCGGGGAGTTCCGGGTGACAGACGGACGACACAGGGGAACATGTAAGGGAGAGTCTTCCGATAGCCAGGAATTACTCACGGACGAACGACTTACAAGAACTGCTCTGGCCAAGAACCCACCGGGCGATCTTCAAGTGCCGGGTGCACTGAGAGTATGAAAATTACGTTTGCAGTTTTCCTCGGGAACAATGAGCCATTCGCAAATATTAATTGGTAAAGCTCATTTTCCCAAATTGCCTGTAGCTCCTGACCGAAAATCTAGGAGGTTAACGCAGCAAATAAAACTCTGAGACGCTGGTGATTTTTTTACAGTCCGTGTCTTTTTCCATCGCTGGCACAGTTTCCAGATCAGCTTCTTTGGTAAGCCGTTCCTCGGGTGAGATTATGGGCCGGTCTGACTCGTTCTCAGCACGTGTGTCTGCGACGGATGCCAGATAACAGAACCGCTGTTCACCTTTAAGAGGCTGCCTGCACAAGACCTGCGTCTTCCGTGTGCTCAGTAAAACGTTTTGAAGCGCAAAGATGGAACGCCGGGGCTACAGAACTCTCCTGTGGGCGGCCCCGGGCCCAGCACGTCGAGTACCGCCCGCCACAGCCCCGAACGCTCTTACTAAAAATCCCAAAGCCAAGCCAAGCAGAAGACGGAGTAAGGCACGGTAAGCCTGCACGGGAACAGCTCCGTGCACAGGCCGCCCCTGCCTGAGCCGTGACGAGACCAGATGATCCCCCGCGGAAAACACGGCAACTCCAGGCTTATTTGTGAAGGGAAACGGATGTAAGATTCAAAACCTAATTTATCTTTACAGCATCTGAATGTGTGGGGAGGTTTGACGTACTTTCCACTAGGGATCCCTACGACTCTTACCGTCTGAAGCGTGGAAAATACGGTCCCCGAGCCTGCCGGCGCCCCTTAGCGGTGCCGTCGTGGGAGGCCGTGACACGTTTCTTCCGGGTAATTCTAGGTCAGAAGAGCTGTTTTTACGTCGTCCTTCAGAAAACAAATAGGAAAAGTAAAATGGAAATGTTTCGTGTATCCTGCGTGTGATAAAAAAAAATCTGCTAGTTGTAGAAGAAATGTTAATTCCTTTGTATTAGACATTACGTACCTATCCTAAAGTTATTAAAATTCACAAGTCCTTTAAATTAAGCTAGAAAGAAAATAAACAGAATTAGTGACCACCTGGAGTGCCAGGACAGCCACTGAAGGAAATAACTCACGCCTGGTTGTGAAAATTCCAGTTTATGTGTCATTCTAGAAGTTAAAAATATGTGTACCGTGCCAACTTTGAGAGCGGTTGGAGGGTTTGCAGAACCCCCGTGTTCACGAATAATCACGTTTGGAACTCCTGAGATCAGACGTTTATTTCCACATGTGAATCATACCCAGGGAGTGACTCACGGGCAGGCCGCAGCTCCTCTCCGCAGGGCAGGGCCTGGTGTCCCTTCATCTCAGGGACACGGAGGGCACGGGCACAACAGGACCCAGCGCCAGCTCTCTGCCCCCGCCTCGCCCATGTTCTGGTTCTCCTCCCCCTGTAACCCAGCGCTCGGGCAAACACTGAACTCAGTCATGAGCAGAGGACCCACAAACGGAGCCGTGTCAATACAACCTGTGACGACTCCCAAGTCAGACCAAACCCTGCAGACATGGTTACAATTAGGACAGGGAAACCCAAGGGAATAGTTCACGTTCTCTGATATTGTACTAGAAACAAGCGTTAAGAAACAAGCATTGCTTTCAACGGCATACTCTTTTGAATACGTGTATACGCACACGGTATACGTGTATACGGTATGTGTATCCGTATATAATCTTGACGAGGAACCGTATGCGCACCTGCGTGGGCAACACATGTGACAAAAAGCTAATCATTTAGAAAAGACTCTCTTCGTAGGAAACGTAGTAATCACGATGTTCACAGAGCTTGCCTTTATTTTACCTTAAATATAGTTGCAGTTTAAAAAGCTTCAATAAATTCCACGAGTTAAAATAGAGAAACAACACATTTTTTCATGGTCCACAAATGATTCCACGGATTTTCTTTAGCAAAGTCGTTTATAGTAGAGTTTTCATATTTATGTTCTCAGGTAATCATTTGTATCTTCTCTCTCTCTAAACACCGTAGACTTGCCTAGTGAATTTGGGGAGGAAAAAGGAAGCTAAACATTAGTGGTAGTTCTTTCCAAACGACGACAAACCAACCACCCTGATTTTACAACTGGAGAGGGTTTTAATGCCACCAAATTCTACCCTGCGTACAGAAAAGGGAGCAGGGTGTGAGGGTCGGCCCAGCCCGGTGCCCCCGTGCCCTTCGCCATGGCCCCGCCCGGTGCGCCAACACGCCACACGCCTGTCAGCTGGGGACAAAGGTGTGAGCGCCACCACGGGAACCGTGCCTGGCGGTTGCATTTTAACGTCCTCCCTGCGGGAAGGACGCTCAAGTAACGCCAGTACTTCCCAGTGAGGCGAAAACAACAAGGGTAATTTAACGTTCTCCCTCGCTTTGTACAGGACGTTCCGTAGACCGAAGTCAGCCAACCGACCCGCTAAACGGAACCGTCTCGGGGCGCGTTTCTCCACGAGGCGCAGCGGCGGGAAGGCCTTTCAGAGGAAGAAACGAGTGCCCGCTCCCACCTCGGCACCAGTCATCAGCAAACCGGCTCAGGATTTTAACACAAAAGGCCCGGCATGCTCGCCAGGTGACAGGCTGGCCACGGGGCTGCACGTATGTGACACGATCACGCTGCTCCAAGCGTGCACCAGAGGAAAGCCGCGAGGCCTCCGGGCTTCCGTGGCATCAGACAGGCAGCCAACAAACACGGCGACCCGGAGATGGTCGGGCTGGGGATGCGCACGCGGCCCGGTAGTGAGGAGATAGGCCTGACGTGTGTCGGGGCCTCGGGAAGCTGGGGTCGGGGCCCGGCCGCGGCGGCCACGCACAAAGCAACAGCAGGCGGGGGCCACGGCCTTCTCGCTTCCGAGGGGATAAAATTAAACAGCGCAGAGTTTAGAAACAATTGCTTTTTAGCCCTTCAGCAATACTTTTTAATTAGTTTGAAACGTTACTGGTTCCCGTAATGAACCCAGAATAGGAATATATTTAAATAAATAATTCTCAGGGGTCGTTGGCATTTACGGTTGAGGCGCGGTCTGCGCCACGTGGAGCTGACGTCAGGAGCAAGCGAAAACCCGGGCTTGTTAAGCTGAAACGCCCCTGGCTTTACACTAGAAATGTTTTCAAAATAAGCAGATCACGTTTTCCCTGCATTGTAATTTATATTATTTTAAATACAGGAACCTTTATTTCACCATTTTAAAACACAAACTGAATTTACTGTCTGACTTGGCTCATGTTTCAAAATTTCCACCCCAGCACTGAAACCAGCCTGGGTCCATCCCTAAGGTGGAGGGTTTTGTGCTGGGGAGGCTGACCTGGGCAGTTAGTTCGGTGGTTAGGGTCCTCACCCGTGCTTTGCAAGGACCCCCCACCTCCCAGGCAAAAACTATTTCTAGCTATCAGTAGTTATCGAAAAAAGAAATGCATCATGCCTGTTGAAACCAGGAGCTGTTAAATTATTTAAAGTTTTACGTCTTCTCAAATGTTACCGGGGAGGTAAAGCTTCCTTTATGGTAAAGACATCCTCCCTCGGGAGCTAACGGACGAAGGTGCTGGTGGTGGACACACAGTGTCGTGAACCGCGCACCCCTTCCTTCCCGCGCCTACAACGTGGTTCGATGCACAGCCGCGTATTTGTGAAGCGATCCCAAGAGCCAACACTGGCACTCAGCGTTGAGGATGGGAAGGCAGTTGGGAGGGTAGTCATTTGTGGCCACCGCCAAGGCTCTAACGGGTAGGCGTTTTCTACCACATCGTCTTCCGTCACAGATGTAAAAAAAAATCCACAATTAGGAGGTTGCATTTTTATTTTAGAAAAAAGTGAAAAATAAAAATTTCAAGACCAGTTGAGATACATTTAGCTATTGCTCAAATCTAAGCTGTCAATCCTCGTTGACTTTCCTCGGAGAAACACCACGGATATACATCCACCATTAACGACCGTAACCCCAAGTCCCACTTTTTTCCATTTGAATAATCAAGGAACGCGATTCAGAGATAAGATTACATCCTGCATTTTATTCATTTCCATATGACAAAAATAGTCACCTAGACTAAGACATCCATTTCAATCAGTAGATGTGTCGAGCCACAGGTTTATCATAAAAAATATTGGATCTTGGTAAGAGCGCCGGCTGGCTCCGGGGCCCCGGCCCTACATGGTGCTGCAATAGAAAAATAGTGTCTCTCTTCACCACGCAGAGAGGGACGGCCTGGTCCTGAAGACGCAGGGGCGCGTCTCGCGGTCCCTTCACAAGCCATCTTATTTACAACACTTTACATTTCTTTTCCCTTAAGTTATATACACATCCTTCTGGGAGAAGAGAGAGCATCACACGGTACCAACTACTAACCAAAACCAAAACCCAAAACTCACACCAAAGAGGACACATAAATAATAAAAACATTCAACCGCTGAAGGCCAGTAGTGCCACGTGGCCGGGCCGAGGCCCCCGCCCCGTCTCCCGAGAAGGGATGGCCCCTCTGGCCGAGGGAAGCAGAGCTGAGCGGGGGTAGGGGGGGGACCATGCTCCATCCGACAGGAAGAAACAGCTCAGTCTGCTGATGAGGAGTCTTCGCACCTGTTTCTGTTCAAGGTCACGACCTGACTCTATGGCTGTTGTCGTGCTGGGAACATCGTCCTACTTCTCCACGTTAGCCGGGAAGTCACTGCCATCCGGTCCCTTCTTCGGGGCGCACGACCCCAGCGCCACCCAGCCGCCCGCGACATCTCGGGAGGGACGCGGCCGGACAGGCCGCCCAACGCACAGAATGAGGTAGAAGGCGGGCCGCGGCGACGCAGGTGCCCACCCCGCCCGCCGCCCAGCACCCCCCCTGCCCCGGGGCCCTGCCTCGCGCCAAGCAACTCAAACCTCGTCAGCAGCTTCAGGCTGGATTGAGTAGTTAGATGACATTGTGCTTTGTTCTCATCTGAGAAGATAATAAATAAATCGGGACTCAGACAAGGTCCCAGTTACCACTGATGACACCGCCAGACCTCTGCTATCTCTCCCCACTTTACTGCACACGGGGAGCGGTGGAAATCTGGTCCGGGGCGTGTGAGGAAAAGAGAGGACACTGAAATGGCACCCACGCGGTCTCTAGGTGAGTTCCCGCCGTTTCGGTGCCACGGGCCTATGATTAATTCATCAAAGCTGTGTCAGGGGTGGTCAGGCTTTTCAACGGGCTTCGTAGAAAAGTTAAATAAATCATTTTAATTGAGGAAGTGGCAGGCCCTAGTTGACTGAGGAACAGACAAATCCTGGTGGCTTTTCTGTCTCAGTGGCACAGATTTCTCATGTTGTTTGACCTTAAGACAAAACAAGAAACTGTAACAGTTTTTCATTTTCCTTAAACCAAAGTACTATTTATAAAATACTTTACATCTTTTTAAGTTTTCAAATTATAGACAAACCTCTCTAATACAAAATACTAAAAGTGCAATAGTATAAATTAAGAGTTTGCAACCACATTATACAAACATTACCTTTTTATTGTACAGCTTTGATAACGTGAAATATTTCCTCACAACTGCTTATAATGTTGTGAATAATTTACGGTGACGTTTGTCTGTAACTTGTTCCCAGTCGCTGGGCTACAGACCACACTAGGGAACAATTGTCCACATAGCAGCTACAAACATTTAAGTTAAAAAAAAAAAAAAGAAAGAAAGAAACAGAAGAAAAGCGTGGTCACTGACAGGTACTTGCACACGAGAGCATGCCGTCTTTCCCAGTGTAACTTCACGATTTGCCTGCATTGAAATAACTCACTTATTTATAGTAAAACAAATTCTGCTTTAAAAAAAAAAATCATCACATGGCCAGATGTATTCTGCAGTACAAAAGCTTCCTTTAAAGTTGGGGCTGTATTATCTGTTACCCGCATAATCTTAACATTATAAATACTACAGACAAAGGTACTGTCGTAAGACACAGCGCTGGGGGTACCGGACCACATCTTTCAGTTAATAGTCTAAAAACAGAGTTCAAGTTTCTAACTAATTCGAACAAAACCTTCGAGTGAGTGTCGCTGGAACAGCACAGGCGACCCCTTTCTCCTCTGGTGGGGGGGGGAGGGGGACGGTATTAGGTTCGGGGAGGAACCAACCGGGTGTGGTGTGAGCCCTTTCCATTCCCAAGGCGGTTTTACAAGGACTTCTTTTTGACTTAAACGTATTTAGGAGGTTACAGGGTCCCCAAGAACAGTCCAGCTCACCGTGGAAAGAAGTACCATGCAGAGCTTACGAGACAACCTTCCAGCAGCCACACAGTGAACGCGTTTTCTACTACGGGTAAAATTTTAAGGAGAACTCGGCCGCACGGCTGCACAGCCTGACGGTCGCGCTGGACGGTGTGCGCGTGGGACGGAGGGACGGGCCAGGCCGCGCGCACAGCTAATTAATACCGATCTCCTTGTTATCCTCGATAAACCTCGTGAACGGACGGCTGGCTCCCGTTTCCGAGTTTGCTTTGTCCAAACTCACAATGGGCGGACTACCGCCGGTGCGCGCTTTGTCCATCCCAGCGGTCAGGGAACCCAGGGGGGGGATAGCACTCCCGCCGAGACTTACTGGGAGCTGGGGAATGCCGCCATTCTGGATGACAGAGATCTCGTTGTTCTTCATGGCGAGACCGTTTGTGATAGCCGCGGCATACTGGTTCCAGAAGCTGGGGTCAACGTTCATCGCTCGTGCTGCCAGATCCTTCTGGAACATTTCCGAAAACTTCAGAGCGTCGCCACCTAGCAGAGCCATGGGGTTTTCCACTGACAGGCGGCGGCCACGCCTCGCGGGGGCGTTGTTCCACATGTGTGTGCCCATGTGCACCTGCGTGAGAGACACGGAGACAGGCACAAGTAAGCCCGGCACGGAGGCAGGTGCGTGCCTGTCCTACGCTTCCCATGTGTCACCCAGACACCCAGCACGACGGTTTCGGAACTGGGCTTCTGTTCCCCGCTCTGAGCATCGGTCTGGGGACACCGAACATTGTTGGGTGGGCTTTTCTGAGCGGCTTATACTTTAATGCGTGACATTTCTTTTTATGAAATACAAAAAGCAAGACCGGCCGATACGTTCTCGAGTTTCTTTCAGCTGATGAGCTTGACGGGGTAACTCCCCCACGAGGTGCAAAGTCCGAAGGCCACCCGGGAAGGCTCCAGAGCTCGGAGGGCCCACAGCCCCGCCCCTCAGTCCTCTCCCCTGGCCTCCGAGACGCCGTGTTTGCACTCCGGCTTCACTGGGCCTGTTTGGTGGCTTTCTCCCAAACGTGGAAGGGGCACCTGGGGCCAGCAGAGACCTCAGGTGGCTCACGTCCCAGCCCTAAGGAGCAGCCCCAGGTGGGGAGCTTTCCAGAGTCTCTGAAGAGGACTCCGGAGCCCGGACAGGCCTGTGACGTGGACAGAAAGAGGCGTGTTTCTCTACAAACACTCATCTAATGTCCTGTCCACACTTCACCTTCCATGGAACATGTATGGTGTGGTCACCTGAAAACGTGAGCACTACCCTGGGCTGTTCCCCTCTGGCCGTCAGGCCAGGAGGCTTCTCACGAAATGCCCCCAGCCCCTGCTGGCAGTCACGGACAAAACCAGGACGAAGCCGGGCCTCTGAACAGGATTTGTTATTTGTGTCTTATGGGAGTGTTTAAAAGCCATGTTCTACCACATTTGGGACTGCTGCCCAAGAGCAAAGCTTGTGTGGTCACCCCCCC
>NW_024412397.1:1095677-1107037 GCF_014898765.1 Herpailurus yagouaroundi
CGCCCCGGCGGAGAGCTGCAGGGCCGAGTGGGCCGCCAGCCCTTGCAGCTGGCTGGCGGCCGGCACCGGGGTGCTCTGGGCCGCGGCGGCCGCCCCGGGGTTCAGCGGCGGCCGCAGGGGCTGGCGGTTCATCATGGCCACCTGGCTGCGGATCTGCTCGATGAGCTGCAGCTGGTGAATCTGCTGCTGCTGCAACGCCATCAGCTGCTCCAGGATCATGGGGATGGCCACCGCCGTCACCCCGCTGCCGGGCCCCACGCTGCCCGCGGCCCTCGCGTTCTGGGAGAACTGCGCCACGGCCACCTTCGTGCTCAGGAGGGTCTCCAGCGTCACGTTGGTGTTGGGCATGCTGTACGCGGCCACCGGCGCTGGCTCGGGGATCTGAGGTAGAGGCTGCTTCCCTGCGCGCGAGGGGCCCGGGTTCGGGAAGCCCTTGTCCCCAGAGGGCTCGGCTTCCATGGGCTCCTCCTCCTTCTCCGGGGCCCTCCCCTCACCGCCCTCGCCGTTCTCTGGGGGGGCCGGGTCCTCCGCGGCCTCGCTCTCCGTCCGGTCGCTGGGAGAGCTGGCCGGGGAAGGTTCCGGAAACTCCTCGGAGGGCGGTGCCGGCTCATCCTCATTCACGATCAGCACGAGCGGGTTCTTGGTGCAGCTCTTCTTGTGCTCCAGGAAGTCCGTCCACTTGAAGAACTCCGCACAGCACTTCTCGCAGACGTTGGTGTCCTCGCTCCCGCTTCTGCCCTCGCTCCCGCTGTCCCCGTCGTCGGCCCCGTCCCCGGGGACGGCTACAAAAACCAAGAGATCACGTCAGCCGGAGGCTCCCGAGACAGCCACCTCCATTGCAAAATTTCGCACATAAGTAAAATCGATATTTTTTATTTTGTACAAATTACCCCACTTCAACGTTCCTGACGTCCCAGAGTGTGTGTTCTAGGACTCTTTCTAGCTGGCTAATCATTTTCTCGGCACAATCCATCAAATTATGAGGCTCTATCAATTGTGGATACTGCTTCCTAATGAAATTCCATAGAAGCCATTGATTTCCAATATTTTCATACAACCTGCAGCCACCCTGTCTGTTGGGTCCAAAGCCAGCTTTCGATGGGCTCATTAGGATTCCCCCCTACCATCGGGCTTCCTCATTTCCAGCCAAATTAGAGATGCCCTTGCCAGTTCACTTAACATTGCTAAACTAATGTGTAACCTTTCAAACTCACGTCGGCACCTGACAGGGGAGCCCGCCGCCGTGACTCTGGCATGGCCGGGCCCGAGATTTATTGTCTTTACGCGGCACGGAGACGATACGCATTTAATGTGATTCTCTAGAACCTTTCGAATCAGCGGGCGTTTATTTATTTCGTGTATGAAACTTCATCTGAACACTTTCATCCGTAAACGTAACCGGGAGAACAGAAGCACCTCTGCTCAGAAAAATCGCCTCCCTGCCTCCTGGTTCGATCGACCGATCGATCCTGTTATCTTCCTAGCCTTTGTACCTTCCTTACACATAGGGCACCTTTCTGCATTTTAGGATTTGCCAAATGACTATCATCGATACAGTCTGGGCCTAAAATTAATCATGTTTAATACAATTAATTGGCTCCGTCAGATGCAATATTTCTTGGCGAAATGAACCAAAATTATACGTTGCCGTGATCAGCCGATAGAGTTCGGTGGTTTGTTAACAAACTAGAAATTATATATTTAAAGTTCATTCATGTTGACGTGTTTAACGTGAGAATGTTGTAGTCAGACACACTTTTTGTACCTATTTTCATCTAGTCTCATAGAAAGACTTCGCAAATTATATGCTTGTGCCATAGTGGAGAACCCTCTAATTGGCTACACATGTTTAATTACTGTTGTACTCAGCTACTTCCTGACTCCCCGGACCCTCTTGTGCCGAATAACAACCACGTTTAATGAACAATTCTAATTCACACCTGATCAAATAAATAGCTACACAGGAGCGAGGCATCGGCACGCAGGGACGCTGCTAGCTCCCGGTTTGGGGGCAGCCGGGACGAAAGGGAACCGCACGGCAATGACTCGGGCTCGAGGCGCTGGCCTACGCGTCACGGACTCAGAACTGCTCTTCGTCAACTTACAGATGGAGCGACAGCCACCCATCGGTTGGAACAGACACAAATGACAGTTGCCAATCAGCTCTTTGTAATCGTGCTGGGCGGAGGAGGAGAGCAAAACGTCCTCAAGTTTGTGTCCTGTGTCCCCGGAAACAAGTGGCCGTTGTCACGTCAACCAACGTGTCTGCTGAGACCTCTCCGTGTTTCTTCTTTTTGGGTTTTGGAAAAAAGAATAATCTGGCACTGGTTTTAGTAGAGAAATCTATTTTTTAAAGAAACATCCTGTCAAAAACATTTAGTCCCTCTCCTGGAAAAGAAAACAAAAATATTTTTTGAGGCCAGGCAGCTGGCCTCCACGAGGCCGTTATTTCCAGGTTAATTTATACACGCCTTTAAAAAAATTATTGGCGGGGTTCAATTAGCATTTTCTTTACTGGCTGAGCCATCTGAAAGGGGGAGAGGAGGCAGAGCCAGTAGTCCATAAAGACGTGCTACACTCTTAAACCAAATTCAGCGCCGAAGACCGGGCTGCAGGAAGGCTCATTACTGTATGCGGAAGCAGCGTAATAGGTGTCTGTAATGAGGTGGAGTATGGCTGGGAGCAAAGACACAGCTGACTGGTACTGCGGGTAGGCACATTAGCAAAATAAATACTCGCAGCATTTAACTTTGCTCAATGTATGCAAAATCTAATTTTAAGCACGCTAAGGTTATAGAACAGGACAAAAAAAGAAAAAAAGCCTAAGATCTTCGGGTAAACAGTCCCCGATACCTTGAGTAATCAAGCTGGAATCAACTGTCACGGTAGATCGTAACTATTCTAACGAAACGCAGAGAACATTTCTCCAAGTTCTTGTCAGCGTTTTAAAGCTAGGAGATTAAAAGGCTTGGCGTGATCTCCCAAAGGTTGTTATTTTAATACTTTAGAAAAATATCAAGAAATTAGATGTTGCGAATTTGTGGACATATTTCCTACCTTTAACTCCTCAGAGGAGATAAGACGTGTAACTCACAGGGCGGGTGTACAAAAGCATCCACATGGCATAAACACCCAATACTTCATACAATTAAACGCTGTACATCGTATTCAAAGAGGGCTTTTTCTTTAAGGGGATTACGTGTCGGGGGCAATTCACTGAGTAAGCGCTTAAAATTAGGCCGATGGAGGGTGTGCTCAGTGTTGGAAAAATTGACTCACTTAGCTGTAAACAAATGATACCTTACAAATGAACATTTCCCAGGTTTTCTGAGTAACAAACACGTGAAATACAGAAATACCGCTTTTGTTTTCACACCGCGCTTTTCTCAGAGCTTAAGTGACCCAAGCACATCTCTATCTACTTTAAAGATAACTTTTCAATGTTTCCATGGGTTTCTCACATGCTGGGACTTTGAGGGTTCGTGTCCAAATTCAGGGAACTTAGGAAGTGTTGTCCCGGGGAACTTCCTCCTCCCCGGGCAGGTCTGCAAAGGCCACAAGTGTCTCCCAGCTGCACGACCTGTGCACAGGGCATTCCAGCACTTTCTACCAAAGAATAGCCAGTGTGTTTAATGCAAGTATAAACGATAAACCCCTAAACATAGCGAAAATACTCCTGTCAAAGTAGAATGACCTTCCACGTATTCCTTTAAAATTGAGGAAGGAGAGCTACCCGGGGGGGGGGGGACCGCGTAAAAATGCCAATTCTGGCCATTTGGGCCTGCTAACAGTTCATTATGTTAATGAACCTGACAGGACAGACCACTGCTGGATCTTATGAGCAAAGTTTCATAATGAATTTGCCTTTTAACCGAAACATAATTTAAAAACTACAGTTAGCGAAGGAAAAAAAATTCAACATAACTGGGGTTTCTCGTGGGGCAAATAATTTAGAATCTCCACATATTTCTTTTTTTTAATTGGGGTTTGTACAAATACAGCGTGATCGGTCTTCGCCATCAAACTCTGAACGTGATTAGCACTCCCTCCAAGTCACAGGGGGCCACACGTTCCGCGAGAGTCTGGACTAGGGTGCATACGGATGAAAACTCTACTATTTCACTACGGATTTGCACTCTGGGCCCGCGCGCCTTAAGAATGTTGTTCAACAGCAGCAAGGAGCACTTCAAGGGACTTCGCTGGGGAGGAGCCTCCCCGGAGCCGAGCTTCTAGGCGCACTGCGACTCCCAGGTTAAGTGCAGAGTGAGGCCACCAACTTCTGATGCGCTCACAAGAGAGGGCGACACAAAGGAAGTTGTTATAACTTGCTTTGACAGCGCTTCTCATTCCGGTGATTAAGTGCGTACGTGCTGAGATGGCAGTGCTCTTTTTTTTAAAGGGAAAATCTGAATGCAGCTCCCAATTTATACAACTTCTAACGCCCTTTAACCCCGCCACTGTTTTAAGCCAATTCTATGTCGGATTCACACGCATGCAGCCGTGCTGGTGCTTTAATTTACGTTTGAAATTGGCCTTCGTATTTCACAAATAGAAGTTATGACATCCATCATTTAACACGGCTACCAATTTTTATTTCAAGGTAAAACTGTGTCAGCGAGCCGGTGTAACAATAGTACAAGGATACAAGAGTGTGTGATTTACTTCCAGAGCAATTAGAAATGCTTTCTTTCTTAAGAGAGGGGACTGAAAACCCAGCATTATAATCATCATCGCTATTGCCAAAGTAATTTATTTTTTGCATCCTGCCTGTTCAAGGATGGAGAGACTTCGGGCTGTAAACAGGCCGGGCTGAGGCAGGCATCTACAGGGCAGGGGCCAGACCACAGGGAGGGAAGACAGCCGCTAACCCCTTCGCCAGCAACCAAGGGCGTCCCCCCCCCCCATCCTGGGCAACAAGAGGGTTTGGTCGAGGCTGCTCCCGAAGGTGCCCAGAGCGTATGCTGGACCCGCGGCAGGCCCTGTGAGGAAGAGGCTGTTCCAGGAAAACTCTCCTTGGGCCTTGGTCAGACATGTACCGGCCGTGGCTTCAAGCTGGGCGCTGGAGCTTTAAGGCTGAACCGGTTCTCCTGAACGCGGTCGGGGGAGGGAAGGGAACAGGGGCTGAAAAATAAAGCTGCTTCAGTTTACGAGAGGAAATGCATAATTAGTTCACAGCTATCCCCACACTTGCTACTTATACCGAAGGATTTTGGGGCTTTTATCACTGTTCGAATGTTCTCGAGCAAGTTCTGCGTTGCTCGGGTCTACAGAAGGAAAATAGGTCCGCAGCCTTTTAAAGAAAGCCTCTAACAAAAGAACCCCTACCACACCAATCTTAAAAATAGGGGCGCCTGGGTGGCGCAGTCGGTTAAGCGGCCGACTTCAGCCAGGTCACGATCTCGCGGTCCGTGAGTTCGAGCCCCGCGTCGGGCTCTGGGCTGATGGCTCGGAGCCTGGAGCCTGTTTCCGATTCTGTGTCTCCCTCTCTCTCTGCCCCTCCCCCGTTCATGCTCTGTCTCTCTCTGTCCCAAAAATAAATAAAAAACGTTGAAAAAAAAATTAAAAAAATAAAACACACGGGGATTCTTTACGAGAAAGGTTTCCTTTCTTAGGCACAGATCCCTCGACGGGAAAGGAACCCCCCAAACCGTTTCATTATTCTCAGTTTTAATGCCTGCTGTTACATAACGCGTATCGTGTTTCCACTGCCTGAAAGTGTCTGACAGTCTTCTGAGGGCCGAGGTGGCAGACGACAGGCAGAGAACCCACACTCGCGACCATCTTCTCAGAGCCACAAGTGAGAAGCACTGTGGCGACAGATTTAAGAATATCTGAGCTTCCCTCGATTTCAAACGTGGTTCCCGGCAGGGCTCTTCGGTTTTCTCTTTGCAGGAGCACAGTACCTACTAAATAAGCTGCCCAATGCAAACACGTGGTAAACAGGGGTTTATAATTTTGGTTACCAACCCCAGATGCCCACGTTCGTCCTGCTACGCTTCTGCTACCCACTTTTAATTCTCTGCCATTAACAAAAGCATCGTTCAGTGCCGGGAAAGGGATGTTAACTTCTCCACTTTAACTGGGAACCATAAAATGCCACGTGGGCCTTCGGGAAAGGAAAAAGTACTTTCTCATTTGCCTTTACCACCCCTTAAAAATCTAGAAAGCATTTTTCAAGTTTTCCTGAATTGTTAGAAGACACTTCTTTTCTTGCAAATTAATTCTTTTTAACTCCTTATGATAGCTTTGAATCCCATAAAGAAAGATGAATTATCACACACTGAGCCCAAGCTGCGAAACAGGAGGGGACAAATAGAGACCCCTACTGTGTTTAACAATGTAGAAGAAATTCCAGACGCAATAGAAAAATTTTGTCCTTTTCCCCGGACCTCCGAGCTTGTGCACATGGAGCTGAACAGTGGGGGGCGCTCTGGTTATGCTGAACGCCAGCACTGACCCGCGCGCGGGCTTCTGTCGCCTCAGTGGCCCACATCTCAAATTTGTTAAGTAAGGACCACCTGTGGCACAGTCACCAAACGTCCTCTGCTTCAAACCTCTGCAGTTTCTCATGGGGGGGGGGGGGGACACGGTTCCCCTTATGGAGTCGCGCAGGTGGAGTGCAGCCACACACGTGGCCCGACCTCGGCTTGGACTCCTCGCGCAACACGAAGGTGTCTGCTACGCTGTGGGGGTCGCACAGCGGCCGCTGCCTCCCGACGGTCCGGCCCGTGCCCACACGGCAACGACTCCCTACGTACGGCACCCAGGCGACCCAGGTCACCCAAAGCCTGGTGAGGGGGGGCAGACAAGGTTCGTGTGGGGTCACTTCTGGGGAAGACGAGCACGGTGCAGAGCCACGCGTGACCGGCACGCCTCCTCGGGAGTAGCCCACACACGCAGGAGCCAGAAGTGAGCGAGACCCCGTAGATGCAGACACACCTGGGTCTCAGCAGCCCTGGAGAAGCATCAGTGCACTGTGTCCGGGAGCAGGGCTCTGACGCGCTGGGTGCAGCCGCTCTGCACCCGGGGTTGGGTTATTAAATCATTTCCGTGATCTGTCGGCACCTTACGGCTTTCCACATATGCCAAAGGCCATCTGGGAAAAGCCAGCGCCCTGGGTCGTTGAGGCCGGCGGCTCTGCACGTACAGAGCCACACGACGGAATTAGCAAACGGCGCCGCCTCGCGAGAGGGGGCCCAGGGAGGCCCACGGATTCAGACGAAGTGCCACGGCACCTGCAGGGTTAATTACACAGTTCAAGACGGAATGGCCGAACAAAAGGAAACCGTCCTCTCTTCTTTAAGAACTATAAACACTTGTGCCGGAGGAGATGGGCATTCGATAAGCCGGGCAGCACGGAGCAGGCTCGCGGGTCTCCAGTTAACTCTCAGACTCAGTGTTAACACTTAATAGAACAGTGTTGAGTCCGGCTGCCAAGGTCAACAGCACAGATGCACTAATTGTATTATGAGCTTGACATCTAGTGGCCACCCCTGGCAGGGCAAAGCAGGCAAAGGTTAAATCAGCAAGGCCTGTCACGGCGCCTCTAACTACCCACCTTCGGGGAGAGCCAGGGCCCCACACTCCGCAGCCCTGCCTTCCCGGGGCCCGGCTGCTGGAGCGGGAAGCGGGCCGCAGAGGCAGCCTGAGCAGACCAGGGACGACTGGAAAAGACAGGCCCACGGAGGACAAGATTCAGACACCACAGTGGTGCCATCAGGTCTCCGGTGGACACTTCCGCCGAGGCGAGGAGGTCCCCTTTAATTAACCAACAGATCAATCTTAATCTCTAACATAAATAGAGCCCATTACGGCATTTCATTATTTCGGTTAATATTTTACACTTTCTGTAACATGACTAGGGCTATTTGTCTGCTTGGAAACCACACTGACAGTCAACTGCATTTTAAGTCCTAGAACTGTTAAATGACAAGAGAAAAATCTAAGAGCAGGACTTTTTTTTTTTTTTTTAATGTAAGAGTGTATCTAAAGCAGAATTAAAGCACTCAATTTTTACACAGATTTTACACATGTGACAACTCGCCCCGTGCTCGACTCCAACCTGCCCCAGGGTGAGTGGGACCGGGTCTCATCTTCCTAGCATGTTTTGGTCTTATTCTGGTGACTGGTCTACAAATCATGTAGGAAAATAAAAAGTAACAGAACAAAAACAACTTCCTGCTGTATAAATATTATGCAAAACGTATCCTTCTTAGAGCTACTTTGCAACATTAAGAGACAGTGCATTACCTCATTAGCAGCTAAGACTTATTTTGCTTTAAAAAAAAAAAAAAACCCCACCAAAACCAAAACCAAAACCCCCTGTGTCAATTCTCACAGTTAAGAATGCTAAACTCCTACTAATGCTCAGTGCACACAACGGGCGCCCTGGCTGGATCTTCGTTGACTTCCCCGGGATATTCTCAGAGCTACCTAGACACGAATGGCAAACCCTCTCAGAGGTTCCAGTTGAAAATGAAATCTGACCCACTTTTGCCATCATCGTGTATGCAAACAATAATCAGCTTGCCTTCTTTTTGTGGCTCTGAACAGATCTAAAAATACTGGATTATGCATGTTGTGAAGTTTTAAATGCACATAAAAAACCCCTAACTGCCACGTAATCACTTCTTTCTCTGGAAGGTGGGAATTGGCGAGCTTTGTGTTGACCACCCAATTAGGCATTTTAAAACAGGTTAAGTTTTTAAAATGTTATTTTTAAGATAAATATTTGCAAATTCTTCTTTTCCTTCCTCCTCTCGCTCTCCTCAGTTACTTTTCACCTTTCATGTTTCAGAGAAAACAATCTGCCTACGAATGTTAGAAAGTGGCTTCTGTATTGTTTCCTTTTGGAATGCTGAATTGTAAATGCGTGTAGTGGGCTGGGGGAGCACTCCAGGCAAACCATGCATATACAGATAAAAGAAAAAGGATCTCCTCACCGAGGGCTGGTGGCCTCCTTTCCCTTAGTTTAAACACAGTCTGTGAATACCACTGGTAAATTCTTCAATCACATGCTCACCACATTTAAAAGGATTTTTAAGATAGCCATATGAGTGTAAGTTGGCAGAAAACAAAAACACTTTGAAACAATTAGTGCTAACAAACAAAATCCAGGATGGCAAATTGTTTTAAATTACAACACGCTTTTGTTGTTCCTTAAATACAGCTTTTCCGTGTAACGACAATAAAATATACATCTTTATTAGGATGTATTTAATACAACAAAGGACAGCGGTACCACACTTTCTTAAAGTTCTCGGTAGGGGTAGAGGTGCTGTTCCGGCAGAAGTTTTAATTAATTTTTCTTAGAAGAAAAATATTCAGCTGGCTCAAAAGGTTTCACTATTGATGGCACACATTGAACTGAATTCTGAGGCTGCATCACATTCACAAATAGGAATGAAATGATCTGCCGTCTCAAAAGACAGTTATCACAGGGAACGTTTAGTCTCCGGCATCCTTAAAATAAAATTCTACAACACGGTCACTCTAGAACTTACCATCGGCCATCACTACCTTTCCTCCTTTTAGACACGTTGTCATATTTCATTTCTGCCACGGTGATCAGGTTTGGGGAACACTGGAGCTATTTCTGGATTGCTACCATTTCATTGCTTGCCTCAACACCAAAGCCTGGGAAATCCTTTTCTTGGGGAATAAACTCTTTTTACTGTAAATTAACATGGCTGTGCCCTGCTGCCGTCCCTGTACCGCACTGAGAATTCTGCGTGTATTTGCATTATCGATAACCTTCCATTTTTCTTCACGCATCCCCCGCTTTCATTAACATGTCACGCCCAAAGTGATACAAAAGAAGTATTTACTTTGTTTCCACGACCCTGTAAACTAACTTGGCTCTCTTCTAACTTCATGCACGGTCTGTTTACTTCCAACGGCATTTGACAAAATTAAAATTTCCAGGATATGTGATTCATGCTGGGAGTAAGGGAGCTTTCACCAGCATTTCCCTTAAGAAAAATATTTTCGTTATCCTACTCACGACGATCACGACAGACTAATACATCCGCGAGCATTCCTCGAGTGAGCAGAGAACAGGGTATCTTTTATACTCCACCAACAATCAGTTCAGAATAATTAAATCAGAAAGAACTTATTTTTTTAAACAGTTCCCCCCAAAGTACCCTTAAAACAATCCAGGAAACACACTACTTGAGGAAGGCTCAGCCCCAGACAGGCTATTTCTGGCCTGTTGCAAAATACGATCAGGAACTGTGGCAATGTCTTGACTACAATTCCCAACGACGGTGGAAAACACCAGCTTGACAAACTTTAATCGGACGACGACGGGTGAAAATCCTGAGTAGGTCTCAGCACCGAATAAACTGGGTAAGGGCAAGGATCCAGAGGCGGACTGGTAAATAATTTGCTGCATCTTGGGTTTTCGAATGTGGGCTACACATCCCTCAACGTGTTTACACTATCAGCTCACCGGGCTCCCGGCTCTGACGTGGAATTAAAAATGAATAGCAGGGCCTCGGCTTGCTAATTGTTAAACACGAGGGGTTTTACTCTATTAATTAAAATATGCTTTAATAGAAGGAGACAGTGCACATTTTGATAAGGAGCCTACAAAGCGGAGAAGTATTTACATTGTTGCATTTTGGAGCGGCTGTGAAAGCCGAGTTTAAGCTATTCAGCAGCCACAATAATAAAGCTTTAAAATTCCTCGCTGGGATGCAATGTAGTTCTTTTGAGGGAAAGACTGTCTTTCTCATTCGGCAGAAATAAATCCATTCATTTGATCATGTAGTCATTGAGGCCAATACAAAACAAACCAAGTGTGAGAAATTCTATGTGATGAAGTAAACAAAACAAAAAAAAAAACCATTTCCATGACAAAAAGATTCTTTGTCCCTAATCTACCCACCATATGCAAGCGTTTCTTTTTAGCATATCTGCCGCTCTCATCTCGGGTGCCCGGGCTGCACGCGGGGCTCCCCACCTCCACGGCCACAAAAAGACCCGGGCGAGGCCGCCGCCCGCCGCCCGCCGGCTCCCGACGCGGACACGCACCCGTGTCGCCAAACTTTCCGCCGCCGCGTGATAAACTTTTCTGTCCTTTTGTTTCCGTGCGCACGGCCCGGGGCTCGCGGCACAAGGACACGTCTCCGCGTCCGGGCTGCCCGGCCCCGCGGCCAGCGGACCAGCCGGGCAGCCCGAGCCCCGCGCCACCCCCGGGGACACCCGGCCGCTGCCCCCCGCTCGCCCGGCCACCGCCGGAGGGAAGCCGGGTCTCCCCCGCCCCCCCTCCCACACCCCGCGCGCAGGGACCACCCCCAGGCCGCGGCGGGGCTCGCCCGGCTTCAGTCCCGGGGCGGCCACGAGGAAGGCCGGGC
>NW_024412397.1:1117037-1132346 GCF_014898765.1 Herpailurus yagouaroundi
TAACGTTTATTTATTTCTGGGACAGAGAGAGACAGAGCATCAACGGGTGAGGGGCAGAGAGAGAGGGAGACACAGAATCGGAAACAGGCTCCAGGCTCCGAGCCATCAGCCCAGAGCCCGACGCGGGGCTCGAACTCACGGACCGCGAGATCGTGACCTGGCTAAAGTCGGACGCTTAACCAACTGCGCCACCCAGGCGCCCCTACCCCTCATGTTATTCTTAAATCCATTTCACAGCCAGCTTTTGTGGGCCCGGATCAGAAGTGCCTGCCTGTGTCCTCTCCAGGACCTCGGGCCACAGCAGGTGCTGCTCCGTGGGCAACAGTGCCGTGGGGCTCTAGAGGGGCTGGCAGGGGAGGGTTTCTCTGAGATGCGTGAACACATCCACGTGCCCACTGGTGAAAGTTGTCACCCTGCCCCTGGGAGGTTTCCTGAGCTGATTCCAGGCGACACGTGCCCCGTGCTTCCTCTCAGTGCCTCACACCCACGGCAGCTTCGCTGAACACCTACATGGCCAGCATCCTGCCGGGACCCCTTCGATTTCCTTGGTTTCTCCAATTGTTCTGGAGAACGTTTTACCTATTCCATTTTACAGGTGTATCGATGTAGATTCAGGGATATTAAGGACATGCCCAAGGTCACTTGTTATTGGTAATGGAGTCTGCACTCGTTTTGTCTTCTCGGGAGGCTCATCACGGAGCGCGGCACATCCTGGTTGTGGTGCAAGTTGCTGTTGCCGCTGACGCACAGTCTGCCAAGGCTGACGTCCAGAATCTTCTGCACAGTGTATTTTCCTTCTGCTGGGCATGTGCCGTCTCTGTAAGTGCCGTATCGTCTTCCTCCGGAGCTCTGGGCAAGAGCGTTCTGCCCTTGTCCCTCCTGTCGTGGCTGCTGTTGTTTGGTGGGGTTTGGGGGCAGGTTACATTTTCTTCTGCAGATGTACCTGTCCAGACGCCCTCAGCTCCTTCCCTCCCACCTGGCCCCTCTGTCCCACAGAAGCCATCTCCCTGTCAGCCCCGCTCCCTTCCCCTCTTTGAACATCTGACTCATCTGCAACAGTCTCTGCTTTCATTTCCATTTTCAGATCCATTTTCAGATCCAATCTGACATTTTCCTGTGAGGAAGTGCTTCCAGATTATGTGTACTTTCTTCTCTGGTTCCTCTTTTCTTATTTATTTACTATTATTTTTTTTAGCAGTCATGGAGGCGACGTGGTTTGTGCACGTGTGTCCTGCAATGAGATCACGTACTGTTCGTCCACGGTGCACACCGTGTCGTCAGCCCCTCAGAGTGCAAAGTGCATATTGTCACCCATGCCATGTGGTGCAGCCCGAGGTCAGCACAGCTCTGGTCCCCTGTCCAGGGCCGCACCGCTGGAGCTCCGTGGACGGCAGGGTAGCCGTGGGCGAAGGCGTGCCTGTGCCCGGGAGCTCAGCCCCGCCTTTGAGTTCACACCGGCCACACCCCGGCCTCTCCAAGGAGCTCCTTCCGTGGTCTCTGAACCTTTGCAGGATTGTGTTTTGAGAAAGTCGCCTCCGCTTATATAAAAACTCTTGCCTGGTCATTAGAACCTTCTATTTCTCGGGCTAAACGGGAGGAGATCAAAACTTCAAAGTACAGGATAGGACAGAAACGGTGTCTGTGGAGGTGGGGAACGTGGCAGAGACACTGGAAACGGCCGCACAGCCTGGGCCTGGTGTGAGCGGTCAGCCACCCGCCAGCAGTAGGAAGGGGAAGGTAGGAGGGAGCAAGTGCAGCCCAGCGACTCCGCTCCCGGGCCCTGTGCTGACACAACTCGGCCCAGGGGCCCCTGACTGCACTGGTGGGCGGGTGGCGGGGGCCGTCCGGGCCCAGAACACGCGTTTGGTGAGTTTGCCGCGGGGACTGTACGCAAACGCGGAAACGGCCATCCGATGCCGTCACGGACGTTTGGGTTTCGACCCTTCCAAGCGGCCGGTAGCAGAAGGCGGCGCTTCGCTCTGCACAGAGTCACCGAATCGCACCACGCCGACGTCAGCTCCCGTCTCCCTCTGACGCCTCCCGGCAGCCCTTTCGCTCGGAGCAACACAAAATGGCAGCGCTCGCGTCGACCTGCCGCTTTTCCGTCAGAGAAACGGACAGACAGCGGTTTTCCTCTTGATCGGCAGCGTGCACGTGAATGTCGCCAGGTGGCGGTACTTGCTGCCCTGGCGACGTCCTGGCCGCGCGGTGGCCACGATCAGCGAGGGGGAAGGTGTCGGAAGGGGGGGGGGGGTCAGCCGTCTGTGGGCACCGGGCGCAGGTCTCTGCGCGGCGCTCGCTTGGCGCGTCACCGCGCGCTGGCCGCCGGGAACCGGGCACGATTTCGCGAGACCCTCTCCGCTCACGTGCTTCCGGGAAGTGCCGCGCGTCGGAAACCTCGTGCGGCGCTCGGGCCGGAGCTGTTCCCGCACAGTCACGTGACGGCAGGCGTTGGCCACAGTTGCAGGCTGTGGCTGTGTTAGGGACGCTCGCAGGACGTTGCAAGACCACGTCTTCCGAAAACGAGGATCGCTCGGTCTGTGAAGAAAACTTTCGGGACACAAGCATGTACCGAAGGCGCCATGAAAAACGGTGGGCGGATGAAACTTACGGTGCGGTCTGAACGTGCTAAGTGACAGTTTCGAGGACCAGAACGTGGCGGTCAGCTCCCTGCTGAAACCCTCGTGGCAGACGCAGTGCCGCGCACGGCCGGGAACCCGGGCGCTCCCGGCCGCGCTGGGAGAGGGGTTTCACGGTCAGAGAAATCTCGTTGCAGGCCCGGCCGGCAGGGTGGACCTGGGGCGGGTAAGGCAGGTGTCGGAGGCCCCGGGAGCTGGCCCGCTGGGACCATGTGTGCGGAGGGAAGGGGGAGAAGGGAGGTGGCCTGGGGGAGACGGCGGAGCCGAAGGAGGCTGCGAGGACGCGACTTGCACAGGAGTGGGGCTGGGCCGGGACCTGCTGGGGGTGCCGCGAGCGGCTGTGCCGGGGGGGGGGGGGGGCGCTGCCCCTTCCCTTCCCGAGGGGCCCCGCCAGCTGACAGGACGCCCCTGCATCTGGACCCGGAGGCCCTCCCCTGGCCGGCGGGCCGCACTCCTGCTGTCGAGGTGAAGATACTCCCTCCGCTACAATCAATGGTGACAAATGGGGTGTGGCCAGGGAAGGGGAGGAGCCCAGTGACGAGGATGTGGGGAAACATCTTGCTCTGAAATGGATTAATTCTATAACCAAGAGATATTCAGGGGCGCCTGGTGGGCTCAGTCCTTAAGCATCCACTTTGGCTCAGGTCATGGTCTCGATGTTCGTGGGTTCTGGCCCCGTGTTGGGCTCTGTGCTGACGGCTTTCTGTCCCTCCCCTGCTTGCACTCTGTGTCTCTCTCTCTCTCTCAAAAATAAATAAATAAGTAATAATGATAATAATAAACATTTACCAAAAAAAAAAAAATGTTTAGAGGTATAATACAAAGGAATTGGTGATCGATTGTGTATTTGAATATTTGTTGAAGACAGACAGACTTGTTTTTTGTTTTGTTTTGTTTTTATTAATTTTCAAAAAATGTTTATTTGTTTTTGAGAGAGAGACAGAACACAAGCAGGGGAGGGGCAGAGAGCGGGGGAGACACAGAATCCGAAGCAGGCTCCAGGCTCCGAGCTGTCAGCACAGAGCCCGACGCGGGGCTCGAACCCACAAACCGTGAGATCATGACCTGAGCCGAAGTCGGACACTCAATTGACTGAGCCACCCAGGTGCCCCTGTTTTTGTTATTGCTGTTGTTGTTGTTAATTAAGGGAAAGGCGTAGTTGAGGAGTTGCTAACTAGTTCACGCAGGGGTGCCCGTTGGCCACCGTCCTGGACGGGTGAGGGAGGTGAGGTCAGAGGCCCCCATTGCCGACTCGGGTCAGGAGGAGAGGTGCTCACCAACATCGGCCCAAGGCGTGAACCAGGCGTGCGGGGTGGGACACGGTGGGTTTGGGATGTCAGTGCAGGATGGACGGAGAGTCACCTGGCTGGGCCTCGGGCTGAGAGGTGCCAGGACGTGCCAGCTTGTAGGGCTGGCGGCTGGGATCTGCGAGCATCGAGTTGGCCCAGCCGCATCTGGGGCAAGGAGGTGACCAAGGCATGTGGCGGGCAAATGGAGGACAAGCCTGCCCGGCCAGCCTGCGGCCCCCTCGAGGTCTGGCCATGACCCCATGACCCGGACACTCTATGGTGAGGGCCCACACTGTGTGGTTGAGGGGCAGCTGTGTCCGCTGGGCTTTGTCTGTGGCTGAGCTCTTGCATAGGAACATGTTTTTGGCTCCAGAATTAGATGCCCATGTTCCCCATTCACCCCCTCTACTGTAGATCACGTGAGAAATTCTCCAGATGATAGTTTTTTCTCCATTCTCAGAATGTATGGGTGTTTTTGAGGATAAAAACAACCAATACCTTGTTTTTACAGATGACTTGGAAACCTCTGTAAATGAGCACAGCAATGATGGAACCACAGGGCTGCGGTCTACGGTAGGACTCATTGGCAGTGAGTGATTTTACAGCTTAAGTCTGAGCATGAATTGTTAAGAAGTATTTTTGTTATGCGTCACAGATTTTTGAAGTTATTAAAAGTTATAATGCTTTTAGAGAATGTTCACCATTTGAAGGCTTAGTTTCAAGGAACGTAAAGCAACCACGGGAAGTCTCAACTAACAACAGCCAAACCCTCGTGAGGGAGAAGGTCTTGGCCTCCAGAGTGTGGCCAGTGGCGGGACGCGACAGCACACTCAAGGACAAGCTTGCTTGGGGGTGACTGCACCTCAGAAGGACACCGCTGGCGGAACAGTGACAGAGATGACAGAGATGACACAGCACACACGCGTGCGGGCGCGTCTCTGCTGGGCAACATGGCAGACAAGATCTGTGTAACTGAGGTAAATATCCTCAAAGGCACAAAGCAGCTGGATGGGAAAACTCGATTTAATTGACAGAATTCATCCTACACGTTTCAGAACACATCTATTAAATGAAGTGTCCCCAGACTGCCTTTCACTTCCCGATGATCAGACATATGGGGGCAAAAGAGAAAATGCACGTGCGACATCATCCGATAGAGAGGTCACTGCCCTCCAAATACTACACCCAGGCTACTCGGCGTTCATAGGAGTTTTAACACCTCGGTTTGGGGAGCGTACAAAAGAAAACGGAGGCGTTAAACGTTTGCCTTTGCACATGAGACTCCCTTTTAGGATGCCGGAATAGACGTCCACCAAGTCAGAGGACTGAGTCTTACGTCCAGACTCCGTTCACCAGGGAGGCAGGACCGGCGAGCGGGGCCGTGACCTAGGCCTTTGCTGAGCGCGAATCTTCGTCGCTCCCGTGTGACTAGGATGAGGGCCTCTGCAATCCTTGCTCACCGACCGTGGCTTCCGTAGGTGGTGGGCCCGGGGAGAAAACAGGAGCCGTCCTGGGAGATCACGCGTCATCGGCGTGGTCACTTCTGCCATGTGGGGACGCCGCTAGGACTGCTCACTTGTTGGTGCGTTTGGGTCAAGGCCCAGCTCGAACACCGCCCGCCCGGGAAGGGTGTGCTTGCCGTGTGCACACACGACTGAGTTCCGGCAGCAGCCGTGACAGGCCTGTCTGCGGTGCACACGCGCCAGGCTTTTGCTTGGCCGACGTGGCCGCTCGTGCCAGAAGTGCTGCTTTCCCAGAGCACTCCCTTTCCTTCCAGGCGAGAGGGAGGTGATGTGGTTTGCTTTCGGCGTATTTAATTCTAAACACTGTGTAGATGTTTCTTTATATCTCAGTATTACGTGTAAGACGCCCTTTCTCCCTTCAGCTCTGCAGCAGTATAGCAGCTCTGTGTAGGAGTGTGTGTGTGCGCGTGTGTGTGTGCGAGGTGATTGCCACAGTCAGGGTAAGTGCACATCTGTCACCCCGGCCGCTCCCTGTGTGTGTCTGTGGCAAAGCGTAGATGGTCCAGTGTCTGCGTCGCTGTGCTGTACGGGAGGCCCCAGGACTTCTTCGTCCTGCGGCGGGAAGTTTGTCCCCCGGGCCTCTCTCCCTGTCTCCCCAGCCCCTCCAACCTCCGTTCTGCTGTTTCTACTGAGTTCGACTATTTTCCGTTTAGCTTCCGCGTGTAAGAGAGAACACAGTATTTGTCTTTCTCTGTCCGGCTCACTTCGCTTAGCATGATGCCCTCTGGGTCCATCGTTGCCACAAATGACAAGATCTCATTCTCTTTTTACGCCTGAATGAGACTCCAGGACATCGAGTCCCTCCTCTCTTGTTGTGAGGCTGCGGTAGCCGTGAATAATGCCACATCGACTGGGGCCGCACTCCGTGTGCAGCAGAAACATGCCCCGTGTGGGACTGCTGCATCGAAGGGCGGTTCAAGTTTAGTTTTTCGAGGATCCTCCTTACTGTTTCCATAGTGGCTGTGCCAAATAATAGGGTTTCTTAAAATTAAGGCTACAGGGGCGCCTGGGTGGCTCAGTCGGTTAAGCGTCCGACTTCAGCCAGGTCACGATCTCGCGGTCCGGGAGTTCGAGCCCCGCGTCGGGCTCTGGGCTGATGGCTCAGAGCCTGGAGCCTGCTTCCGATTCTGTGTCTCCCTCTCTCTCTCTGCCCCTCCCCCGTTCATGCTGTGTCTCTCTCTGTCTCAAAAATAAATAAATGTTAAAAAAATAAAATAAAATAAAATAAAATAAAATTAAGGCTACAGTTTGACCCCACGTCGTGTTTTATTTTCAGACTAACATATGTGTCTTCTCATCCATATTTAACCCCCAGATTAGCTTTCTGATTGAAAAATAAGGTTCATGTTGTGTAAACTTTTTCTGAGCTGGTGTGTCTTTAGTTTAATGTACTACATTTTTTTCATTTAATATTGTGAACGAAAGTGTTTTACATTGTGGGATGTAACTTCCACAGCACTTATTAAACAGCACACGGGAAACCGTCAACCGTTACAAAGGACGGACAGACTACGGTGCCAGACCCACAGCACATTTGGCGTTCCGGGAGTGAAGCAGGTATGGTCGCATTTGTAAGAACACACCCAACAGCAACATGAGTACCCATATGGGACGGGACAGGAGAGCAGGAGGGAGCGGGAGAAATACCGGCCACCGAAAAATAAGAGCGAGCAGAAGCAATGCGACAAGGCTGTGTAATTAGTCTACGTGCCTTTATTGGTAACTTTCCACATCTTTTTTATTTTATTTTTTATTTTTTTTATTTAAAAAAAATTTTTTTTTTCAACGTTTTTTTTATTTATTTTTGGGACAGAGAGAGACAGAGCATGAACGGGGGAGGGGCAGAGAGAGAGGGAGACACAGGATCGGAAACAGGCTCCAGGCTCCGAGCCATCAGCGCAGAGCCTGACGCGGGGCTCGAACTCACGGACCGCGAGATCGTGACCTGGCTGAAGTCGGACGCTTAACCGACTGCGCCACCCAGGCGCCCCTCCACATCTTTTTTAGTTGGTCTAACCATCTTTTTTCTTTTTTATGATGCTGATATGTTTTTATGTTCTCTTAATTTCATTTTTTAATGTTTATTTATTTTTGAGAGCATGAGCAGGGGAGAGGCAGACAGAGAGGGAGACACAGAATCCGAAGCAGCTCCAGGCTCCTAGCCGTCAGCACAGAGCCCGATGCGGGGCTCGAACCCACGAACCGTGAGACCGTGACCTGAGCCGAAGTCGAACACTTAACCGACTGAGCCCCCCAGGCGCCAATTTTTTAAAAAATCGGGCCAATTTGGTATGTTTTTCTGAAAAGCTAACTTCACGTACTAGATTTTCTGCAGAGTATAGACCCTCGTATTTCACCTTTTGGTCCTTTTCTTTAGTCTTTGAACTTTTGAAAGGCGAGTAACGGGTCTTACACGAGGGAAGATGCTAGATGAGGCAGAGAGGTGAGTTGTTGACTGACTTACACCCGATACTCCTCCCCCTGCTCCTGGCCCTGACCGCAGCACCACACACGGTGTCCTCAGAGGTGACAGGCGGCTTGTGTCAGGTGAAAGTGAAAGGCACCTCTATGATTGAGGCACACATCGCATATTTATTTGAAAAGTAAAAAAGCACAATTTATTTTGCTTGAATTTTCCGCTTTATTAACTTTTTGCGTTCTTTCAGTTTGCGTTTACAGACGATTTCTTTTGTATCAGATTGTGGCTGAAAACGTCAATATAGAAGGTACAATGTAAAAGGCCTGTAATGAACGTTACATAACATATAGATGTATTTGGGGTGTTCTCTGCATTTCTGTGTTTAATTAAGAACTGAGCCATCAAAAAATGTGGTGTATTTGGGTAATTGTTGTGGAAATGTCTAATTGCTACGCCCTCGCCGGACCCTTTCGGCACCTCATTTTACATCGTCGCCCGCTAGTTGTGCCAACGGTACGAGTGTGCATCCCTGGCACGCACGCTTCAGAACCCTCGTTTCTTGCTGGGAACTGTCATGATAATTCATACTGGAATTAGTTGGAATTGTTCTCCTAGTCACGTGGTGCTTGAACCGTACAAAGACTTTGTAAACACAAATATACCAGGTACTCCTATTCCACGTTAAACACACACTGTAGTCATATCAACGCACAGAGATAATTTGGTCGCTATTATTTTGTCACAATGCCCCAATTTCACAGAGAATTAAAGCAATATCATGTTGTGATTTAAAAAAATCTCCACCAAACCTTAAGTGTGTTTGTGCAAAGAATCAGCCACCAGACGGCGGGTCTCTTCCCGCTGGATGGTCGGGAAGTCATGAGAAGTGTGTGCGTTTTCTATCCTAAATCCCATCCTGGCGTCGAAAGGTCCTAGGCCGGATTTCTTTTTCACAGACCTCAGAGTACACTTTCTGTGGGGCAGAAACCTCACCGCCATCCCGAGAGAAAGCATGGGGGCTTTGCTTTCCGTAAAGTGCATCCTGAGAAATTGGGTTGTCCTGAGTCACATTTAAATGTGATTAGATTTTCAGTGTTTGCCACCCTTGGGAGTGGTTCTGGGCTCCTGGCCCCCAGGAGGGTGAGCATTACCGCCTCAGGAGGGCCACGCAATTAAGGAACAACCTTCGTCTATTATGTGAGTAGAGTGAACAGCAGCTATGTTGGTTTGAACACAAATTATGGATTTATTTGCAGCTAATTGGACAAAACCGGTTTTATTCTGTATTCTGTGACTTTCTTGTTTGATCAAAAGCACATTTATTCTTCGTCGTTGTGAACTTATCGGAAGAGTGAATATATTATCTTTGGTATTACCAGGAAAGGCGACCATATGCGTTGCTGCATCCGACACAAGATGTTACTTAATGAGCACAAATTGTGGTCACCCTTTAACTGCTTTTCTGCTATCGGTCTCCCTGAGCGAACACTGCAACAATTCAGAAATGGAAACACATCAGGGGCACCGGGGTGGCTCAGTCGTTAAGCGTCCGGCTCTTGGCTTCAGCTCAGGTCGTGATCTCACGGTTCGTGAGTTCGAGCCCCTCATCAGGCTCTGTGCTGACAGTGTGGAGCCTGCTTGGGATTCTCTCCCTCTCTCTTTGCCCCTCCCCCCTCAAAATATATAAAATAAACTTTAAAAAAAAGAAATGAAAATATACCAGAGGACGGGACTCCATGACCATGGTCCCTCAGGTCTGCACTTGCCTGGGATGTAGCAGCTGCTGTTTATTCGACCCTTTTCCGTTCCCTCACCGCTGGTGGTCAGCTCGGGGTAGGGGTGGTGGCAGGTTCTGAGTCTGCTCTGTGACGTTCCCCCCACCCCTGTCCCCGTCCCCAGAGGATTAACTTAAACTCCCCACCAGAAGGAGTTTTGTGAGTTTTGTTTAAACTTCTCTCTTGCGGGTCGCGGGGATGGGTCCTCTTGAGGGAAGCAGGCCTGGGCTTGTAACTGAGTCCCCACCACTGCCCCATGCTCGGCCAAGGGCCGCCCAACGCTAGATTTGGGGCTGGGGCCTCAGCTCGCGGGGAGTGGAATTATTGACTGTGGGGACCCCATAAACACAGAGGCGCTTGTGGCCTGAGTGAACACAGTCCTTGCCGTGCTCACTCCCCTGAAGGAGCAGGAGCCATCACCCCGTCTCCTGAACCATCTCGGGCAGACCTCTCTGCCGCTGGGCGTCCATGTGGACCAGGTGCCCAGGCCCTGGCAGTCCCTGTGGAAGTCCCCGTGGCGGCTTCTTAGCGCCCGACGAGCCCCTTTTATTAGTGCGTCCATCCCATCCACCACACCCAATGGGCACCCAGGTGCAAGTGATGTCTTTTGCGAGTTGGACCGAGTATCGAGTCCAGTGGGGACCCTGGTTCCGGTCTTGACCTGGGAGTTGTGCAAGAACTTGGAATAAGGTCTGGACACAGCCTCCTCTTGGTGAGGTCCTTCCTGATGCCCACAGACACGTGCTCCCCGAGGATGCTGTCCGTTCAAGACCTCCCTGCGTGGGCCGGCCACCGTCACTCTGGGCCGGGGCCCGCTCCCTGGACCTTCTCAGAGGAACTGGCTGCTGGCCACGTGTCTGTGTTCTGACCCTCCCACGCTCCGTCGAGCACATGAGGAGACCCTGGCTTTGGAGGAAAGGGGCGTCTTCCCCGGAGAAAGTGACCCTCCCGGGGAAGGGGGCAGGAGTGAGGGCGTTCTGTGACCAGCAACTCATGGTCCCAACTGACGAAGTCCCCAGCCATGTCCCCTTGGTCTCTGTGTACGTCCGTGGGGTCACCCAAGCTTGCCCTGAGGGTCTGTGTGGCCTCCTCCAAGGGGCAGGCCTGTCAGGCCTGGAGCCCTGTCACAGGCATTCCCACCGAGTGAGGGCTCGAAAACCCACCACAAATGTGCACTGTTTAGCTTTGCACAGAAGCTAGGTGTGTGCTGGGAACACCTCGCTCCACACAGGCAGCTGGGCCGTCACAGCGTTACTGCTGAGGGACAAGGACAGAATCTCGACCACAGAGGCGGGCGGTCACGCAGGTGCCTGTGTCCTGCGCCTCATAAAGGCCAAGCGGTCCGAGTGGCTGATCCTTGAAGTCACTGCAAGGGCGCCCGGGCGGCAGCTTGACCCCCCGGTGTGTCACCAGGAAGCTGGGAGCCCCAGAGGAGGGGGTGGGGCCTCCGATTGACCAACTCAGGGTGCACCCAGACAGGTGAGCTCAGTCCGCTGTGTGCACCTTGTCTTACCCCGTCTGCGTCTTTGTGTTCGCGAATCGATTCCTTGGAAGCAGGATGTGCCCCTGATCCGGGAGGCACACAGGCTCCGGGTCTCTGTGGCGTCACCGTGTTGCAGCTGGGATGTACGAAATAATTACAAATGCAATCAGAGCTCCCAGGTCGTCACGCAATGGGCACACTGCACACATCATAAATGTCTACTTGACTTTTAATTAAGCAGCTTCTCCTCTGGGATTTCCAGTCACCAGTGTGGGTAAGTGGGCTGTGCCGTGGCTGGTCAGGTCCCGTGGGGGCTGAAAACCCACACCTGCCTGCCGCGGAAAGGGAGGCTTAGGGCAGCGGTCGGGAAGCACACGGTCCCGTCCTGCCAAGCTCGTGGCTACAGCGACGGCTGATGCCAAACCGCTTCTGCGGGCAGCGTGTGTCCGCCGAGCGCACCGTGAGGCCCCCGTGGGGCTTCGGGACCCCCCCCCCACCCCGCCCCGTGCTGCCTGGCCATCCAGAAGCCCGGACACGGAACCGCCAACGCTCTGCTGTGTGACGCACTTAGCACCGGTCTTAGGAGGAAATTCCTGGAGGCAGCGAGCCCTGTGGAGGGGTGTGTGGTTGGAGACTGGGGACAACGTGTGGCCGCGACTGGTGTCTGGTGGAGGCCGAGGACGGTGTGGGGATGAGTGTGGAAACCACAGCCCGGTTCCATGAGAAAGAGCCGAGCGGCGGGGCCCCGACAGGCAAGGCAGAGGCGTGTGGCACAGAGACAGAGCTTCCGGACATGGACCCTTCAGGGCCTGCACCTGTGCTGTCTTATACTCATGGGGGCTTGTCTGCGATTTGGAGGGTCAAGGTATCTGAGAATACTATAGCTCGAAACCTTTTCTCATATCAGCAGTTCTCAAGACCTTTTCTGTTTGTTAGTTTGTCCATTGTTCCAAGGAAGGCTTCTCCTTCCAGAACGAGTGGATGTCAGGGGACTTTGTTTGCTGGGGTGTTCGGATTCCTTTCTCCCCACTCGCGGGTTTCCTTCCTTGGCCCCAGGTTTGTCTCTGCAGTGAGAGCTGCCCGTGGACCCCGAGCTGGAGGCCGATGCGGCCGCAGCCCCTCTCTTGGCTTGCCGCTCTGCCGGCCCTGCCTCCTGCGCCCCTTGGCGGTGGGCACGGGCAGCGATGCCCGTGCGGGAGGCTGGGTGCCGCGGAAGGGGGTTTCTGCTGGCTCCCAGCCTGGCAGTGTCACGAGAGGATTGCCAGAGCGGATCTCTCTCCCTTTGGTTGGAATGGACTGTCGCTGGGAGCAGAGCCAACGTGGGCCCGGGCTTCTCAGAGCGGGGACCACTCCGGGGGAGCTCAGAGCTGCCTTTCAGCGGCGGCACTGATGGATGTCCCACGGGATTCTGCGTCCAGGGACATGGACACGGGGGACAGACAGCCTTCTCTGTTAGTGGGATGCCCACCCGCGTGAACAGAAGCACCTGGGGCAGATACTGGGTGGATGTTTCTAGCGGTCACGCGCTCAAACATGCAGAGACGGTGGCAAAGAAATGGCGACGTTCGGAAACGCGGAGCCGCGGCGTGTGTCGGAGTTACTGGGACATGTGACCGAGTGAGGGCTGTTTGTCCACGAGAGCGTCACGGTTTTGCATCGAGGTAGTTTGCTCTCAGAGGGCGCGGCCACAGGGTGTGTGTGATGCCACGTTCCTCAAGTGTGCCGGAAAATCCATAATGGATTTGGGCACGCTGAGTCCATCTATAAGCATTTACGGGCTTTGTTTTTATTTCGGGCGGCGTATGAACTCTGCATTTAGCAGACGATCATCAGCGGCGAGGCTAAGGAGATCTCTTAGGACAGTTTTGAGGGTGTGGGCCTAGCACGTCAGAAAGCTGTAGGCCGCGGGCTGATATGCTGCGGACGTCGCCGTGAACGGAGAGATCAGTCAGCCCTTCACACCGCTTCCCACCCCGGCAGAGCGGAGGGAAGGGCCCAAAACCAAGCCCAGGAGCCCGTTCTCAGAACGTCCGCCGACCTTGAGCCGCCCTTGGCTGCCAAGGCCAGCAGGACTCTGGCACTGGGGACATCAGCACAACTCGGCCAGCGGCAAGGGGCAAAGGCTGGGTCGGGAGGGGGTCTTCATGCGTGCAGAGGTGGGGACTTGTCTGGCCTCTTTGAAACGTCAAAGTAATTTCAAAGTTTCATCTTTACTTTGCAGCTGATGTTTGAAACACAGCAGACACGGGAAACTCTCCAGGGTGCAATCCCAGGCTACCTTAGATGCTCGTCACCAGATTCTCTGTGTGCCCGGGACGCGCAGGGCAGACGGGCCGGGTGAGCACATCTCCCTTCCTCTTGAGGTGCGAGCCCACCCACTCACCTCCCCGTTCTGCGCGTTAACCGGTCGCCTCTACGCCGTGTGGTCTTCAGTAAAATCGCGACTCGGCGAAAGGTGGCACGTAATTTGGACTCTCAAACCTAACTCGGGATCGACCATTTGTTTGCCAGATCTCAGTGGCCGCAAGTCACAAAGAATGTGCCGGAGACAGTAGCCCAACTTCCTGCCTTTACAGATGAAGAAATTGCTCTGCAGACAGCAAGTGGTTTGCTCCCGGCCACAAAAGCAATTGGCACTCTCTGGCGGCTGCTGTGGATGATGATGATGGCTGGCCTTCGAAAGTCTGCTTTGGAGCTGACTCTTGAGGAGCAGGGGTGACGAGGGCCCCCGTTTCGGGTGCGAGCATCTCATACAGCGGACTTGGGTCTTCCCCCGCACCCACGCGCCGCAGTCAGTTTCCTGGGGCCGCCACAGCAAAGCCTGCGCCCGCCCGCTGACACACAGGCTCTCTCCACTCACGGACAGTCTGGGATCCAGGTGTCGGTGGGCACGCTCTCCTGGAGACCCCTCGGGGGTTTGGTCCCGGCGCCCAGCTCCTGGTGGCAGCTGCGGGTCCTCGGGGATCCTTGGCTTTTGGGTGTCACCTGACGCTTGTCCCTGTGTTCTCCCCAAGGGTCTGTGTCCTCTCCTTCGGAGGGTCCTGGCCGCAGTGGAAGGGGGCCACTCTAAGGACCTCGTCCTGATTGGGTCACCTGCAGACACCGTTTCCAGAGAAGATCACGTTCACAGGTACCAGATATTAGGACTCCGGTGTATCTTTCTGAGAGACGCAGTTCAACCCATCATGTCCCCCCCCCCCCCCCGCAAGGAAAAAGAACGAATATTGCACACATAATTACATCTGTGAGCAAATGACTCCCTTTTGATGTGCAAAAGCAGGATTCGATGTGTAAACTGGGCTCAGTGATCTCTCACTCGGGAACAGCACTTTTCAACAACGGGACGGACAGGGTGCGTGCAGACCCAGAGTCACAAACGACTGTGTGACGTGCCCGTCCCAGCCATCACAAGAGTGCCTCGTGCCGTGCCGGGCGGGGGGCACCGCCCAACTGCGGGACTGTGCTTCCTGCCAGGACTGTCCTCGGCCCTGCGTAGCTCCGGTGACACTGGCCACCTCGCTGTCACTTAGCAGCCAATGTGGCTAGGGAGTTGAGGATGCCAGGGCTGAGTGAGGTCCCTCGGTGTAACTGGAAACCAAAACACAGAATCACCAAGGGGTGGTGACAGTTACTCACAACGACGGGAAAAATAGTGAAAGTCACGGAGCCAGTGACGGTAAGGAGTGGAGAGTGGAAGCAGGCAGCTCACAGGAAAGCACATCCGTGCGGGGATTGTGCCGAGGCCCCAGGGGCTGGGGTGGAAGCCAGCCCGCCTCGTGTGGGGCGTCTGCCGGTGTGACGGGGACGCTGCTGCGTCTGGGTGACTCAGTGACGTGCTTCCTGCCTTTTCTTATGCCGCAAAGGGCTCCTCAGTGCTGCGTTCTGCCATCAACCAGCATCAGTGTGGCGACGGGATGCATAATGGGGGCAGGTGTCGCATTTTGGTAGATTCACGTTTCTACAGAGTTGACTTTTCCCAAAGCTCTTTTTTTTTTTTTTTTTAAATTTTTTTTCAACATTTATTTATTTTTGGGACAGAGAGAGACAGAGCATGAACGGGGGAGGGGCAGAGAGAGAGGGAGACACAGAATCGGAAACAGGCTCCAGGCTCTGAGCCATCAGCCCAGAGCCCGACGCGGGTCACGATCTCGCGGTCCGTGAGTTCGAGCCCCGCGTCGGGC
>NW_024412397.1:1132746-1150745 GCF_014898765.1 Herpailurus yagouaroundi
GGCTGAAGTCGGACACTTAACCGACTGCGCCACCCAGGCGCCCCTTCCCAAAGCTCTTTTACAAGGGGCTCGTCAAATGGTACCTTCAGGTGACCATATCAGAAGTGACGTGAAGGTGACGCTCAGATTGTCGTGTGCGCGACCCGCCTGGACTCCGGGCTGTCTGCACCATCTCTGGCAAGAGCGATTGTCCAGAGAACCACCCGCCCTGTCGTGGACGGTGTCGCGTCCCCAGGACCAGCTGATGCTCTGTGACCCTCCCCGGGGAAGCACCGTGTGGGGTGTGCGTGCCCAGTCCACGTGACCGCGGGAGCAGACCCAGTCCAGGTGTTTCCTTCTGGGGTGTGGACAGGCTGGCCGCAAACGTCCACGGCGGGTCGGAACCAGCCCTTTTCCTTCGTCCCCACCGTTCACCTCTGAGTCCCAGGCCCCAGGCTTGCCGCCTCCTACAGGGTGGCTCCACTGACTGCTGGCAGCGAGACTGATCAGTACGTTTGTCCAGGACCCCCCTCCACTCCAAGTGAAGGAAGTTCGGGCTAAACCAGAGCGTTTTCTCCACCACACGTACTTTGAGAAACTTGGAGGGTGGTATTTTCCCACATACGAGGAATGAGGCACACAGGACGGGCTCCCAACGCGAGGGGCTGGCAAATGTGTTTCATTTTGGAAGATGCTGCATTAGGGTGACGCGGTGGTGAGATTAAGCTGCTTTTTCGGGTCACCGTTCAGTAAAAGGCACAGGCCCTTCGCACGTGTACCTCACATGCTTCGGCGTGTGCGTGGCTGACAAGAAGGGTGGAGGGGCTGCTTATTATTATTTTCTGTTTCATAACTCAACCAGATACGCCAAGGGACGAAAACAGGGTTTTATAGGTGGGACTGGGTTTAGTGCTTTTCCTATAAAATAATTTCCACAAATTTAGCTTCAGGCTCTCTTCTCTGTCTGATATAGGAGACGGGATTCACAATACATTTTTCTGGACATCCATAAAATGCACACTCCTTATGACCAACGAAAACCTCTTGGCCAGACTCCAGCCCTGCTATCGGCATCCGCTGCCCCTCCCGGCGGCCTCCCCCTCCACCCCTGTTCTTCCATTCGAGGTTCGAGTGCCTTTTCATTACGGACACGCCGACTTCTGGCTTCCGTGGCTGTTGGATGCCTCCTGTCCACGTCCCCATAGCACGTGTGTGCCTCAGGATGACCCTTCACTGGATCGCGGGCAGCTCAGGGACCAGTGTGTTGTTCATTTCGGGTCCGACCTTGGGCTTCGGAGGGGGCTCAGCTGAGGGCTAGTCTCACTGTGCGCATCCCTGAAAGTAAACTTTATTGGAAGCACCTGGGTCCCCCTCCCCTCCTCTGCCCCTCCCTCTCCTGCCTCCTGCCTTTTTTGCTCCTCCTTGTTGCTGAAATTCCATATAATTTAAGGATCATTGAATATAATTAAAAAAAATCACAAATATGAAGTTAATACATTAGCTTTCTGTAATTTCGGTTCCTAGGTAAGAAATAGTGAGTGGGAAAACAATGAATGGCTTTGTCATTCAATTAATACAAAAGTAGTTTTATTCTCGCAAGATGAATATACTCATGAATGAGAAGAAAATAAAATACAAGGAATATTTAGGCCCAATAATTTAAATGACTCAGCGTGATTTTATTTCCATTCATGCTTTAATCTGTAATTTGAAGTGCAAGTATTTTCACGTGGTCAGTTTTGTGTCTCTCTCCTTACTGTTTGGCGAAGGATGTAATTTGCTGGTGTCTGAAGCAATCGGCAAGTTTTTCTTCCCTATAACGGTACATATTGTTACTGTATAAATCACTCACATAGGCACAGGTGCATTCTTCCATATACAGCCTTAGTCTGTTTCAGATAGATGCACGTTCCTGTTTATCTTCATGGCTAGGGTTTGCTCTGACACCCCTGGCTTTTGCACTGAGGAAAAAGATTAATTGACTAATGGTTACACGTTGGGCCAGCCTGAACATTGTTCTGGGGCTTTGCTTCAATTCTGCTCGTTAAGGAAAAAATCCTCTGCAGCCATGTTATTAATGTGATAAAAAGAAATACTTGTTAATAAGTAGATAATTTTAAGAACTTGGGTCCATCCATCTGTTAATCTCAGTTGTGATTAAGGAGGAAATCCTGGTGCCCATTATTTCTAATGACAAGACCAAGCAGGCTTAAAGCATTAGCCGGCGGAGGCCACAGAGAAGAGGCAGTGAAGGTATCAGCAATCTTAGCCACAGTTGAGGAATGGGCCTGGCCTCCACACAGCAAAAGTGATACAAAAGAATTACACCCTCACTAAGGTCTATTTCCTCGTATAATCACACAAAATGATTTTTCTTAAATATGATAATAAATCACAGCAAAAAATCAATGTGGCAGAGCCCAACTGCTATGGCCTGATAACGCATCAATCAATATTTAGTATTTAGATTTTAATTAATACATAGCCGTGCAGAGGCTTTTTAAGAGAGAAATATTATCTCAGATAAAAAATCCGGCACCGTTAGCATGCAAAGCTGTTGCTCATATCCGTCATTGATCAATCTGCTGCACTCGTGATTAAGAACCCTGGAAAATATCAGACAAGAGGGTAAAGCAGATTGGACCAAAGAGAGAAGGTCGTAGGCATCTCTGCCTGGGAAGCTGCGGGTGCAGGAGGCCGGGAAAGCCAGCGCGCGGGTCCGTGCAGCCCGCCGGGGCCACCCCTCACCGGGCGCACCGGGGGTGCAAGGCGGCTTGTCGCCAGCTCGGAACCAGCGAGTTCCTCCTCCCGTGGCCGTGCCCCCGCCTTCCTCCAATCTTGTCCGTTGTAGCTTTGCATGAAAGTTTCTCTTGACGATGAAGTATCTGAGAATGATTTAACGCTGGGGCGGGGGGCGGGGAGGGGCGCATGTTGGTTTCAGCAATTCCTTACGCGTCCCTTGACTTGAGAAAAGCGGGGACACGGCACGCGTGCCAGACGCGTCCCTTTCCAAAGGGAACCGTCCGTTTCCAGTATTCTCTTTACAACCCGTGCTTCCTCTGTCCAGCACCGACCTCCTCCCGCCGCCCCTGGCAGTTACCTGCACCGCCAGCCTACGCATCCCCGAGGACGTGACTGTTCCCTCAGTGCCTCGACCCTCAGGCTCACCAGGCTTTCTAATGAGCAGAAAATGTTTCTAGGTCTAGCGGTTCGTGCAAGACACAAGGAGGGAAGACAGAGTATGTTTCTGAGGTCTCTTGGGAAGAGAATCTAAGAAGATGGTAGCTTGCTCTTTGGGGAGGACCCAGGGGGGCTTTTCACATTTCCTTCTACATCAGTTCCCCCACTGGGTCTCCTTCCTCTGTCTTCCTCTGTTTATTTTCCCATTTGATATCTCTTTCCCCCCCCCCCCCCGCCCCCCGTAGAGAGTGATGCACAACCTTTAGCTGAATCTTTCTTAATACAGTGGTCTTTGGGCAGACCTATCTGTGCAGCTGATCCAAAGTCAGTGGAAATTTTGCCTGTGTGGGCAACGTTGGTGTTTATTGAGAGAAGAGCCGGCCTCTAACTTGCCTCTCTTCCCGATGTCTTAAAGAGAGCTCGCTCCCGGGGCTGCCCGGGGGGGCTCGGCTGGTTGGGGGTTCAGGTCACGATCTCACAGTTCATGGGTTCGAGCCCCGCGTCGGGCTCTGTGCTGACGGCTCGGGGCCTGGAGCCTGCTTCAGATTCTGTGTCTCCCTCTGCCTCTCTGCCCCTCCCCACCTCAAAAATAAATAAACGTTAAAAAAAAGAGGGCTCGCTCCTTATCTGGGATTGGATTCCGTATCTCATAGCCGCATGTGGGTCCTCACTGAACCTGGTGCTAGCCAAAGTGATTGATGTGGGGAGGGGTCTACAACGTCCATCTGACACGGGCACCATGTTGCGCAACAGAAGGGGCACCAGAGGCAGTTCAGTAGGACCCCACGGGGGGTTACCATGACGTGGCCCCTGTGACACCCAAGCACAGATTCTGTACATGAAGCTGTATGTTGACGATTTTGGCAAAATGGAGGCTCATGAGACTGAGAATGTGCCCAACCTCATCGGCTGAGAAGTTTCCCCAAACCACGGGTTCATACTGAGGCACGGATTATACAAACAGACTCAAGAAAAGGTGTCCAGGGAATCTTGTGACCTTGGGAACGTGGGACAATTCAGAGTTTCCAGGTTGTTTCTGATCGTTGGCCTTTGCTTTGGGAACTAAGGAGCCCTATGTTGTGGTCAATGGCCATGAGTACTGACAACAAATTAAACTTTCTGAGACTAGAAATTGACGGGATTGTCATCTTGTGGACTGGGGGGAGCATGTATTGTGGATTCAGGTACAGCCAGCAGCGTCAGTCCTCAGGTTTCTGCCAAAGTTCTGGTGGAAACTTCCAAAATGGAGACACAACTAAACCGGATCACCGGGGAAGTAGCTCAGACATCAGACTTTATACTCCCTAGAAAAAAGCTGGGTCATTGAGGAATTAGAGAAACGATTGCTTTTTCACTCATTAGAACCATATGGTATCAGAGGCTAACAACATCCCACATTTGACCTAATAATTCTACCTCTAGGACTTTATCCTAAGAAAAGAATCCAATAAACGTAGATACTCATGTATCAGGATATTTGCTGTAGTAAAACAACAACTGAATGGACGTGCGTGTGCATGCAGGCGTCTCCATGCCACCGCACCAAATACAGCCTCGAGGGACGGTCACATTCGGAATAGGTAAAGATGTTGCAAAAGGTAATCTTAATTCTGTTAAAAATGAGAGGATGAGAACACCCTGAAACATTTAAAATTTTTCATCTAGATGTTTTGGGTGCTTTACTTTTTTTTTAACGTTTATTTATTCACTTTGAAAGAGAGAGAGAGTGGGTGCATGCATGTGAGTGAGGGAGGGGCAGAGAGAGAGAGAGAGAGAGAGAGAGAGAGAGAGAGAATCCCAAGAAGGTTCCTCTCTGTCAGCACAGAACCCGACTCGGGGCTCAAACTTACAAACCGTGAGATCGTGACCTGAGCCGAAGTCAAGAGTCAGACGCTCAACTGACTGAGCCACCCAGGCACCCCCACAATGTTTTATTTGGAGCAGAGAGAGGGAGAGATCACTCTGGAAGGTTGTGGTTCAGCTGGTTATCAGCCGTCTGGTCTTTGGTGACGGTTTCCACAGACAACTCTGGTCTCCTCACCCGGAGCGCCACCGTCTGGGCCGATCGACCCAAATCATTTCTCTTACTACACAGTCGCCCAGTGGTTCATTTCCTGCCCCCGTGATCAGACAGAACATTCAAAAACATGGCTTGCTGAGACAAGTCCCACAGGTGAAGTCGACTTGAGTGAGTGGTGTGGATACATTTTCTGTCATCTGAACTGGAGAAACCCCCCTGCAGTTAGGTCCTTAAATAGTTACAGACCAAATTTTGTTATGTCTCAAAGGGGTTCACCTTTTCCCAAGTGCCTCGGACTGTGCTAATGAAGAGCGTGGTTTGCAGTCACAGCCTGTACACATCCACCCACGGAGGGATGGAATGACCTCTTGTTTGTGTTAGAAATGGCCTCTTCTTCTTTTTTTTTGGCAATGATCAAATCAAATTAAATTCGCGTGCTTAGAAGGAGTCCATCTTTACAAATGTCGAGCGATGGAAACATACTCATTTGTGAAATAAAACCAGCAATCTCATCCATGGGATTAAAAAAACCCAGCCATTTTAGAGTTAAGTTCCCACATCTGCATTGCGAGGGGTTTGTGACATCGCTATCAACATAATTCATTAATACTCGCAGAGGACGCGGCAACACCGTGTGCACCTCCACAGAGGCACTGTTCCCACGTGTCCACCTTACTGTGGGTGGCGGAGGGCAGGCAGCTGTTACCAGGAAGCCCTTCCTTTCCTGGGACAGAGACGTCACCTTTTAGGAAACTTGTGCCCCAGAATTCCTGGCCCCCAGGCTCTGGGGCCTGATTCCCAACACCCAGCACGGATTTCCACAGTATGCACTAAATAAACACTCGATGAATAGAATTATTTAAATTACAGTCTCTCTGCGGCCGCGTCCAAGCTCACAACTAAACACAGCTTGGGAGAGAAGCTGGGTGAACACACACGGTAACACAGGCGACCTTTTTCTTTTTCTTTCTTTTGCTCCAGGGGAGACAGAGAACGTTTTGTGTCGAAGTCCAGTTTCACGACAGGTGGTTGTGACCTGGGGGGGCAGCCGCTGACGACCCCAGTGTGGGGTGTCGTGCGGGGGCTCTCTGCATGGGGCCCCGGGGCACCAGCTGGGGGTGTGAGTGGTTTTCAGCGTTTCCTTCCTTTCCTCAGTCCACCACGGCCACCATGGGAAGCGGGCCTAGGAGTCAGCGAGGCCGGAGGGGTGGCCATTATGGGTCGCGTGCCCTCGGGAGCCGCTAACCACCACGGTCCTGCGTTCATCTCTGCACCACAGGCACGTTTTAAGCCGTACTTTTGTTTTGAAATATAAAACACTTCCTGGACTTGGACGTTAGACAGTAAGATTATGATTGTCGGGAGTGTTAATTATTAATCGACTTGTAATAAGTTGGCTGTGAGAACCTTGGTGATGAGAAGCCTCAGGTCGGGTTCTAAGCTGGGAGACCCCGCACGGTCGAGCCCAGCCGGCTGTCCTGTCGGAGGGGGGGCTGTGAGCCTTGGCGGGAGAGCATCTGGCCAGCCGAGCGGGGTTCCATTAGAAACGGTTCGGCCTCGGCCGTGGCCACGGTAGGAACTCTCGCAGACACTGGGCTTCTGGACCTGGAGGCACTGCTCCCTGGGTCCTGACGTGCGTGAGTGCAGACGACTTGCTTGGTGTAGACGCGAGAGTGGCCTGTGTGAGAACCAGATGGGGATCTGGGGGCAGCTGGCGCTGGCCTGTGAAGGGGGCATCCAGCGTGGCAAAGAAGCAACTAGGCAGGTGGGACTCAGGCCTCCGGTGTGTCTGGAGCGGATGCTTTTGTGTAAGGAAAGGTGACAAAGGGGATCACAGACAGGAGCCGCCCTGTCCGCGCTCTCAGCGCTGGTGGAGGTGGCGCTTCTGGTGCAATCTGTCCTCATCAGACTTCAGGGCAGGAGGGGCTTCTGCTGCAAAGGTCACGTGTGGCCGAGAGGGACCCTCGGGCGGGGGCCGTGGCCCAAGACGTCAAATTTGCAGCTTTGAAGGCCTGGAAACTCCCGTATTGCAGACCGAAGCTTTGGGGGCCAGGGAATCAGCCTCAGATAAAATGGTGGCGGGGGGGACAGGCGCGAGCGTCCTGCTGAGGTGGGGGGACGTGCGAGTTCAGGGCTCTGACCTCCGAGGTGGTTTGGGGGCCACCTCCTGGGCTTGGGCACGGGCACGCTCATCCAGGGTGGAATTCGCCCCGATAATTTGCCCCCGTGCTCCCGCACCGCCCGGCGGCTGGCCTGGCCCTGCGGATGTGCGCCCCGATCCCTTCCTTGTTTCTCTGAAGGTCGATGGGAACTGGTCGTGCCTTTCCAAGGTGGGACGGATGTCAGTGACTTCACAAGGGTCCCGGGTTTTGACGGGAGAAGGGGGCTGACAGCAGCCAGGCGGCGGTCTCTCGCTGTCACCGTGGGTGGCACACAAGCCGCGTCTCACTGGCGCGGCCCCCGGACTTGAGTTCAGTTAACGTGAATTGTACTCCGGAGTCAGAGGAAATGCTTATTTCCGCACTGGCGACTTGTGTGTAAAGAGTTGCTGAGGGATCCGCGTCTTTTCATAATTTGGGGTCTTAGGAATATGTACACTGAATGTGTGTCTGTCCACCTAGACAGAAAGTTGTCTTTCCGGGAGATGAAAAGCATGTAACCGTTGAGTTTCTTACGGTGCACGCGTGTGTGTGCGTGTGTGCACACGAGGGGGAAGGAAGCCCACCTCGTGTGAGCGCGTGTCTACCGCGTGAGCACCAGCGCTCCGCGATGTTGTCCTGCTGATACCACGGTGCTGTTGTTTCGCAGACAAGACGATAGGCTCCGTGACGCCCGAGGCTGCGCAGCTGGCGAGGGCAAAGGGGGCCGGCCGGGCAAGCCCATGCCCTCGCGCCGCACCCCGATTCTGATTCCGCGGTCCCCGCTCCCTGGGACCCTGTCCTCCGCGCACCGGGAGCCCGCACCGGGAGCCCGCACCGGAGCGCTCCGTCTGCCTCCCGCGCCCGGCCCGCAGCTCCCTCCTCCACCCCGCCCCCCAGGCAGCATTCACAGCGATGACGGTGAGGCAGGTACGTGTTCACTCCGCGTTCACTCCCCGGATAATCAGAGGCGCAGGTAAAATAAAGCTTCCAGTTGACGGACACCCGGCAGACAGGGCGGTTAGTGCACGGAGGGTGCGGGCAGAGCTGGCTGGGAAATTTTGATCGCTTTAATTTACTATATCCAGCATGCCTGCTGTACTCGGCCAGCACTTTTATCAAGCCCTCTGCGGCAGTATTGATTTTTTTATTTTCTATGTAGGATAAGAAGACAGAGAGTTAGGGCCAGAGTGAATGAAGAACTTTCCTCAGACGGCTGCTACTCTCCACCTTATTGTACCCTGTCGTCCACACTTCAGATGATGTCCGGTGCGTCAGGGCTGCTCAAAGCAATAAACGGGGTGAATCACAGACGGGAGTGCGGGCCCGGAAGGATCGAAGACGCACATGAGGCGGCAGAGACGGTGAGAACGCGCACGTGGGGCGCACGGAAAGGGCAGAGGCTGAGGACAGCATCCGAGAGGGCGGCTCCGGCATCAGGGACCCCGCTGGACCGCCACCACCCGCGCGGCAAACAGCGCCACCCGCTTGGCAAACCGCGGTGCAAGGGGGGAGAGCCAGGGCCTCCGTCTCTGGATCTTCGTTCCGAAACTAAGAAATGAACACACACGAAGTGACAGCAAAACACACAGGCTCCATAGGACAACCCTACACATGTGAGCCCATCACACCGCGGACGCACCTGGGTGTGGGCACTGTTCCGGGCGTGGACACCGGCCCCGGGTGTGGACACTGTTCAGGGTGTGGACACCATCCCCATGTATGGACATTGTCCTCAGGTGTGGACTCTGTCCCTGGGTGTGGACACCATCCCTGGGTGTAGACACTGTCCCGGGTGTGGACACTGTTCCCAGTGTGGACATGGCCCCCATGTATGGACACGGTCCCTGGGTGTGGACACGGTCCTCATCTGCTGCAGCCCTGGGAGGCAGATCTGACCCGTGCAGGGGACCAGGTGACAGCACAGTGACCTGAACTCTTCCCTCCGAATACCCTGAAATGAGGCATGGCCCCGCACTTTCAACTTCCAGGCTCTGGTGAGTGGAATGAAATCTGACACAACATAGAGGCTAACGTAGGTCGTATTCACGCTCTGAGCTCCTGTAATTATGGTGGAAACGGGAAAAACGGAAGGAGGAACAGAATCCCCGAGGTCCGGCTGCCGGGTGTTTGTGGCTCTGTATTTCGTGGCTACGTGTATTTGATCTGCCGAACGGAGAGGGACGCTCGCGCTAGGCCTTCTTCCTCCACTACTGGGGACCGCGCTGACGCCGCGAGTGCTGACGGGGCTCAGGCGGGAGCGAGGCTGGGGCCGGTTGGGGTCTTGCACTATGACGTCCCGCTGCTGGCTTTCGGAAGCATGTGGAACCTGAGGACCAGCCCTCATCATTTCCAAGCAATGGGAGCACGGTGTCCCGGTTTTCCCTCCCGTCTGAAGGTAAAGAGGCGGCCTGGCGGGGACAGAGTGGTACCAACGTGCGAGGCGGTTTGGTGGCTGCCTAAGAAGACGGCCTCAGAATCACAGAGGAGCAAGGGGCATGTCTGGCTTTCCAGATGAGAAAGGGAGGTCAGGGGAGAGGCAGGGCTGGTGGAGGGGTGCACCTGAGCAGGGAAGGCGGGGGACAGAGCCCGGCCATCCCGCCGCACCACACGGTGTCCTAGAGACACCCCCGCTCAACATGACCCGGGGGGGCAGCAGCGTCCTGTGGCACGGCGCTCTGGCTTTGGAGGGACTTTAAAAGAAGCCACAGCGGGACAGTCAGGATTCAATTCCACCACGGTTTGGTGTCACGGGAGAGAGTGACGGGGGACACAGAGCGTTTAAGCTGAGTGGGGAGGCGAAACAGGACACAGAAGGCATTTTTCCAAGATGTGCACACACCCCACAGATCTCCTCAATTTTAAACGACCCTTCGTTTGTCTGAGAGCCATTCAAGTCGCAGCCACAAAGCTAGAGCCGTCTGTGTGATATTAGGTCTCTTTTCAGAAAACCCGACTCACGTTTTCATGTCGAACGCTGTCCCAGAAGACGTTGCTCACATACTCGTGCAACCTGGGCACTCGGGTTAATTTTACAAAAGAAACGCGCAGTTATCAACAGCGTGGTGCGTGCGCACACACGGAGTGGTGTGGGGCCTCTTCTGGGAGCTCCTTCGTTCTCTAGCTCTGTGAGTTCTGGCTTTTGTCTTCACGTTTTGGGCTTCGTCTTTGCTTGTAGGAAAAGGAAAAGCACTCAGCGTGACTGCCCACGTCCGCCACTGTTTGTCAAGCCATGTGTTGCAGCGTGACTGTCCCTGAGCAGGAGCCTGGGGAATATTTACAACGTGAGTGAACACAGGGGAGGAGAGTAGGAAAAGGATCTGTGAAACTGGAGTGTAAAGTATGAAGTTGAATCAGAAGTGGCACAGGGGCGCCTGGGTGGCTCAGTCGGGCAAGAGTCTGACTTCAGGGCATGATCTCATGGTCCGTGAGTTCGAGCCCCGTGTCAGGTTCTGGGCTGACAGCTCAGAGCGTGGAGCCTGCTTCGGATTCTGTGTCTCCCTCTGTCTCCCCCCTGCCCCTCTGCTCACATTCTGTCTCCCTCTCTCTCTCAAAAGTGAATAAACATTTAAAAAAATAAATGGCATAGGGGCTCCTGGGTGGCTCAGTCAGTTAACCGTCCAACTTTGGCTCAGGTCATGATCTCACGGTCTGTGGGTTTGAGCCCCACGTCAGGCTCTGTGCTGACAGCTCGGGGCCTGGAGCCTGCTTCGGATTCTGTGTCTCCCTCTCCCTCTGCCCCTCCCCTCCTCATGCTCTGGTCTCTCTGTATCTCGAAAATAAAAATCATTTAAAAAAAACAAATGGCATAAATGAAACTTTAAATTAGGCCTTATGCTAAAGTCCTCATGGTCAAATATAGTTGTTAACCACAGACATCATATTCACTTCATACTTTCACATAACTTTAATAATGTTAACTTGATGCGTTTTTTTTTTAAGTCTTTAATCTTTAAAAAAAAAATTTTTTTTTAACGTTTATTTATTTCTGGGACAGAGAGAGACAGAGCATCAACGGGGGAGGGGCAGAGAGAGAGGGAGACACAGAATCAGAAACAGGCTCCAGGCTCTGAGCCATCAGCCCAGAGCCCGACTCGGGGCTTGAACTCACGGACCGCGAGATCGTGACCTGAGCTGAAGTCGGACGCTCAACCGACTGAGCCACCCAGGCACCCCTAAGTCTTTAATCTTAAAGCTCTACGTCCTCAGTGAAAGTCAGTTAACTGGACCTGTTATTGACAACTAATTCCTGGTGATAACTCACAGAAGGTGCACGTATCGAGAAGGGGCTAACTCGGTTGGAGTATGGTTTTGGTGAAATAAAGTTAATGCACGACCTTAAAAAATGGGGTTCACCAAAGCTGTCTATTTATTTTGCAAAGAAGATTGATGCCTTATCAGATGAGATCGGGGTGAGTCAGCGTCACCCCCAGTAACTGGAAGTGGTCATCAGGGCAAGCAGGGAGGGGCGGCTTCACGAGCACCCTCGGGCCTGGACATTTACGCGCTTTCTGAGCTCTTCCCTCTCGCAGCCTGGATGAGATGGGTTGTGTAACCTGGAACACGTTGCAAGTGAGCCGGGGGACTCTGTCCCCGGTGACCAGGCAGCCATCTGTCCTGGGTCACCTCCCGGTGCTGCCGCAGCTTCGTGGGCCGGCCGCCTCTTGAGGCCGCCCTCACTGGCCCCACTGAGCCGCCGGGTCTCGTGGGCTCCGGCCCTTTCTCTGCAGACGCACGGAGCACGCATGCTGACCTCCGACCATCGTATTCGTTCTGTGTGTTTCTGTGAGAGCCCTCATTCAAAAATGCAGGGCCGTGGATGAGAAAGGAAGTGACGGTGCCAGAGGAAGTCACAGAAACCGCCTTTCCCACCGCCCAGCGCACCGCTGGAGGGGGCCATGCTCCTACCTCCCGTGGGGGTTGGCTGGCCTCCGAGGAGGGAGAGCTCTGCCTTCTAGGGTGACCCGAGAGGCACGGTCGGGGTCTGGTGTCGCGTGAAAGGCGCCTTTACGGTGCGTGTAGGAATTGAGGACACGGTCTCCAACGGTACGAAGGCTCCTTCCACGTCTGGTGGTCCGGTGGGCTTGTGGTATCGTTGGGGGTAGGGGGATGCATCGTCATTGTCGTAGAAGGTATTTCACAGTTGGAACGAATGCTTCATCCACAGTAGGTAGGTTGCTCTATAAAACACGGCAGGTTAAGTGTGAGTGAAAGGTGCGCCGCTCCTGGGTGAGTCATCCCCACGTCACCTTGAAAACCTTGAAGACTCAGAATCGTGCCAAGGCCATGTGGCAGGCTAACTTCTCCATGCAGTTATTTAGAAATCAATTTCATTTTAAAGTAGAAAAGTCTCATTAAGTGAATACATTGTCTTTTCTCTCCCCCACACGCTCCCACCACGTTAGGTGATACTGACGCAAAGCAGTCCACGTGGGGAGGGAGAACCCCCCGGCCAGGCGTTGCAGGTCGGGTTGGGGTCCAGATCTGGCAGGGGCTGGTGCCACTCTTTTCCACCGAGGGCGGCGGGGCACCGAGCTCCGTCCGTTGCAAAGGATCTCACGTCGGACAAGCTGACGTTTCCAAAGGAGTTTCGAAGGCTCCGAGGTGGTACGCAGATAGAAGATTCCTGCCCCCGCTTTCCTCTCCTTCTGGATTCGGGAGAAACCCGGCGTTGCCACCGCCCCCTGGCCCCCTGGGGGACGCACAGCACACATCTCCTTCCGAGGAGGAGATTGATAGGTAGCTGTGGGTTCCGGGATCATTGCAGGTGCCGTTGGAAAGTCTGACCCTTCATGACAGACAGATGCTCCCAGGAAACGGTGACAATGGCAATAATGACAGCAGTGACAACCATAAACGGTAAGAATGGAAACGGCCACATCACAATCACAGCTCGGCGTCGACTGTTGGTGAAGAAAGAGAGACTTTCTTAAAAAGGCACTTCTGTCCACTCAAGATGCAGAGCTGAGCCCTCACCGGATGAGCAAGGAGAAGCAGCAGCGGAAAGTGGGGTAACCGGCTGCAGTCTACCCAGGTTATTTCTGAGCAGGAAGACGAAGACGTGATAGAAATAATTTAGACATATGGATAAGAGCCTTCAAAATCAATAGTGCTGGAAGAAATGAAACATATGCTGATGCAGTCAAACAGAATTGAATTTCATACAAATGTTAGCAAATCTATATCGGATTATCACAGCGAAACTTCATTTTCATTGATTTATAATGTGTTATTATTGTTCCCGCCAAACTGCCATAGACAGCCGTTTACCAGATGCCAAGTGCCTTACGGGTAAATAAGGGACATCACTGATGGGGCGGCTTAGAGATGTTTCCGAGGCCAATAACTCACGAGGACGGCAGGTGCGACACTAACGATTCTTCCCCTGTTCCTTTTAATCGCGTCAGATAATTCTTTGAGACTTTTGGTGAGCGTGGGGCTCTTAGTTTGTATTCACACACGGATGAAGGCAAAGGGAAGGGAGTGTCTTGCAACACGTAAACATTTAGCGAAAACACAGCTCACGCACACGGTTAAGCACACGCACGTCCGTGTGCATCCATATCCCGATCTCGGGGCAGCGTGCTCGGGCCCTGACTCCCCAAGGCCCCAGGGTCAGCGCACCGCTGTGGTCTCTTGGGAGCAAGGACTTTCCATCCAGCGGCTGTTGTCCCCGCCCGAAAGCGCAGGGATCATCTCCTAGGATCGCCTGAGCAGCAAGACGGTGCTCCTTTGAGAAGAGAGAATGTGAACAGTGAGTTAGCAAACGCTGTGAGTTTTCCCAAAGCACAGAAACAGAATTAGTAGTGACTTGGGCCATTGCGTTAAGTGTTCAGCTTGTGGCGGTAAGAAATAAACTAGAGGGGCACCTGGTGGCTCAGTCGGTTGAGCGTCCGCCTCTCGATTTCGGCTCAGGTCATGATCTCCTGGTTTGTGGGTTCGGGCCCCTTGTCGGGCTCTGTGCTGACAGCGTGGAGCCTGCTTGGGATTCTCTCTCTCCCTCTCTCTCTGCCCCTCCACTGTTTGTGCTCATGTTCTCGGTCTTAAAAAAAAAAAAAAGGAAAAAAAAAAGGAAATAAACTAGAAATTTGGGTATTAATCGTATTCCTGTGTTGAAAGTAGGTTTTTCAGTGAAAAGTGAAATCCAGTGATCGTGTCCATGTGTCTCAGAATGTCACCTTCTTTGCATGTTTGGGTCACGTCTGTCAGTAGCTCCGTCATTATTGCCCATGACAAAACCCCAGTCACTTCCTCCTCGTCTCCAGCGACACAATGGGTGGTAGGAGGCTCGTTTTGGTAAAATCCTGCCATGTCTGTGTTCATCATGTGCGTGTTAATTCTCACGCTCTCACACACTATGGCGAATGGCGGTAGGGGAGACTGGGTGGCACTTAAGCGCCCGCATTCAGTAGGCGCTCGGTGTCCACCTGACGTGCACTGGGCGGCGGGAGGTGGTGCCCGCCATCGGGGTTACTGGGGGCACAGACACCGGTCCTCTGGTGCCCCCTGTGCACAGAGGTGCCCTCGACGCTGGTTCTGACGCCCCTCCCCCCCCCCCGGACCCCGTCCGGGTGTCACTGGGTCAGCACATGCTAGTTGGACACGTGGGTCTGAGCGAATGAAACTGCTCCAAGGGAACAGCCTGGAGCAGGTGCCCCGGGCGGGCAGTGGTCCCTCTTCCCACGGGGGGGGGGGGGGGTGAGGCTCGCAGCCTCCCGTCCTCCTGACTCCACTTCTCTTGGGAGCAGAGGGCTGAAACGGGCGAGGCCCGAGGCCAGGGCGAGGCGTCCCCTGTTCCCACGACCGAGAGGCCGCATTCCCATCGCCCGAGAGGGGCGTCGCGGGACACCCCCGTTTCCACCCCTTGTTGGCTAGTTCTCCTTGCAACCCAGCGAGTAACCGAAGAGAGCAAAGAAAGCAGACCCTGTCACACCCGCTACGCTTGGGTGCCATTGGCCGTTGAGGACCCGACTACTCACCGAGGGCAGGGGTGGTGTTTCCACTCAGTCTACAGAACTCAGGCACTGCGTGCCGCTCTACTCACTCTTCCTACAGTTGAGCCACATAGGAGTTCATGCCTGCCCATGCGAGCAGGGCGGCCTCGGTTGCCTCCTGGAGAGCCCACCCTTGTAGACCCGAGCTTGGTCAGCCGGGACTTGCCCCCACCTCCCCTTTGTGAGGTCCCAGGCGCCTTGATGGCACTTGGTCAGACATCGCCCTACTGGCAGGCCTTGCTGAGTTGTTGACATGCCCATTTTGCCGGAGATTGTGCCCAGGTCCCTGCTGCCCCACATCTAGTGTTTATGCCAGTACCCTGGTCTTTGGAGACCCCAAAGTCAAGACTTAACTTATTTGTTTGGTTACTACTTTTAAAAGTAAGATTTACATACAGCAAAGCACATGGATCTCAAGAGCTTGGTCTGAAGTATTTTTTAACAATTTCGCAAGAACCACTCAGAACAAGAATAAAACATTCCCACCACCCCAGAAAGTTCCCACAGGCAGCTTCCCAGCATCGCTGTCCCAGAACACCTTCCGACTTCTGCCCGGAGGATTAGCTGGGCCTGCTCTTGGACACGACGGAGTCACACGCGCACTCTTTCGTGTCTGGAGTCTTACACGTGGCATGGTTTTGAGAGTCACCTTTCCGGTTTTGTGTATTAGTGTCTGTTCCTTTTTGACAAGGAACAAGTTATTTTAGATTCTTTTCCTTTTTCTCCCGTGGTTCCTTTTTCCTGGGTCTCAGGGCTGAGGTATAGTTTGAAGAACCGAGGATTATAGGCTAAACAAGAGATTGTAGGAATAAAAAAAATTCAAGCCCCACATTGACCAGTAGTTACTAAAGTAATTGTCACCCTTACATAACTTACCTCAATTAATCTTTGATTTCTCCATGGCTTCCTTCCTCCCTCTCGTGAATTGTTAACACTGCATTACTCCGTGAGTTCTGAGCACCTCTCTGCCCTCCTGGCACCCTGTTATGGAACCCCAAGAAAGCAAAGTTCCAGCACTATCTTTGCAGAGATTGGCATATTGACCCTCAAGTTCATATGGAAGTGCACGAGACCCAGAAGAACCAAAAGACGAACAAAACACGAACAGAATCGGAGGATTCAGTTTCTGATTTCAAAAGTTACTACAAAGTACAGTAATGAAGACAGTGTGGTTCTGTCATGTGGACACAGACCAATGGGGTCAAGTCGAGAGGCAGGAAAGAAACCCTTGTATATGTGGTCAGTTAAATTAAAAAAAATTTAAGTTTATTTATTTATTCTTGAGAGAGAGAGAGAGAGAGAATCCCAAGCATGCTCTGTGCTGATGGTGTATTCACAAACCATAGATCACAACTGCAGCCAAGGTCAGACGCCTAACTGACTGAGCCACCGAGGTGCGCCTGTGATCAACTGATTTCTGACAAGGGTGCCGAGAAAATCCAATCGACCATTTCAGCAAATGCCGTCAGGACGACTGGATGTCCTCGGGCAGAAGGATGAGGTCGGACCCCCAGCTCACACGCACAGATGTTTATTCAAAGTGTGTCAGACAAGTGTCAGAGCTAAAACTGTAACACTCTTAGAGGAAAAGATAGGAACAGATGATCATAATCTTGGTCTAGCCAAGATTAGGGCGTCAAAAGCACAGACAACAAAAGAAAAAATAGATAAAAATAGATAAATTGGGCTTCATCAAAATTAATAATTTGGTGCTGCAACCACATCACCAAGAAGGTGAAAGGACAGTGCACAGAATGGAAGAAAGTAGGTGTGAATCATACATCTGATAAGGGACTGGTGGCCGAAGTGTACAAAGAACTGTTACAACTCAGTGATAAATCACCCACTTTACCACGGGCAAGGGGTCTGCATGGACGCGGCTCCAGTGAAGACGTACAGATAGCCAGCTGGTGCATGACGAGACGGGGGCAATCATTCGTCACCAGGGAAACGTGGCTCCAAACCACGACTTCTCACCCCTGGGATGGTTATGCTCAGAAAGACGGATAATAGTAAGCGCTGGTGAGGATGTGGAGAAGTTGGAGCCTCACGTATTCCTGGCGGGGGTGTAAGGTGTCACCGCTCCTGTGGAAAAACAGGTGGCGGGTCCTCAGGAAGTCCGACCCCGCCGTGCCACCCGAGGCGTGCACCCAGGAGAAACGAACGCGCACGTCCACACGAAACCTTGAACGTGAACGTCTGCAGCAGCCTCCTCCTTCTAGAAAGAGCCAAACGGCGGAGACGCCTACGGCGAATGCACAAAGCAGATGAGGAAGCCCCGAGGAAAAGGAATCAGGTCTCATTCGCGCTCAGGATGAGTCCTGGGATTCATCGGAGTCACAGAAGCCCGTCCGTCACCACAGGGCCCGTGTTACGTGGCTCCGGGTGTCAGGCGCGTCCAGAAGAGGCCTTTACGGAGACGGAAAGGAGGTGACGGGCTGCCTGGGGCCGCGGGTGGGGGCTGGTGAGCAGCCTCTGACGGCGACGGGTTACTTTCTGGGTTGACGGATGGATGGACCGAAAGCAGGGAACTGTGCACGCTCAATGTGCAAATGTCGTGGTCCATGACTCCTATGTCAGTGATGCATTGAAAGGGAGGAACTGAGGATCTGGGCCCTCATCTCCGTCTGGGCGTGGCCGTGGAAGGGAAGCGTGTCCGTGACCCAGCAGGTTCGGGGAAATGGTTGA
>NW_024412397.1:1165745-1195025 GCF_014898765.1 Herpailurus yagouaroundi
ATTTATTGTCAACTTGGTTTCCATACAACACCCAGTGCTCATCTCAACAGGTGTCCTCCTCGAAGCCCATCACCCACCCTCCCCTGCCTCCCACGCCCCATCAACCCTCAGTTTGTTCTCTGCATTTAATATTCTCTTATGGTTTGCCTCCCTCTCTGTTTGTAGCGATTTTCCCCCTCCCCCTCCCCCCTGGTCTTCTGTTAAGTTTCTCAGGATCCACCTCTGAGTGAAAACATCTGGTATCCGTCTTTCTCTGCCTGACTCATTTCACTTAGCATAACACCCTCCAGTTCCATCCACGTTGCTACAAGAGCCAGATTTCATTCTTTCTCGTTGCCAAGTAGTATTCCATCGTGTATATAAACCACATCTTCTTGACCCGTTCGTCAGTTGATGGACATTCAGGCTCTTTCCATACTTGGGCTCTTGTTGAAAGTGCTGCTCTAAACATTGGGGTACAAGGGCCCCTACGCGCCGGCACCCCTGGATCCCTTGGGTGAGTTCCTAGCAGTGCTGTTGCTGGGTCACAGGGCCGCGCAGTCCGTTTTGAACAATGTCACCCTCCGGGCTGGAACACCACGGCCAGGCCTTGGGGAGCTGAGACGCAAACACGGTGTCTTTAGGGCAGGGTTCTCAACCTCCTCGTGCTGGCAAGGCTGGGGCTGGTGAAGCTGTGGACCCCCTTGCGGGAGAGGACGTTGCCACGCGCAAAATAAAAGACATAGGCATACAAAGGAAACAAACTTTACGGACACACAATCGTCGACAGTAAAATTGGAAATTTTGGAAACAAGTTGGTATACGCAGTGGGTCCTATAAAAACACCATGTGTGCTTTGAATTAATGATTTTTCGACAAGACCCAGCAGCCAGCCCCTGCGACACCTTCACGTAGCGGTAAGGGTGTGAAGTCACCTGCTGTAAATGCTCTGCTCTGACCCCAGCTCCAGAGACAGACCTGGGGTGTCCTCCTCGGACACAATCACGGACCCCTAGATGTGTGCGATCTCAGCCGGAGGCTGGGGAACAGGAGGACAAATCGCCCTGACCCCACAGCACCGTCTGGGCTGTTTGGGAAGCAGACCCGGCGAGCGAGGTGGGGGGACTGTGAGCTGAGGCAGAAGCCACGCTCTGAGCGGACGTCTGCGGGGAGGGAGGGCGGGAGGAAGAGCTGGCCTGCGTGGGGGTCCTGTGCTGGGCCGGACGGCCCAGTTTGAGAGCCCCCTGAGCCCAGCCGGCGGCTGGGAGCGGCCCCGGGGATGGCGTGCGGTGGGGCCATCAGGGCCCGGGTCGGGTCGGGTCGGGTCGGCTGGGAGGCACGGCCCTGCACCTGCCCGCGGCGCGCCCGCTGCCCCGGCGGCTCCGGAGGACCCTGGGCGGCAGGCTGGGGGCTCCTGGCCTAGGGACAGGTAGAAGGCGTAAGTGTCAGGTCCTGGACGGCCGCGACTGCCCACCGTGGGGAGTCGCCCGGCGGCACAGTGGGAAAGGGCGCTCGTGGCCCCGCCACGTGTGGATGGCTGGTTTCTCTCGTGGGCACTTTCCAAGCATGGCTCCAGGGTCCCCTGTGCTTATCCCCATTTTGCAAGAAAAACGTACCTGCTTTGTGTTTGCATCTTTGGGGCTCCCGGCTGCGATGCGCACAGAAGCTCGTGCTGCAGCGTCAGCAGCAGGTTGGAAGGACCAGCCCTACTGGAGGGTTGTGAATCTTAATACGCGCTCCTGAAGCCACGACTGAGATGCTCAGTGAAGGAACTTCGGGGACCACGTGGGTCAGGCAGTGCAGGCTGCCCGCAGCCCCCGCCCAGCTCGCGTGCCCACGCTTCCTGCCCAAGGAGGCCGGGGGCCAGAGGTCAGGGTGCCCACGCGCCTGGCGGGTGAGGACCCTCCTCCGGGCCCTCCCGGACCCCTTGTGGTAACCGCTGGGGCCTCACGTGGCAGACGGGGTGAGGGGTCCCCCTGGGGTCTCCGGTACGAGGTGCTAATCCCCTCAGACCCCAGTCACCTCCTAAGAGCCACCCCTGACGACACCACCTGGGAGGCCGGGTTTCGGGGTAGGACTTCGGGGCACGCGGCGCCTCCGTGGGAAAGCGACGCCCTTGCCCGGTGACCGACCCGATCTGGCGTCGGCGGCGGGCTGGCCACGTCCCTGTGGCACACGTGCCACGTGTCCCGTCACGTCCCGGGAGGCAGAGACCCGGGGCTGCAGGGGGCCGCACGCAGAGTCCGGACCCTGAACCGTGCGCAGAAACACCCCTCGCGGCCTTTCCCTCCTGCCCCGCGCGGGACGGCGCTTCCTCCCCACCGGAGGCGGCGCGGCGGTTTCCATCTCTGCCTGAAAAAGCCCCAAACACTGCAGATCTGGAGGTGGAGGAAAACGTTTCTCTGGCTGCTTTCTGCGAGTATCTGTTCTGATTGTAGGGTTGTTTGGAAACACTTACTGGCTTCGGTTTAGGAATGTTTTGGGCAAGTATCTGTCTTGTTGCAGCAAATAATCGTTAAAAATGAGGCTTCCCTTTGCCACAAATTCCCAGCCCTGGCTCTGCATCATGCCGGCCTGGAGTTGTTTCCAGAAGGCCTTGGAGTAGTGTCAGGAGGATGGGGCAGTGCAGAGGGAGGTGGGGCAGTGGGGGGGGTGGGATAGTAGGGGGTGGGGCAGTCCAGGAGGGGGTGGGGCAGTCGGGGGGTGGGGCAGCACAGGGGCAGTAGGGGGGTAGGGCAGTAGGGGGGCCCCCCCCCCCCCCCCCCCCCCCCCCCCCCCCCCCCCCCCCCCCCCGGGGGGGGCGCCGGGCAGCACCGAGGACCGGGGGCAGCAGGAGAGGATCACGAGAATTGGAAGCAGGAGTATGTCACTAGGAACCATAAGTGCATATTTTTAGATAATCTTGCACTTTTGAGACAATCATTTTCTCAGGTTGTATGTGTTATATTGGAATGATAAGAACGTCTAAATTAAAAAATAAATCTGCGGCTCAGGAACCGTCTCTTCATTATGTCTCGTGTGTGTGCACATTGTCGGTACCCCGCTAACTACTACTAATAATAATGATAATAATACCGTAGCAACGTTCAGCCTCCATCTGGCCACACGTTCTGCATATACAGTAATTGTAGGAACATGGCGTTCCTTACGTGATGTGCCGTGCCGGGAAAGAGTGTGCCATCATCATGGAATCAGAGTTAACGGCAGGAAGGGGACCTCTCTGATCGGCCCCCCCAAGCCCCTCTATACACCTCTTAAATGCACCTCATTATGAATTCATTTTAAGCTTCATTGAGCCCCAGAAATTAATTTGACATAAATTTCATCGTAAGGCTCTGGAAACTTTAATTTCAAAGGTAATGTTAAAGTAGAATTTGTTTCTGTTGGAAACACTTAGCACGGACGGATCAGAAATAGAGGGGCATGTGCCAGTGACGAACGTCTCTCTGAGGCGGCTCCGACTCGGCACACGGTTGACTTTGCGTGACTTTTCCGCCCTCGCTTCTGAAGCTCCCAGGGCTTCTGACGCGGGGCCTCCTGCCGCACCTGCCAGCCGGGTCCCGGCTCCAGGCCACACCTGCCAGCCCGCAGGGCCGAGGACACAAAGGCCAGCTGTCTGGGGCTGTGAACACTCGCGCCCCTGGCCTGTGGGTTCCGGGCTTGGCCGCAGCGTGAGCGCCGACTTTCTTCTTCACGGTCAACAGCCTCTTAGTGCGAGGGCTCTGGCACGTCCGGGGCCGTCACATCTTCCCGTTCTGTGCGGGGGCCTTTTGCCCTCGGTCTCGTCCCCACTCTCCACACCGTCACCCTTTCCCGACGGCCCCCAGGAGTGTCCCCGCTGACGTCGCTCCTTACTCAGCAGCAGCACGGCCACCTCCCTCCTCCCAGCCTGTGCCGTCTGCCCGTGGACGGGAACTCGGTAACTCGCAGGCCCACGTCACCGTCTTGTCTGCCTGCCCGTCCCACGTCTAGGTCTCGCTCTCACATCGGCTTCTTTGTTTGGTTACTTCCTGTCCTCCTTCTCCAGCCCTGGGGCCACAGGGACCCTGTAACTTCCCTGGGAAAGGGGAACACGGCTTTCACTGTCCTGGGAGTAGGACGGCGATGGGGAGGCCAGGCCAGCCTCCCCCAGGTGACAGGGTCGGGATCCCCGGGAGAGAGTCTTCCCGGGGCCTCTGCTGGTGCTGTCTTACCCAGGGACGGTCACCGTCTGGTGCGACCCTAGTGCCTGGGCTGGGGGGGGGGAGGTGTTCAGGGCGCCTGCCCCCCCCCAGCCCCACTCGCAGCCTGTCACCGACGGCCCCAGGGGGAGTCAGGAGGAGAAAGGAGGGTACAGAGCACTGTCTCGCCTCTCTGGTCCACGGGCTCCCGCCCCCTCCTGCCCCAGGCACCACCCACACCTGTCCCAGGTGTCACAGACGCATCCTTGTCGAGGTCGACGCCGAGTCATGCTGGCCACCTGGCTCTCTCGTGGCACGTCCATGCTGCAGCCGAGGGCCGGCCGACGGCTCATGGTGGTCCCCCGGGACTCTCTCTTCCAGAATTCTCTGTAGTACTCGGAATACCCCGAAACACGATAGCACCACGTGTGCTCATGGGAGCATCTGACGTGATTAGTAGGTCTCTCTCCGCTCACTCTTCCAACCCGTCTGTGCGCAGGGCCCTTCGGGGGAGGCGTGCAGAGGTGCGCGCGGGGACAGGTGCAGCCGAGGGGGACCCGAGCGGACCAGCCCAGCTCCCAGCCGCCTCTCCACTTCCCGCCCGGCTCACGCTCTCCTCGTCAAGGGGCGGCAAACACTTTCATAAAAGCTTTGGCGTCGTTAAAGGGCCGCCACAGAGCTGCTCTGTGTGATGCATCTTGAGAGTCCTTCCTGGTGCCCCAGGAGGGTGGGTGGCTGGTGGGATGCAGGGGAGAGGCCGGTGAGAGGGTTGGGGGCTGGCGTCGGGTTCACAGAGCAAAGTCTGGGAAGGCAGGGCTTTGTCTGGGGTCAAGCCCAATGGGGTTAGACTTTTTAAACTGCAAAACTATAAAGATATACAGATAAGAGTAGAGAAAAAAAGAATAAAAAGGAAAACCGTTCTACAATCTGGAGATAACGACTCCTAACACTTTGATGTATTTCCGTTTGGACTTTTTCTGTGCAGACAACACTCTTTCAAATAAATAGGGTCATGTCGTACAGCACTCTTTTATTTGCTTCCTTTAAAAAACATTTTTGTGACCAAAGACCTCTTTCAATTCGGTACATGCCAATTTTTAATATGGCCCCAAACTCAATTCAATAGCATAGTTATCTGTTCATAATTTTCTTACTGGTGTAAAATCTGACATAAGGATATAATGTATGAAATATATAAAGACAGAAGTAGCCTGTTTCTTAATACATGTAAAATTCTCCCCAGTATTGTTTATCTTTTCATGCTTTTTTTGTTTTGTTTTGTTTCATTTTGTTTTTAGTGCAGAAGATTTTAGCTGTAATGTGCATCATTTCTGGTTTTGTTGTCCAGCTTAGAAAGTTCTTCTCCTATGCTTGTGAAGAGACCTCAAAAGTCCTACAGAGTAGGTGAAGTAGGTGAAAGGAATTGTGCTCCTGATGGTCTGGGGTGCAAAGGTCAGGTGCGGGCCTGAGTGGTACGGGGAGTGGACCAGCTGTGCTGGAGGGGGCTGGAGGGCCCGCGGCCAATGGCCTGTGGAGCAGCGAGTGGACAGTTATGGTGGCCACCAGGGAAGGGACACCAGGGAAGGGACAAGAGCTTGGAGAGGAAGGGGAAGGGACAGTGCGTTTGCCCGGTGGGTTGGGGGAAGGGGCAGGCTGCAGGGCTCTAGGGTGATGGTCTGAGGTCACTCAGGGCAACGGAATGGCCAGGACAACGTTGGCTTAATGCCTTGTGCCGTCGTCCTCGACCTTCAGACGCAGCAGATCCCCACTGAGGGGCTTCTACTGGACAGGAAGAGAGTCTGAGAGGTGGTTTCACAACAATTTTACATAACTTTATTTATTGAATTATTTTTTCTAAGTAGGCTTCACACCTGGTGTATAGTCCAATGTCGGGCTTGAACTCATGGCCCTGGGATCAAGACTGGAGCTGAGGTCAAGAGTTGGTTGCTTAACTCACTGAGCCACCCAGGCGCCCCTGATTTTACCCCACTTTAAAACCAGATTCATCATGTATATTCTAGATCTGTTTTATCTGTGAGCTACATTGTATCAGAAACCATCAACAAAATTTCACTTTGATAATATGTAGCTGAGTGATGTTAAGACTGGGGCACATTGATGGACATTATCAAAACATATTTCCTCTACTTTTTAGTACGGAAAGTATCTTTTAAATAGTTTTTTTAATGTTTATTTATTTATTTATTTATCTATCTATTTTTGAGACAGAGAGAGACAGAGCATGAGCAGGGGAGGGGCAGAGAGAGAGGGAGACACAGAATCCGAAGCAGGCTCCAGGCTCTGAGCTGTCGGCACAGAGCCCAATGTGGGGCTCGAACTCACGGTCTGTGAGATCATGACCTGAGCTGAAGTCAGACGCTTAACCGACTGAGCCACCCAGGCACCCCAGTACGGAAAGTATCTTTTAAATTCAGTTCATATCATAAAATCCCAATATTCTGTAAGAAAAGATGTGATAGTGTGGCAGGAATTAAGGGGAATGTTACATCAAAACCAGATTGGAACTTATATTTTAGTTTTTTGGAGTTCTGTATTACTTGAGTGTCTACTTGTAGACAAACTATAAATACACTCATCAAGTACTTTATTACCATCCCAGATAGAAACACCTTGAAAGGACACATCAGGTACAAAAAAAAAAAATGAGTGGATGGAAAAAGAAACCTCTTTTTTAAATAGGGTACCCTCCTGGATCTCCTATGTTGTGTCATTAAGCACAATTTGCAGTACGTGGTATGGAGGTGCTGAACTACTGGAGGCAGAGACGTTAGCATCATAAAGTAATAGCAAGGAACAGACTCATTAACGATGGAAAAGAACCAGCAGGTAATTGGGTCCATCCCCTGGGCCTATGCGCCTGGTTCTCCCAGGGCCTGTTTTAGGGCTTTATTTAGCCGACTTGGAAAACTCTGTTCTCCTCGGAAGACAATTAAATAGACAACCTGCCTTTCCCAAGGAAAGGTTCCCTGGTGTTCGGGAGGGTTTTTACTTTAGCGATTCCTTGCTGCTACGGTGATAGAACTTTCCTAGTTATTATTTATTTTAAGCAAGTCAACATCAGTACGAATCAGCTAAGTTTTACTTTTCTTTCCCCTGAATTCAATTGAATGGCGATGTCCAGACATCGTTGAAACGCACGGGACTGGACGGGATGCCGCTCCTGACTTGGTGGTGGTGACGGGTGCGGAGCACCATCTGGGCTGGGCGCCTCCTCGCTCCACATGCCCCGAGGAGCCCCTTTGTCCCCTCGCGTCCTGTTTTCTCCACGCAGAGTTTTTATATTTTAAATAATCTCTATTCGGTTGTATGCGTTCACATGTGCCTTTCTGATTTCTGGCTAAACTTGCAACATTTGCTTTGCGTCTCCCTAATTTACGTGACCCTGAAACATCACGTCACACGCCGCTCAGCCCTCACCAGTCCTCCTGGTGCGAACAGGCCTGGCCCCCACTTTCTCTCACCCTGAGAAACCTTCTCTTGTTCTCTGTCTTCCCTGGGTTGGACCGTACAGGGTCTTGAGAATTAAAAACAGATCCTTTTAACTTTCAGGTCCCGAGGTCAGTGGAGAACCTGTGAAGTGTCAGTGCACAGGCCCCGATACCCTTCCATCAGGCCACGGAGCCCAAGCTTCCTCAGGACCCCCAGCGCCTTGGCGGGACGGACACGTGGTGGACTTCACAGAGCCACTGAGGACCGTGCGGTGGCCGTGGGGAGGTGCCCCCTCAGCTCCAGGCCTGTGGCTAAGCTTGCTGCTGCTGCTCTGAGCTTGAATTTCTCTCTGAGGATCTCAGGTGTCTCTCACGTCTCTGTTCACCCCGTACCACACCGTGTTACACATCTGTGAGCACAGGGACCGGGCAGGGACTGACCTTGCACTTCAGTCTGGCACAGGGATACGCAGTCTGGATCTCCTGGTTGCCGTGGGCTGGTGGGTAGAGGAGGGAAATGGTGTTTTGATGTCACACGAGGCAATTCTTGTCTCCCTTTCCCAAGCCCTCAGCTTGTGCATGCACACACACCACACACACACACACACACACACACACACACACACACAAGCCCACATGAGTCTGTGCCCTGAACCACTCTCTGCACATCCTTCATCTGGAGCCCTGGGCAGCCTGGGGAGGCCCCTCTTCCAGGCCCCTGCAGGGCCGCCCTTCCCCAGGGAAGGCCAGGTAGCCCCATGAGCTAGCGAGGGCCGGCGGGGCCGGGCCCAGGTCTGGGGCTTCGAAGGCCGCTGACCCAGGGACGACGGGGCGTCGAATATGCCGGGGTCCGGGTGCCTGCAGACCGGTGAGGTAGCATGGTTGTCCTCCCGCATTAGAGTGACCCTGGGGGCACGGCTTGAACGGTCCTCTCCGCGGAGGGTGGAACCAGACCGTGTGGGTGGTTTGATGGCCACACACTCAAATTATTTTTTATGTCGGCGATTGTCACGCACGTGGATCGATGCCAGGTTCGAGCGCAGTGGAGAGGCTCAGGTGCACAGAGGCTGCGCATCTTGTGTGAGGTCACCCACTGGCAGGCTGGTGTGTGGTCTGAACACAGGCAGTCTGCGTTTGGAGCGTGCCTTCCGACCGACGTGTCCCAGACAGTCCCGCACGTTGCTGGCGGTGAGATGAGGCGGGAGTCATTCACGTGGGCGAGCTGCCCGGAGCTGGAGAGGGAGGTTCGTGGAGGGGTGGGGTGGGAGGTGCAGCGTCACGGAGCAGGGAGCGTGCTGGTCGCAGGTGCCGATCTGGCGCAGAGGCCGGAAGAAGGAGGCTCTGGGACGCCCGTCGCGTTGCTGGTTTGGGCACCTGCGTGCACCTTGGAGGCACTTCCGGAATGGAACGGCCTGCCGACCCAGCACTCTGCTGAAAGGCCTTATTTGGATGGGCCAGAGGATGGGGGGCCTCACGTGACATCACATCCTCAGTGAGGAAGTGAACGTTCTCCAGGCGAGCAGACCCCACGGCCTGTGATGGGCTTGCCCGTGTGTTGCATGTGCTTTTGCCGCGCAACCCGTGCTCCCGGAGCCCTCGGTCTAACCCTCTTCCGCTGAGTACTCACGATTTTGTTGGACGTCTTTCTCCCTCTCAGACTATGTTTCCTGAGGGTGGATCTGTGCCCGACTTTCTCATCTTTGTCCTCAGCACACACTGGCTGCCTGACGGGCTCACTCATTTAGTGGCGGGTGAGCCTGAGAAATGTTTCCAGACCTGACGTTAGGCGAAAGGCTGGAAGCGGGCCTGGCCTTTGTGGGTCACGGAAACCAGATCTGGGCGAGGACACTGGCACCGTTTATAATCACCACCGGCGCTGGAGCGTCAAGAATCCACATTGCAGCAAGTACGGAACGAACCATTTTGGAGGAATGTTGAGCAGGTAATAAAAATGAGTTATAGACCTGATCGCCCACCCTTCAACTTTCGCACCGCGAAGAGCCTCGCAGTTTTGTTTCAAAACAGTCAAGGGCTTCTTTGTGATACTTTCCTGCAGGTTTAATTGCAGTGATATTTCAATGCCAAGGAGAGTAATTTGCAGCATGAAAATGGCATTTGATTTGCAATCCCTTACGTTTTAAAACCTCTGCATAAAAGTGAGCATTTGGTAGGGGTACTGGTGGAATTGTCATTTCCTGCTTAACTTTCAAAGAAATTGAAGTCGAGTGTCTATATTAACGTTTATAAAATTTTAAGAGTGACTCCCGTGTTGCGTACTTAGCCTCAGTGCTCTGCTGTGTGTGTGTCTGCTGGTCTCCGTCCCCCAGAGCGGGTCCCGCACACCTGCGCCCCACGCCCCCAACACAGACAAAGGCACTCAGGGCATATAGAACTTGCAATTGAAGACTGTTCATTTTAAATTTTTTTTTTCAACGTTTATTTATTTATTTATTTATTTTTGGGACAGAGAGAGACAGAGCACAAACGGGGGAGGGGCAGAGAGAGAGGGAGACACAGAATCGGAAACAGGCTCCAGGCTCTGAGCCATCAGCCCAGAGCCCGACGCGGGGCTCGAACTCACAGACCGCGAGATCGTGACCTGGCTGAAGTCGGACGCTTAACCGACTGCGCCACCCAGGCGCCCCTGAAGACTGTTCATTTTAGTAGAAAAAGTATTTTTTGTTAATACCAAAAGTCCTAGGCACACTCTGAATACTGTAAAGGTGATGGTATTTGGCAGTTAGAGAAAACGATCTTCGTGCAAATGGCCGGTCTGAAGGGTTGGGAAGCCTCATGTGAGAAAACGCATCCCTGTTTCTTCTCACACGTCTCTGTCCGGCAAGCAGGTGGTTTTACACTTGGCTCTGTGGGGCAGCCGGGCCTGGGTCGTGCTGTGTGTCCCCAGGGCACCGAGGACCTTTATTAAGGCCCCGAAGACCATGCAAGGAGGAGCCTAATTGAAGAGTTGAGTCTCCCATCCGATTCTAGCCCTGAGGGGCCTCCGGCTCTGCAGACAGCAAGAGACCCCAGACCCCAAAACCCCAGAGAGAGGAGGGAGCTGGTCCGCAAGGGCAGCGACATAGCAGCTTCGGAGCGGCAGAACCCCCGAGTGTGGACGCCGACGCCCAGATAGGACCTGGAGTCTAGACGGTGCCTTGGGGATGCCCAGAGGAGGGACACCGGTAGAGGTGGAAAGGCCATCTCCCCAGGCAGAGGCTGATTCCAGGACATGGTTCTCGTCCCGAGCAGAACCTCTGATGCAGGAAAGTGAGGCAGGTTCCAAGGATGGTGACCAGCCCCAGGTGGCTCACCCATCTGGAGCATCGGACTCGGGTACTTAGAAGAGCACTGACTGGTCAACATCAGAAATCTTGAGACAAGCCTTACCAGGAACTTTTTGAACAATAACACCAAAAATAAAACAGAGATGGACGGGACGAGGGCAGATGTCTGGTGATGCACCAAAGCTCACCGTCCCCTCCTGGCTGGCGGCTGCTGCCCCCCCCCCCCCCGCACGCCGACCCCGCGTCCAGGTGGGGCCGCTGACACGACCCTGCTCGTCCTCGATGCTGAGGACAGTGGCAGTGACGTGAACTCAGTGGAAATGGGAGCGGTATGCTCTAGACCCTGGGGGCCTCCTGGGTCCCAGACCCCCACACGGCATCCCGTTCAGCGCTTTGAACCTAACTGTGAGGGGGGCACATCTGGGGACTTCATGGAGGAGGTTTAAGTCTGACAACCAAAGAATAAATGAGAAGTCCGAGCAGACTTGATGCTTATGGGACTCGGTTAAGTCTTCGCTCCCACGTTTGTGGAGTATTTTATCCGGTTTCTGCTTCCCTGAAAAACACGTTAGCCGCTTTCCACCACCTCACACGGTCTCTGGGTGACGTCTTTGCTCCCAGAGCGGCGTCCTTCTCGGTTCGTGCTCGGAAAGCTTTGCATGCTTTCGGCTTTTCTTTTCTGACCTTATTCTCTTTATGTTGGGCACTTCTGTGCAATGCACGAACTCTCGTATCGGTTTGTCACTTCGATGAAGTCAGAGAGGTGTTCTCACTCCCACCACAGGACGCATCGTGAGCTGGGGGCAAGGAGAGAATGCTAGAAGGTTCTAGATGCTCTCCTTTTCCCCTCGTAGCTTCTGCTAAGAAAGCTTCTGCTTGGTGGAAAGGAGCTCCTTAGACAATAAGCCTGTGTCCTGGTGGGTCGGCCTGATGTGCCAACTTTCCTGTAACTTTCCTGTCACTTTCCTGTAACTTTAATGGTGTCAGTGGAATGTAGGACTATGCCCGCTGGGATTTTTTTAAGCTCCACATTGAACTATGTTTTCATTGAATACAATTACAAAAGAACATAATATCTCAAATTTTTGAGTCACAATCTTAGGCTTATTACTGTCAAAAAGCAATTACAAGCTATTTTTATGCAAAGCTCAAACATAAAATTAAAGACTCCGAAATGAAAGAGAAACATTTTTAACCGTACTATCCAGTGCTCACAACAGTATCTATGAGCCAAATGTGGAGCATAGAAAATATGCACATTCTGCAACCCATGGAGGGTGTTTACAGAGATAAACTGGAAGAATAATTTGGGCCAGCTGTTTGTAGTAACTTTATTTCTATGCTTGCTGATATATAAGTGCACAGAAGAGTCAGGAGAAAAGATTGTATTGAAATGTTTAAAATCTTGAAATAAACCGACTTCTTTTGAAGGCAGTTTTTAAAGCCAGAGACGGGACCGTTGGAGAACGAGTCTGAACACCCTGGGTGGGTGGACCGCAGCTCCGGAACGCTGGGCTCCGTGAGGGCCCGAGGACTCAGTGTAAGCTGGGGGTCACTGGGGCATCAGGACAAGAGGGCCCAAGTCAGAAAAGGCCGAGAAGTCTGAGCACTTGCAGGCTCCCACACACAGGCACTTGCCTCAAAGGTCAGGGAGCCCCGGTGGTCAGCAAAGCCTGGTGGTCAGCAAACCCCGGGGGTCAGGGATCCCGGGTGGTCAGGCAGCAAAGGTCATGGTGCAGTTGCTCCCCGCAGAGGTGGGTGCCGTCCCCGCTGTGCTGACCAGGGCAGGGGGGAGTTTGGGGCAGCTGAGGACCTCACTGGGTCACCGGGCGTGTACGATGGGTGGACGGTGGTAGGTGGACCGTGACCGTCGCGGTGGGTCTTGTTTTGCTGCTGCTGAGTTCTAAAATCCCAAACTGCTGGTGGCTTTGCCTCTGAACACCTAGGTGCTCCCTGTGTCCCTGCGCGGACGTTTTACTGGGGACACCTGTTTCTCCCGTGCTGCCCTTTGGTACCTGCCATCTCCTCTCACCGACCATCAGATCCGGAGCCGGTGGTGCTGGTGGAAGAGGTCTTTCCTCGGGACTTCCGTTCCCAGAATCAACTGCACTGCAGGCAGCAGGCGCATCACTCAGGGTGTAGAGCCGTGGGGTGGAGGCCGCCCAGAGAGGCCAGACCCACATCTTATGGAAGCTAAGGGTGAACTTACAGCTTTCTGGCAGGTTTGGTGAACTCCATAGGGCCCTGTGTCTGAGGTCTGTCCCTTCTATGGGCCGGATGCAGATGCTCACCAAGGAGGCTCTTGGGATTCACTTTTAGAACGTCAGGAAGTCTTTACCTCCCGATCTGATGAAACGTTTATGGCCCACCGTGCTGGGAAGCTATCCTTCGGGGACACACGGCACCAGCCGGCACCAGAGGACAGCGTGTGTCTTCCCCAATTAGGAACAGAGGGTGTGGGGCGCAGGGAGCGTCTGTGGCCCCTTTGTTTGGCCTGAGTCCCTTCTACTTTGCAAAGGTGGATCGTATTTCCAAAGTTCGGGGGCTCATTCAAGGACAGGGTCACAGACCGCAAGCTGTCAGGCCTCGCAGTGAACGTGGTCACGCTCTGGCCACACGCGGGAGTTAACCAGACGGCGTCTTCCCTGGGGGTCCTTCTGGGCCGCAGGGACACGCGGCGTGAACGAAGCGGGAGGAACAGAGTGTCCCGACACCCCCCCCGCACAGGACACACGTGTGCACACGCAGCGTGGGGCGGCTGGGCCGGCACAGCTGGCCCGAGGGCAGGGAGCAGGGAGCACGTCCCCCGGCGCTGGGCCAGGCCCTTTGCCGAGCCCTGATTTCAGGTCCTCGCGAGTGCTCCCGGGACGGTCACAGTAGCCACAATTAGCAAACAACTGTATGGATAATCCCACGCACTCCCACAAAGATTTCCTGTGTTCGCAGACCAATCCATTTCCTGCTCCAATGAACCGTCGTGTTGTTAATTTGCGCGGCCTCAGCCCTGGGTGATGGAAATACCTGCCCTCTTTCCAGGCGTCCATTAGTATTGTTTTAAGTTACATGTATAATGCATGAGAAGACTGTTTGTCAAACATTCCGGGCCAGCAGCCCACACACCGGCTCAGGCGGCAGTGGTCACTCTGACGAGGCTGCGAGGACACAGGCCCAGGGCTTGTCTGTCCTTATTCGAAACCAGCTTTCCTGAGACGTGACTCACACCACACGGCTCGCCCTCTGGAACTGCCAGTTCGGTGGTTTTAGGCCACTCACAGGCGTGCACAACCATCGCTGTGCTCACGCTGCAAAGTTCTCGTCGCCCCAAGGAGGCCCCGTGCCCGTTAGCTTTGCCCCCGGGGCCGGCCCCCCCCCCCCAGGCTCCCCCAGCACCGCGGCCCCCGGCAGGCGCCAGTTTACTCTCTGCCCACGGAAGGTCCCCACCAACGGGACCGTGAAACGTGGTCCTTTGTAGGCCAAGGTCCATCCGCGTTGCGGCACTCGAAAGCTCTTCATTCTGTTTCGTCTTTCCGCCGATTCTATCCCGTCGTGTGGATTTGCCTCTTTTTCTATCCGCTTATGAGCCGGTAGACATTTGGTTGGCTGTTGAGAAAAATGCCGCTATTGGATTCTTGTTCTAGTTTTTTCCCCCAGTGTTAAAGTCATGTGAATACGAGTCAAGACGACATTATAAGATCTTGAAGCTGGATGAACTGTGTTGTGTTATTAAGACCTATTGAAGACACCTGACTGCCAGCTCTCCCTCCTGGCAGCTCGAGGGTCTCCCGGTCTTTCCTGTTTCCTGCTTGTGGCGTCTTGATTTCCCTGGAGTAAGGACACCTATTGAGAAGGGCCAGGGTCTCAGGTTCACACGGCACCCAAGGAGTTGGGTCAGGCCACAGGTCTGATCAGAAGCGCACTTGGAATCAGGTCACAAAGGAGGAGAGCTGAGCAGAGGTCCCGTCTGTATCCTGCCTCAGGGGCAGGTGGGTTATGCAGCGGGGGTGTCTGTGCACGGGGGCCATCAGATGGCCTCAGCTCTGTCAACTGGTGAGGCGACACGAATCAATGTCACCGCACTGGGATGACTTGGGGTGCCGCATGCCCTGGACTGTCTCCCTTTCCTGTGCCATTTAAAATTTGTTTTTAATGTTTATTCATTTATGAGGCAGAAGCATCAGCTCAGTTGTGATCACGTGACGTTCGGCATCGCACTCGTATTGCAAGACATCGCTTGTTTATCAGGTTAAAATTCATTAGAAGTGTTCGCTCGCCTTGCGGGACACGTGCAAAACAAGTTACTCGCAACCCAAGGCTTTACGGCTTGCATTTCTCACGGTCTCCTCATTTGTTCATCCGTCGATGGACACTTGGGTTGTTTGCACATCCGGGCTATTGTGACTCTGCTAAGGGAAATAAGCCAGACAAGGAAGGGAAGCTCTATGTGAGTCACTCATGCGGAATCTAAAAAAGTCGAACTTCCAGAAACAGAGAGAGGTGGTCCCCAGTGGTGGGGTTGGGGGCAGATGTTGGTCTAAGGACACAAAGTTCTGGTTATAAGGCCAATGAATTCTAGAGTTCAAGGGACTGCACAGTGACCATGGTTAACAGTCTGTGTGCACACACAGAATGGTAAGCGTGTGAGGGGATTGGTGTGTTAAGCAGCTTGACTCTAGAAATCATTTCACTATGTGCGTGTATGTCAAACATCACGTTTCGTCCCTTCAGTATATATAATCTTTATTTGAAACAGCAGGTGCTGGCGTTTGGACAGAGACAGACGTATCATGCATTCAGGTACCCAGCTCTGCACAGATCACCGAGCGTCCCCGTTAAAGAGATGGTTGAATTTTCTCAGACGTCTGTGCAGCATTTTTGGAGATGCTTATGGGGCTCTTTTTCTTAGATATAGGAGTATGGCTAATTAATGGAATCCATTTCTGGTTTTTTTTAATGCTTATTATTATTATTTTGAGAGAGAGAGACAGAGCATGAACGGGGGGAGGGCAGAGAGAGAGGGAGACACAGAATCCGAAGCGGGCTCCAGGCTCTGAGCCGTCAGCACAGAGCCCGACGCGGGGCTCGAACTCACGAGCCAGGAGATCACGACCTGAGCTGAAGTCGGACGCTCAACCGACTGAGCCACCCAGGCGCCCCTATATTACATTTATTTTTAATCCTAGGCAGCTGCTGAGCATTTGGTACATTCGATGTTAGTATAAATAGTGCCTTTCTATTGTGCTATCTCAGTAAGTGTTCTTTGTGTCCTGGAAGATAGGGTGTGGTTTGTAGCTGTTGTACAAGTGGAATTTGTTAATTGTCGTGTTCTAATGTTTCAGAAAATCTGCCCCCACGTGTTACCCATTTGTCCTCTCAGTTGTTGAGGAACTCAAATCTATCATGATTGTGGGTTGGCTCATTTGTTTGTTTGCTGGTAACAAATTCTCTTAGGTTTTGCTGCCTGGAAAATTCTCACCATACCATGATTCTTGGTGGATATTTGTGCTGGATACAGATGTCCAGGCTGAATGTTCTGTCTTTTAGCAATTTGAAAATATCATCTCATTGTCTTCTGGGCTTTGTTTTTTGTTTTGAGGAATCAGCCCTCAGTCTAACGCTTTTTCCTTTAAATGTGATATGATGTTTTCCCCCCTCTTATTGCCTTTAAGATTTTCCGTCTTAAAAAAAAAGCAATTTTCTTATAATGTGTTCATGTGTAGATTTATTTTCTCACTGGTGTTCATAGGACTTCTTCAATCTGTGGCTTAACATCGTTCATCATTTTGAACACTCCCCTCAGATACAGTCTCTGGAACATTTTTGACTTTCCCTCTTAGATTCCAAATGCACACAGGACGTCCCTGCTCTGATCTCTCCGCTTTCAGACTTTCCAATTTATTTTCCATCCTTTTGTCTCTCTGTGCTTCATCCTGGATATTTTCTTCTACCAAACCCACCAGATCACTAATTCTCTCTTCAACTATACCTCCTGTGATAATATCAGAGCTCGTATCTGATATCAGTCTGATATCTTATCGTCAGCTTATCTAACCTGTATCTATGTCAGAGTTTTAAAGTGTGTCTTCTCTCTTTTTAGGGTTTTAAGCTGGCCACGGTTGTCCTCACCCCGTCCCTCTGCCTCTAGCTCTGCAGACCGCGGATGCGGCCAGAAGTTCTATACGGCTCTCCTGTCCTTTCTCTGGGAGTCAGGGCCGCCCCTCGCTCTCTCTGACCAGTAGAATCTGCGGAAACTCTGAGCCTGTACCTCTGCTGTCCCACCCCCACACCCCAAACGCCCCGGCCTCCACGTGAGGGATGTGGCGAGCCTGACGAAGGGTGAGAAAGGCACGGGCATCGCGGCCCTTGCACCGACCTTGTCCTCATGGAGGTTCCGGACACGAGGGAAGTCCCAGCTGAGCCTGGCCTGGCCCAGACAGGCTGCCCTCTGAGGTGACCTTGACCTGTTGGGCTAGATAAGTGCGTTCTTGCTTTAAGCCTTCAAGTATGAGGTGGTTTGTTGCATATTTCTCTGTTACATTCTGAACCGTTAAAAAAGTTCTTTAAGCATATATTTTTTTAAAAATGTTTATTTATTTTGAGAGAAAGAGAGAGATAGAGAGCAAGCAGGGGAGGGGCAGAGAGAGAGAGAGGGAGAGAGAGAATCCCAAGTAGGCTCCTCACTGTCAGTGCTGAGCCCGACACGGGGCTCGAACCCACTAACTGTGAGATCATGACCTGAGCTGGAACCAAGAGTCGGACGCTTAACCAACTGAGCCCCCGGGAGCACCTGTTTGCATTCTACATCCAGGCGCCTCGGGTGTGGTTGTGCCGTGGACCTGTTCTCTCAGTTTTGGTCTTGTTAACTGCTTTGCTGAGGAGTCTGCTCATTGTTGATACAGGGATGGGCACTGCATGTGAAAAACTTAGAAATAGTTTGAGAATTACGCTATCTTTTTTTAGATTATGTTTGCTTCTGGGAGGCGGTTAAGGGCCCTTCATCCAGTTTCACGAGCTGGAGTCTATGGAGCTTGCTGACAGCAATAGGGTCCCAGCCCAAAGTGCAGGGACTCTACCAGTCTTCCTTTCAAAGCCAGACTCCAGGTTTTTACTCACGAGACCGAGAGGCTGTTAAACGCCTTTTAGGTCTCTCTCGCCTCCTCCTTGGGGGCACATTGCCCTCAGGGGAAGGTGGATCCAGGTGCTGTGTTCCCTTTCCTGTGGTTCGTCCTCCTCCCAGGCCTTGGTGGCAAAGTCCTCCACTGCCTTGTTTTTTTTTGTTTTGTGACCTTTATGCAGAGTTGGTTTTTTAAAAACAGACTTTGTGTCTGTTCACATGAGAGTTAGAATGATCTGGATCTGCATGATGAGAAACAGAAGTACATAAGGACGTAAACCATTTTTTATAACTTTTAGAAGCCTTGAGGGAGACAGAGCACGAGCAGGGGAGGGGCAGAGACAGGGGGAGAGAGAGAATCCCAAGCAGGCTCCGTGCTGTCAGCATAGAGCCCGGCGTGGGGCTCGAACCCACGAACCACGAGATCGTGACCTGAGCCCAAGCCAAGAGTCGGACACTTAACCGACTGAGCCCCCCAGGCCCCCTGTTTTGTATTTTAAGTATAAAAAAGTACAAAGAAAAACATAGCAGCCACTGACATTCCCAGCACCCAGATCTTAGCACATTGGTTGGGGTTTGGGCCCTCCTGGGAAGCTTTAAATGTGGTCAGTGTTCTCGGGGGGCCCAGGAAAGCGTCGGGCTGAGAGTGACGCATCAGAAAGAGAAGAAGGACGCGGGCTTGGGGTCTTGAGGACATCTGTATGCACTCAGGGGACAAGACAATGGCCTGGATTGGATGTTGGTGATAGTTCAGCACTTTTTTGGGGATAAATTTCCAGTGATTCCTAGCGCTTCGGAAGGAGGAAGCCCCAAGGACTCCTTGTCGTTTGTGGAATGTTCTGGGTTATATGATTGTTTGGCTTTTAATAGAACTGTAATCTTTAAGGGGCCTGTGCATGTTGAATAGAAACTATTAACACAGCTTCTGTTAGAGAATCACCGAATGTTATTCCCTCATTTGGAAGGGCAGGAGGTGATAAACCAGTTTACATGAATACATTTGCTTTATCCACCAATTTACTGAGTGCCCATGGACCTTCTGAAGGAAAAATCCATTCAAATGAATACCTGATGAAGAGCTCAGGACGTCTGGCTGCATAGAGGACCTCAGCCATGCATTTCTGAAATTCCCTTTGAAATCCCAAGGACATAGTTTAGCTTAGAAATGCATTATTAATGTTCCAATTAATATAAAATTCTCTGTTGTATTTTTGGTGACTTGCATAAGAACCGATAAATCTTATAAACTACAATGCAAATTGCAGCAAAAATACTTTACAACATTTTCCACTCCAGAAGTACAAGCTCCCTTTATAATTTCGTACGCTTGGCGTTGGGTTTTCTTACCTGCCTTTGCTACTAGACGGAGGTGCGGGTCTTCTGTGTTTACGCTGAATCCTAGACGCGACGCGACGCCTCTTACGACCAAGCTCCTCGGTTCCCCCCGCAAACAATGACTGCGCCCGGATCATCATAATTAGAAGCTGGAGATTAATGGAGCACCTTTAAAGATTGCTCGCCGTGATGCCAAATATTTGCACGACTCCCCGAAATTTGCAAATTGTGTGCTATTTAGCATTAATCGATGCCAAGTGAGTTCTTGCCTACTGCTCCCGGTTGAAGGCAGGTTTGTGTACGTGAAACGCAGGGCTGAGAATTTCTCCGCAGGTAATGAGGCCTGTGATGGCGCTCTGGAGCATTTACCCGCCTGCAGGAAACAACAGAAATCTGAGCAAAATCAGGGCTTCCTTTGAAACTCTTGCAGAAAACCAGTCATATGGACGCACATCTGCCTCCGGATGGATGCTCTGGGGGGGGGGGGGCCCTTTGAGGAGGAGAACGCATCACAGAATCTTGGTTCCCGCACTTCCCTCCCTCTTTGACTCCCGAGGTTTTCCCGGGAATCTGCCGTTGCCCCTCCCACGGCCCTCCACTCACCCACCTGAGTCCCGGAGGGTCTCGCTCCTTACCCTGGGACGGCACTCCTCTTCCTCTGCCTCAGTTTCCGTGCGCGAGCGCGCCCTGCCCGCCCCCGTCACCTGTCACTGGGGCGCGGCCGCATTGTCCTCTCCGTCGTCTCCCTCCTGACACGTTCCGATCATTCTACGGACGCTGCCCACGGGAGTCAAAAGTAGTACTCCGGGCCGTACGTGTTTCTGGAATTCTCACGTCAGGTCTGACGTTATTTGCAACTTCTCGGACTCAGGGAAAACCCGCAGATCGGGCTCCTGTTAAGACGTGTAAGGAGGCGGTGCCCTTGGCTGCAAGGGGGGCGGGACTGGCACCCGACCAGGCCAGGCCGCGGGAGGGGCCCCTGGGGGACGTCCCGAGTCTTCCCGGAGGCAGTGATGAGCAGGGCGCTGCCCGTGGCTTCAGGCCGCGCAAGGGGTTTCCACTTCACAGACGGGATGACTTTCTAGCGGGCGGCGGTCACCGGCTGGGCGCTGGCCTACGGCGCCACGCTGGGGTGCGGCCGGCGGCAGCGGGCCCCCCGCTCTCGGCTGGGCCGGCGGGGGCACCGAGCTTTGCCAGACGCGTGCGCTCCGGGCTGGCGGCCGCCTCTCAGGCCCGGCCGGTGTTCTCCTGCTCGTTTCAGTGGTGCCTCGGATAATAAGCCTGTCGGGTACCGCTGGGGGGCTTGATGCCTCTGCCACGGGCGTCTCTCTTTTCCCTTCCGGCTCTTCATTTTCCGGCCCTCACGTAGGCGAAGACGGTTCAAAAACCCCACCGGCCCGCCAACCGACGGCCCCAGGCTCCCAGCACCCCCTTGTCTGAAGCTTGCGGCACCAGAGGCTACTTGAAATCAGGGCGCCCTCTGCTGGGGGCAGAGTGGCCTTCGTTGTACAGAGCGTGCCCGGGTGGGATTCGTTGTAAAGGGACTCGGCCGAGTCCCAGTGCTTGATCGTGGGAGTGGTGTGGGCACCGTTCGCACGTCAGGCACACTCTCGTTTCATACGTGTTGGCTGAACGGGTAGGAGTCTCACTGTCCTCCCTGTGACACAGCCTGGGGCTCAGCGGAGGCTGAGCTGGGAAGCTGCTGAGAGGTTTCGCCGGGAAGGGCGATTTTCCGAGACCCCTCCGGGCGCCGGGCCCGTGGGGCGTGCTGTCCTCATGGAGCGGGGTGGGGGGGCTCCAGGCAGGCAAGGACAAGGACTCGGGGCAGGGACTCAGGCGGCAGGGACTCAGGGCGACAGGTGCTGCCGGCCGGCTCCTCACGCGGCGGGACACGGACATAGGAGGGGGCCGCCTCCCCGGTTCTGCCGTCGCCGTCACACCGCACCGTGCGGCCGGGACGCGACCCCCGGGACCGCACTGCCGCGAGCCTGCCACCAGCTGTCGTGGCCGTCTCGCTGTGTCACAGACGGGCACAGAGTCCCCGTGGCCCCGGGCCCCCACGTGTGGCTCTGTGAGTCCCCGGAGTCGGCCAGTCTCAGCTGGGTCCAGCGGAGTGTGGCTGCGGACGGTGGCTGTGGTCCTGGCTGGCGCCACGACGTGCTCGTTCTCTGGGGGCCGGCGGCTGCCTCGGCGCGGCGGTCGGTGGAGACAGAGGCCGGGCTGCCGGCCGTGCGTCCGCCCGCCTCCTGAGGACGTGGCGTCCGGGGTGGGGGTGGGCGGGGGGACGGGGACGACCCGGCCCCTCGCCCTGGAGCCTCGTCCCGTTTGCCCTGCGCCAGCTGAGGTGAGCCCTGCTGCTTCCCATCGTGCCGCCACGCCAGCCTGCAACTTGGGAGGGACCGCACAGAGCAGGCTGCCTGGCTCCAGGGGGCTCCGGGTTGAAGGGGTCTGAGGTCCTGCCCGCCCACCGCTGACGCCCACCGGACAGGGGTCGAGGTCTGGCCCCTCGTGGAACGTGCCGCGTGTCAACAGCCCCTCGCCCTCCGTGTCCCCCGGCTTCCCATTTCGTCACCGCCGTCACCGCTAAGCGGCATGCGACGTGTTCCCCCGCCCACTTGTCCCTGTTCCTTCCGCACTGGAGGCCCAGGGTGCAGCTGTGGGGACCTCAGTGCACGGCTGCACGCCCGCCCTGGGCGCCAGGTGCAGAGCCGGGACGGCGGGGTGCGCACCGGGGATCCAGGGCCGGCGTCCGGTTCTGCTGCTTCCAGCTTCGTGACCTTGGGCACGAGCGTTAACCTCTGTTTCCAGTGTTTGCCCCCGAAAGCCGGGAATAACGGCGATTCCTGTCTCACGGGACTGTGGTGGGAGTGATGACACAGCGTGTGGGAAACGTCCAGCATGTTATTAAATACTAGCTGCTATTTTCGTCATTAACAATAACACCAATGGGAACGTCGTGTTTACAAAAAGAGTCGTTCAAATCTTGAATATCTGTGTCTCGCGCGCAGGCCTCCTGGAGGCGCGTGACGTGTGGGAAGTGAGACCTCGAGTTTTCAACAGGTGTAGAATTTGTGCACCCAGATAAGGCCTTCTTCAGAAAGTCCCTCCTGAGCCTGTTGCACGTTCCGTGAGGAGGAGCTCCCAGTGCTCACCTGTACGGCACGATCCACATCTGTCCACACCACCCCGCTGGCAGAGAGCCTGGCCCCGCGTCCAGCTGACTTCGCTCAAGCAGCCGGCTTCCTCGCACCAAGCCTGACGACCACGGTGAGCACACGGCACGGCCAGTTTGGTCGAGTCAAGCACGGTGACCGAAGGAGGGGCCTGGGCTCCTGTGTGAGCCCTCACCCGGGCCCGAATACGGGTCTGAAAGCAGAGCCTCCCAAGAACCTCCTTGGGTTCGGAAAGAGACACAGAGGCCACGCGGCCTCCCGGATGGCGGCCCGACTGGCACGCGGGACTCAGAGTCGCCTGTTCAAGCCGCTCGGCCTCACGGCTCCACGAGCCCACCGTTCCCATGACACATAGTGTGGCCGCTTCTGTGGACATGAAGTATGTTCAGATGACACGCATTAAAGCAAGTAATGTCTTCTAACATTAAGAAAATTGGTTTCTGTCTATTGACATTCCAGTTCTCAACCCAGTGGTTTCTTATTTAACTTTCATTATTAGGAATGCTTAGCACATCAAAACAATGTTAATTATTAGCTTCAGGCAGGAAAATAATATACGCAAACAGAACATTTATCATTTTGTCGGGACCTTCTCTCAACATGCCGAACGTCCCAGTGCCGAAGGCCACCACCGGTTGAAAAACGAAGCGTCACTATCTGGGCGTCGATGACATACTGGCAGGTCGTTGGAGGTTCGCCGTGTGGGTCAGCTGGGGGCCTACCTTGTCCTCCGTGTTGGAACTTTCTAGGGTGGTGGACAAACTAGGCTCCACCTCCTGTCCTCACCCTTGCGGGCCACACACGGTAACCGTTCAACCCCGTTGCTCTCAGTGGGTGCGAATCACCATTTATGTCAGAGAGACTTAGCGGGAACCCGTGTTCCTGGTGCGGACTCCTCATGGCACATCACAGAGCTTCCTACTTACTTGCTGGTGACAAGAACTTAAATTCATCCCGGGGGAGAATCGAGCGAAAAGAGCTTTCGTGGCAGAAAGTGGGAGAACCAGCCAGGTTTTCCTCGAAAGGCGCACGAGTCTCGGCAGAAAACATCTTCCAAAAAATCTTGGAAGAGAACATTTGAAGACATGTCTGTGAAACACGGTAAGTGTTATAAAGTCTTAAAAACAAAACAGGAAACTAAACATGTGGGGAGAGGAGTCAATGTGCAGAAGCCTCGGGAGTGTTTCCGGCTGCTTTGAACATCTCTTTGAGTTGCAACTTGTGTCCCCGGAACGGAAGTCTGCGGTTTGCCTTCACGCAGGTGGCCCGCAGTTACGCGGCAGGACATCCTCCCGCTCCGTCAGCCGCCTCGGGGCTTGGCATGAGGAAGGTACTCGGTGCGGTGGCCAAACCACACACAGACGGAGAGGAAGAGACCTACGGGCTTCAGTGATGCGAGCACAGGTTGAGCTTATGAAGCGCCCGAGCGCACAGAGACACGCGCGGGGAACGGCAGAAGACGGTTCCACCGAGGAAGCGTCGGGCCGCGTGGCCTGTTTCTTTTCTAGATCACGTGTGTTAGGAAGTCCTGGGCTAAGACTTGCTGCCTGTCGGGAGAGCGGCTTTACGGCTCGAGCTGAGCTGTGTGGAGAGGGACCCAGCGCCCCGGGGGCCATCCACGCGGGACGGTTGGAAGCTGGGAGCATTGACCGCTTTCTGCTGGACACACATGCGGCCGAGCCTGCTTCTGCGCCGCGAGTGTCTGAAGCCCTGTGGCAAATCACCAAGTGTCGGCCTCACAACGGCGGCAAAGGATACTTTTGTTTTCTTTTTCCGTTTGGCACATGAGAAAGCCTTCTCCTCTTGCCTGCTTCAGTGTGCACAAAGGGCCCAGTGTGCTTAGAGTGTCAACACCGAGAAAAGGACGCTGAGCATTTTAAAGGAGTTTAATCTGACAATTGGTGCTGTAGTTAATTCCTGAATGAATAACTGATTAGCTCCACATTTTCCAGGAAATCGCAGCACCATGCATCATGACATAATTCAAGATTACGTGTCATTTTATTTTATCTCAAAGAAGCACACACATAAAAGCGAAACATCTCTCAACTTGGCACTCGTTCCGTCTCTGGCGCGTCTGGACGAGCCATCTGACTCACGAGTAGGTAGCGGGAGAGACCAGTTCAGAGAGGACTGGCTTCCATTTTTGAAGAATTTTTAAGTGGCTCGGATCGTGAAGATGTCAGAGGGCCGGCAGCTAGGGAAGGATGTTCGCTGTGTCTGTTTAGAAAACAAGGGTGTGGTCTCTATGCCCCGGGACTGTTAGTTTTAAAGTGGGAGGGGAAACCCATTTGTTTGAATATCTTTTCTTACATGCTCCCAAGGTGCCAGTTGGTGGTCATGACATCTGGTTTCCGTGATGCTGCCCCCTCCCCCACTCCCCGCCACACACACACCCACGAGGGGCTTTCTGTGGATGACGCCTGGTGACCCACGGGCCACCGGGTCAGTGTCCTGGAGTAAATGTTCATTCTTTATTTTTCTCTGAGTTGGTTGGCCCTTCGGATATTTTAAGGAGAGGCAGCATCATTTGACGTGATCCCCACCAACACCACTTCCCGGAGCCCCACGCACACAGAGCTGGAGGGTGTGAGCTGGGTCCCTTTCTTCCCGATGAAGTCTGGGCCCCTCGACTGTGTCACAGGCGACCCAGAACTGGCAGGACAGAGTGGCCTCTCCTTGGTGCCCACGGGGCACACCAGCCTCGGGCCTTCCCTTGGTTTATGGAACATCTGCGGTCTCTGCTTCTGCCTCCCCCTACCTTGCACCACCATTAACTGTCGCAACAGGAAAGAAGAAAGAGTGAAATAAATAAATGTGGCCGCATCGCAATGGTTCTGGATGCCGATGGAGTCCGGAGAGGGAAGGGACGCTGGCGGTCCGCGATGGGCAGGCAGGGTGCATGCCGAGGGGAGGGCGGGGTGTGGGCCGGTCTGGGGCCCCACCCGGTTTGTGCAGGGTGTGTGGCCTTGCCGTGGGACCTCGGATGAGATGCGGAACCTCTTTGCTTCGCGTTTCTTTCTCGTGTAGCGTGGGGATGGCAGTGCCTAACGCGCTGGGTCCTTACGCGACTAATGGGACCAGAGCAAGGCTCCGCGGAGCGGGAGAAGTTGTCACCGCTGCTGTGCTACCGTGTGGCGCCGTGGACTGCGGCGTGGTCTCCGAAGCTCCTATAGCATTTTCAAGGACACGGAAAGCTGTACATTAGGTGAATCTCATGAGAAAAGTAAACTTCAGTGGTAGGAACCGTATGATGTCAAAACGTAAAAACATACAGAAGGAGGGTTGAAATGATTGCCTCTGGAAGTTGGGGTTGTAGGTGGTCTTAAAAAGAACACTGACTTATCCTTGCTCAGTGGGTTGAAATAATTATGTGCTATTTTTACGCAAGAGAAGAGATCCTTCCACAAACCTCAAAAACAAAATGAGAAAGAAAAATCCTGGATATTTCATTTATTGAAGCTACGTTGAAGCGCAGTGTGAAGTTAAGGTCGGGTCTAATATATTTGATGAAATAACACCACGTAGGCCACTTTGTCCTAGAGGCTGTGCTATTAAAAAACAATAATTTGGAAATTCAAGTTGGTGAAAATTAAAATGAGGTCCAGGGCAAGTGAGAGCTGGCTGTTCCCGTGGGGGGGGGGGAGGCCTTCAGAAGCTGTCGGGCCGGGTTTGCTGTTGTGGGGTCTCCTGCCTCTGCGGCCGTCAGGCCGGGGCCTGGGGCTGCGCGCAGAGGCTGGGCCGGTGGGCGAGAGGGCTGAGGGGGGTTGGAGAGGGCAGGCTCACGAGAGCGGCAGGAATCTCACTCCGGTGCAGGGCGTAGCACCTGGGAGTTGTACATTAACCAGTCCTGTGACCGCATGACGATGTAATTGTCCTTTATTTCCTATCTTTTTAGCCAGAGGACTTTTCTCTGTATCGATAAACATTACATTAATTTTCCATTGTGCTGGTTAGTTCTGAGACACTGTGGGTCAAATGAAGTCTCCTTAATCCCACTGGAAAAATCCCAAAATAAGCAAAACCAAAAAAAAGGTCCCCTGAAGTCTAATCAGGAAGTGATGTCAGTCCCCGAAGTTCTGCTTCCAAACTTGTGTGTTTTTCTTGCCCGTTCCTGCGTGTGACGGGGCCGGGGGAGCCCCAGCACCAGGGCCGCGCAGGGATCACCGGTCGGCCGCGCTCAGCCGTCCTTGGCCCGCGTGACAACGGGACGTTCAGGGACGGAGGGCCAGCGTCCTCGGTGTCCTGGACGATGGTGGCACAGACGCAGGGTGCCGGCCGCCGACAAGGCCACGGCCGGCGGGCCGTCAGCGTGGGACCGGGCCGATGGCTCACGGCCACAAGACGTGTTCTCTCGCAGCTCCCGGCCCTGCGGGTGGGGACGCGTGGGTAACGCGGGATTCCCCCGACCGCAGATCAGCCCCCTCGGTCCCCGGGCCTTCGAAGTCGCAGACGGTCTCATGATAATTGACAATCTAATCTCTGCCCGGCCTGTAGGGTTTTCTTGTTTCCTTTCTTTCCTGGCTGCTCTGCGAGGCGGGGATGCTCAAGGCTTGTGTACGGACGGCCTCGCGGAGAGGCCCCGGTGCGGGAACGGCGGGGGTAGCCCAGGTGTCGTGGCAGGTGAGGTCCTGGCGGGATCCGAAAGGCGCAGGCCGTGCCGCTGCAGGCGGGGAGGCGGGAGGGGGAGAGAGGGTTTCATTCCTACCTTAGGGCTACACTCGGCAATTACTACTGTGGAGGCAATAAGGGGCTGTTAATTACAGGTTTATGCCCTTGTACCCAGAGTAGGCACGAAGGACTAGAGGTTACAAAGCGGCGCTTAAGGAAAAAGTTACAGGTGATTTCTTTTCTCCTTTTTAGTGGCACAGCTTAATTAATAGTCAGGTTTGGGCCTGATGAAGAAAAGAACTCTCAAAGAGGCGTCTCATTAGAATAATTAAATTTTTCTATACCCTCCAATTTGCTTTTCTTAACTGTCCATTCTGTTTTTGTTTTCCCTAATCATCTCCTGAAATCCTTTAGATGTGGGACCAAGAAAGCATTAGGTATCAAACGTGCCTCCCCACTAGCACGGCTTATGATATTATACATTCACCGGCACCAAACGCGTGTTGTCACCGATGAACCGCCTTCGCTGCGGGACCCGGGCGGCCCACGGGTGCGCAGACGCGCCTGGTGAAGCCTCACGCCCTCGGCCCCACCCTGTGGCCCCTTCTTGGCGGAGGCCGGGCAGATCCACCCCCGGGCTCCCACACGGCCCTCCCACGAGGCGGGAGAGGCTGCCTCTGAAGCAGTGTGGCCTAAAATGTAAATCCTCCTTGAAACAGTCTGCATTTTCCATGCTGACGTTTCGGTCAACAGAAGGTCAGGAACTCAGCGGGAAGCCTCGCGGCGCGGGGAGCCCGCGGCTCGTGGGCGCCCGTGGCCCCGACCTGTGCCCTGGACACACAGCGATGGTAGGTTGTAGTAGGTGCTCACTAAATGCTGGGTTGAACCACAGCCAGATTCAGCTTCCCGAATGCTTCCTTCTGCTGCCATTCCTGGGAAGGGTCACAGTCCCGTCTCTGGGTCACTTGCGGGCTCCGCATATCTGTTCACGCTGGCCGTTCCCGAACACGCGTCCCCTAGCGCCTGAGGTAAACGACGCTTCCAAGTGGTTGGGGTGAGAACGCCCGGTGCCTTCGCAGTGACGAGTGACGAGGGGCGAGTGACCAGGGGCCTGCCAGCTTTCTCCAGAGACGCCAGGTCCCAGGGAGGACGGCGGGGGGCCTCTCGTGTCCCTGCAGCTGAGGCCGGGCTTCCGGCGGGGAAGGGGGACCGGGGGACGCGGAGGGTCCTCTCATGCTTGCAGGGTGCATCCTCCTGTGCCACGGCTGGTCCCCAGCAGTAAGGGCGGGAGCGCGGGGACCGCTGCCACGATGACGGCAGGATCCCGGGTCCTGAGTTGGCTGCGCGGCACGTTGGTCCTCGCCGTCCCGGGGAGGCGCACGCAGGGCGCAGAGGGGCCGAGCCTCCAGGCTGTGCGTGTGCCCCCGTACACGTGGTCCCCCACTGATCCGTAAACTCCACGGGCCACAGGTCCGCGGTCCTCCCGCGGGTGTCAGGTCCCTGGCGGGCAGGCGGCACAGGCAGGTGCTCGGGTCTGTTGACCGAAGGAAGCAGTGAGCCCAGCACGGTCCCTTCCACGTGCAGCCAGGCAGGCGGGCCAGGAGCCGCCGTCCCTGATTCCCCGGGGGCTTCAGGTGGGAAGAGACCGAGAGTCTGGGGCGCAAAGCCACGGACTACATATCACAGCTGAGGCTGTGGAAAAGAGTAGGGAGAATCCCCACTGCTCGCTGGACAGGCCGACGGAGAGACGCGGGGAGCACGAAGAGGCCCCCCGCCCCGGGGTGAAGGCCCGCCACCCCGCTGTGCACAGTCCCTGAGGGGCGCGCGTGTCCTCGCGGGGGCCTTTCTCCTTTCCCGACTGGGATTTCTAGGCCCCCGGGCCCCCAGACCAGCTCCCCTTACGAAAACACGGGCCTTTTCCCTGCCCGCTCAGGACACAGTACCGGGCAGTCGTTGCACGAGAACCAGGAGACCCTCGGAAGCAGAAGAGAGCAGAGGGGGCCAGACGTTGCTTTCCTGTCCCGTGGCCTCCCTTTGCGTTACCGCGAGCATTCCGATTGAAATCTGGACTCCACTGTGGCTTAACACTGAGCATACATTTCATCATGACTTCACCGGATCCTCCTTACAGGGAGCCCCAGGGCTCAGGCTTGGGCAGAAGCATCCCGCCGCGGGGGG